>NC_063167.1:67884922-68197109 GCF_023159225.1 Perognathus longimembris pacificus | reverse complement strand
TACCTATAGTCATTAAATTGATAGATTAAAAACAAATGGTGGCTATCAGGAGCAGAGGGGAAATGGAAGATTGATGTCTTATGTGTACGAAGTTCCAGTCTGAGATGATGAAAAAGTTTTGGAGATGAAAACTGGTGATGTCTGAACAACTCTGTGATTGACCTTAAAGGCGTGGAATTATATGCTGAAAAAATATATTGTTAAAATGCAATATATATATATATATTTACCACAATAGAAATCTCCCCCCAAACCTGAAAAATACCTTTGCCAGCTATTCAATGAGCAAAGGATTAATATCCAAAATATACAAAAGCTGTAAAACGAAATAGCAATAGAACAAGTAACAAGGGGTAAACAAATTGAACAGATCATTCTCCACAGAGGAAATACAAATGGCTAATGGATATTTGAAGCAATGTTCACCATATTTAGCAATGAAGAAAATATAAATCAAAATTACACTTGATTCTACCACACTTCAGTCATAATGGCTCCCACTAAGAAAACAAACCAGCCAGGAACTAGTGGCTCATGCTTGTAATCCTAGCTACTCAGGAGGCTGAGATCTAAGAATCGCAGTTTGAAGCCAGATCAAGCAGGAAAGTAGGTGAAGCACTTATCTCCAATTAAGCACCCAAAAAACTTTCAGCTGTCGCTTAAAGTGTAGCATGCTAGCCTTGAGCAAAAGAGCTCAGGGGCAGTGCCTAGGCTCTGAGTTCAAGCCCCACAACTGACAAAAAAGGTAGGAAGGAAGGAAGGAAGGAAGGAAGGAAGGAAGGAAGGAAGGAAGGAAGGAAGGAAGGAAGGAAGGAAGGAAGGAAGGGGAAAACCACAGTCTGGTGAGGATGGGGGGGGCAGGGCGGGCAAGGCACCATTATGCACTGTTGATGGGAAAATAAACTAATGAAACCTGTATAGAACTCAGTATGGAGAGTCCTCAAGAAACACAGATTTATCACATGACTCCATCATACCACTCTTGGGCACATATCTCAAGGAGTTTAAATCAATTTACAAGAGAGATACCTGTACACTTATTGTAGCTTTAATCACAATATCTGAGCAGTGGAATCAGCTGATATACCCAACAATTGATGAATAAAGTGGGAGGAGGATAAGGAGGAGGAAAAGGCCTGGAAGGGAGACACTCCTCAAAACAATGGAAAGGGAAGAGTCAAAGCCTAGAGGGGCTCTTGTGACTCATTCACTAATTTTAACTAGCACATCTGGGGGGCAGTGGCTATTTTGAGCTGTGTCTGAAGGAAATCTTTCCTATGCATTGGAATGGAAATCTTGGCAGTGGTCACTAGGGCCTCCTGACCATTGTCCCCTCTTTCCTGACATTCTCCAAGACTGTACTTGCAGCATGCAGAGTACTCCTCACTAGAGACCAGGCTGTGCAAATACTGCCAAGGAGGAAGTTGCTTTTCTGGAGGATAAGGAAGTGGAAAGGCAAGTGTGATCTGAATTGTTGTTGGTTCTGTTCCCGTATGAACAGCTCCCACCCAGTGGCACCCACTGGCAGTGTTTCCTAAATTCTTCAAAACACAAAACTTTCCAGGAGGTTACCCAGATGAATTTCATTTATTATATTCCTCAAGACACATTTATTTGTTCTTTATTCATTTATTCTATTGATACAAATTCCACATGTATTTACCGAGTATCTACTACATGTCACCATGCTAGAAAACTGGGACAGGAAGCTTAGTAACCAATTTTAGCATTAGTGTTTCCTTTGATGGGTAAGAATGTAGAATTGCTTTATCTAATGCACCAAATCATTTACTGCTAATAAACAAATAATGTGAAAAATCTGAGTCCTATTAGTCACTTTTTTTTTTTGCCAGTCCTGGGGCTTGAACTCAGGGCCTAGGCACTGTTCTTCAGCTCTTCTCATGCCCATTTTATAGATGAATATACTGAATCTTTGACATTCTGACTTCTGTAAAGATGTGCTGGTTAGATGTTGTTCATTTTTCAAAACCAATTGAAGAGAAGACTTTAGCTCTGTCGTAGAGTGCTTGACTAACTTGCATAAGACCCTGGGTTCAATTGCCAGCACTACAAAAAACATTTTTTAATAAGTTATGTTACTGTCCAGAAAAGTGTGTGATTATCATAAAAGCCAGGGTTTCCAACTGGTAAGATTCTAGTCTAAGAGCCTTTGCCTACCTTGTAGTCGTAATGGCAGGCATATTAATGCACAATTTCACTCAAGCTTTTGAAATTGTGGAAGGGGCTTATGAGACCACGTGGAGATCTGTGTTCACCCCTAAAGGGACATCTGCTCTGGCAAAAAGGACACTCACAATCCTATGTCATCCTGAAAGGCTTTAAAAATGGCCTCTTCAACAAAAATATAAAATTAATAGTAAATAAAAATTACCTTTTCAAATGACAAAAGGAGTGGCATTAATGCAGATACATTGTACTCATAAATTTACATGTTGAATTAAAGTCCTGTTTATAACTCCTTAAGGATAACTTTAGAAAAAAAAACTATAAATACTCTGAGTGTTGGTGGCCTCAGCCTGTAATCTGACTTACTCAGGAGGCTGGAATCTGAGGATTGTAGTTTAAAGCCAGATCGGCTTCAATAGTACACCAAAAAGCCAGAAATGGTGTTATGGTATAAGTGTCAAAATATCAGCCTTGAGAAAAAGCTAAGGGACAGTGCCAATGCCCTGAGTTCAAGCCCTAGAACTAGCATGCATGCTTGCATGTATACACCACACACACACACACACACACATACACACACACACACACACACACACACACACACGTACAGGTGGTTGATTCTTAAATATGTATCTGTCTATAGGCCTGACATCTTCCCAGGCTTTAGATGACTTGGACTCAAATCTTGGATGCCTACTAGATTAGGTATCTCAGATTAGCCAGTCATAACAGGGTTCTTAATCATGCCCTGCCCCAGACCTGCTCTTCTCTCTCAACAAATGGTTGCATCCTCTAAGATACCTATGACAAAACCTACAGGCTGTCTGGGTGCTAGTGACCCACACCTGCAATTCTAGCTACTCAGGAAGCTGACATCTGAGGATTAAGGTTCAAAGACAGTCCAGGAAGAAAAGTCGATGAGATCCTTATTTCTAATTAACAACCAAAAAGCCAGAAGTCAAAGTGTGACTCGGGTAGTATGGCTCCAGCCTCAAGTGAAAAAGCTAGATGAAAGAATAAGGTCTTGAGTTCAAGCCCCAGTACTCTCTCTCTCTCTCTCTCTCTCTCTCTCTCTCTCTGCCACACACACACACACACACACACACACACACACACACACACATACATACACACACACACTTAGCAAGGCCAGGTAAGTTTCCACCTTATTCTTCACCATCATGTCTCCAGTCCTGGCATCTCTACTTCCTAAATACCTCCCACAAATCTCTCCTCCTTTCCCTCTTGCCTCCAGTTGTGATTGCTCTCTTCCTGAACTGCTTTGGGAGTCTCTTGTTTTCTGTGCTTCTTCTCTAGCCAAATTTAAATCAATGGGCAATGATGGCTACTTGGCTTTGCCTTCAAATTTAAAATGATAGGAATTTAGAGCAACAACAGCAGGAAGGATGTAAGTTAGACTTAAAAACAATGTCTTGTCCAAATAATGATTTCAGGGTGTAGGCTGGGGAGGGAGCTATTAACTGGGAAGAAGCATAAGGAAAATGTCTGGGCTCCTAGAAAAATTCCATATCTTGATCTAGGTGTTGGTTATGTGGGTGCACATATATATGCATATAAGTTATACCACAATTTAAAAAGTTTAAAAAAAAGAAAAGGAAAGGAAATAACTTCTTGCCAAGATGCTAAAGACAGTTTGGCAGTGCATAAAGGGATGTTGTGGAATCTGTTTTCTTGGCTTTCTTTCAGAATAGGATGGAGTCTCTGCTGCCGGAGGGTGTTCAGTGCCTAGAATGAAAGAGATGGAATCAGCAATCACATTTGTTCTGCTTAATTCTACCCTTGGCCCTGCATTAGGTGCATTGTGATGAATATTTAATGTGTCACTGAACATTTCATCATAGAAGAGTATTTAAGGACAGTATAAATAATTAATGTTCTGGGTGGAGAGATGTTTGAGAGTATCTAGCCTGGGCTACTGTCAACTGTAGAAGTATATGACTGAGATACTTTGAGGTCAAAAGCTTTTATCTAAGCTAGGTGCTGGTGATTTGTGCTTGTAATCCTAGCTACCCAGAAAGCTGAAATCTGAGGGTCATAGTTCAAAGCTGACCACAGTAGAAAAGTCTGTAAGACTCTTAATTTCCAATTACCCTGCAAAATGCTGAAAATGGAGCTGTGGTTCAAGGGATAGAGTGTCAGCCTTGAATGAAAATGCTAATGGACAGTGCTCAAGCTCTGAGTTCAAACCCTAATACTTGCGCGAATGCGCGCACGCGCACACACACACACACACACACACACACAGTGCTCCTCATAGAGCAGTTTTAATAATTTTAGGTGGAAATACATGTAAATTGACAGTTCTTTCACATGCCCAATACCATAAGTTACATAATTTCATGGGGGGGGGGTGGATAGGAATGTGGCTTAGTGGTAGAATGCTTGCCTAGCATGAACAAAGCCCTGGTTTTGATTCCTCAGCACCACATATATAGAAAAAGCTGGAAATAGCACTGTGGCTCAAGTGGCAGAGTGCTAGCCTTGAGCAAAAAGAAGCCAGGGACAGTGCTCAGGCCCTGAGTTCAAGACCCAGGACTGGCAAAAAATAAAATAATTTCTTAGTAGAAGTTCACAATTTCAAGTGTACCTGATCCTGTCTAGGACTATGTTCTTTCTTTCCTTCTTTCCTACCTTTCTTTTTCTTTCTTTCTTTCTATTTTTAACTTGCTTTTCATATACAAATGGAAGTGAACATGTTCATGTGTATGGTGCATCTTGATTAGTCATCTCTTCTATCATTTTCCCTCCCCCTCACCTCCCCCTTCCTCCACCAGTCACATCATTCCCCACTCCCTTTATCACACATGTGCATTGAGTGTTATGACTGTATTCAATCACGATTCCCCCCTTTCCCTTTATCATTCCCCATCCATCTACTCTCCATCTCAAAGTCTATTTCAGCTTCCTGATTGTGTTCTTTTTATGTGTATGTGTGTGTGTGTGTGTGTGTGTGTGCCAAAACTAAGGCTTAAACTCAGGATCTGGGCACTCTTCCTTCACTTTTTTGCTCAAGGCTGGAGCTCTACCACTCAATCCATACCTCCACTTCTAGCTCTTAGCTGGTTAATAGGCACTGAGACTCTCATGGACTTTCCTGACCAGGTTGGCTTTGAACCATGATCCTCAGCTCTCAGCCTCCTGAATAGTTAGGATTATAGATGATCTTAACTACTCCTTCCATGAAGATATTGCATCCCAAAAGAGGCACGCTGGGCATTGGGGCACAGGGGAAGAAAAGGAGGCCTCATGGCCCTGCATATTGAGGGTGACATCCAGAGATTGGGACCCATCCTGAACACTGTCACCACTCACCTGTGTAACCTTGCATCCATGAGGATGCAACGTCCTCACAAGTACAATGATGAGTTAAACTATAGGGCCTCTATGACCAGAGGTAACCCTGACCTAACACCCCTACATTCAGCACTGCCTTCAGCTGTTTCTGAGTCACTGCCTGCGGCTGGGAGCAAGGGCCCATGGTGCTGCTGCTGTGTGCACATGTCTGAAGACACTTCAACTGACAAGTGTACCTGAGCAAATCTTCCTCCTGTCCTAACACTGATCTTTGTTCCCAAGCACGGAATTGGTGCACAGCTGAGAAGGAGAGAAGAGCACACAGCGTGCTTCTGGAGTGGACGGAGGGAAGATCCTTGCAGAACTATCTGTTCCAGTCTTCTGCCTTTGTGACTCTTCTGGGACTTCTACATGTGCCCTGCAGATACTGTTGCCAAGCAGCCCAACCCCTCTATTTTGTCTCTGAAACCCTGACCAATCCCTTTTAGAGTGGAGTCTGGGTTTCCTAACCTGCCAACAAAGACAAATATGAGAGGCTAGTTTGTACTATTGCAGAGCATAGAGAAGCTTTTTGCTGAATGTCAAGTCCTAGAAGATTGATATGGTCTCCTGTCCCTTGGGAAATTTTTTAGTGTGCAACAAAAAGTATCTATAAATACCTTCAGCTTTGTCTTCTCTGGAACATAGTCCTGTCACAGAGACAGGAGCATCCAAGGCAGACTTTCTCTTTGGCATCAGAATGAAATCTGAGTGAGGATGATGCAAGTCGTGTGTGTGTGTGTGTGTGTGTGTGTATGTGTGAATACTGGGGCTTGAACTCAGGCCCTCATGCTCCTGCTTGTCTGTTTTGCTCAGGCTGGTGCTCTACTACTTGCGCCACAGTTCTACTTCCAGGATATAAGTCTATGCTGAACTCTGAACAAGAAAAGGTCAAAGTACTGAAGACCAGAGCTGTGCTAAGCATTGGGTGTGCAAAGATAAACCAGTGGTCCAGGGGGCTGGGAGTATAGCCTAGTGACAAGAGTGTTTGCCTCGTATACATGAAGCCCTGGGTTCGATTTCTCAGCACCACATATATAGAAAACAGCCAGAAGTGGCACTGTGGCTCAAGTGGTAGAGTGCTAGCCTTGAGCAAAAAGAAGCTAGGGACAGTGCTCAGGCCCTGAGTCCAAGCCCCAGGACTGACAAAAAATAAAAATAAAAATAAACCAGCAGTCCAGAAAGAATGGCAAACTGCAAGACAATTGTAGTCTATAATGCAGAAACACAGTTGCTATAGAAACACAGAGCAGTCCAAGCCAGGTGACCCTGGGGAGAAGGCAGGGGAGCTTTCCTACAGAAGATGACATCAGAGCTGATGCCTGCAGGATTGGGAGGAATTAGCTGGAAAATACAGGTCCTAAGGAAACTATTGATGTCTCATGCCTGTAATCTTAGCTACTCAGGAAGCTGAGATCTAATGACTGTGAGATCTGAGGTTCAAAGCCAGCCTGGGAAGACAACTCCATAAGACTCTTATTTCCAAATAACCAACAAAAAGCCAGAAGTGGGATTGTGGGCTCAAGTGGTAGAGAGCTATTTCTGAGTGAAAAAGCCATGTGAGAATGTCCTGGCTCTGAGTTCAAGCACAGAAGGAAAGGAAAGAAAGGAAGGAAGGAAGGAAGGAAGGAAGGAAGGAAGGAAGGAAGGAAGGAAGGAAGGAAGGAAGGAAGGAAAGGAAGAGAGGAAGGGAAGGGGAGGGATGGAGAGAGATGGAGGAAAAGAACAATAGGAGGGGAGGGGAAGAAGAGTGGGAAGGAAGAAAGGATGGCAAGAAGAAGAAAAGAAAGGATATTTTTTTTTTGCCAGTCAGTTCCTTTTTTGTTGTTGTTGTTATTCAAGGCTGACATTCTTCCACTTGAGCCACTTTCAGCTTTCTCTATGATTAATTGGAGTTCAGAGTCTACTATATTTTCCTACCTAGGCTGGTTTTGAACTGTGACCCTCAGATCTCAGTAGTAGCTAGGATGACAGGTGTGAGCCACTGGCAGATAAGAAAAGAATTTAAAACAGAGAATACTGTATGTATTAAAGACAAGAAAGAATGTCTGCCCCAGGGAAAGCTAGCAGTTCAGGATGGCTGGAACAAAGAATACTGCTGTGGGAGCTAAAGAGAGGGGAAGAAAGGAGGAAGAAACAAGAGAAGAATCAAAAGAAGAAAATAGTGCTTTCCTCTGACTTCCAGCTTAAAAATTATAAATGTTAGAATGATTACAAAGGGGATTTACCCAAGCTCATAAGAGGAAAAAACAATGACAAAACATGCTGGGGGTAGAGTTAGCATAAATATAGCAAAACAGTGCTCTATCAATGATTTTCCCATGAGATGTTGCTGTAGATGATTATCACAAGAGGAGTCACATAGCACGTTAACAACATGCTAAACATGCTGTACTGTAGGGAAGTCAACAGTATTCCAGATGTACTGTTATTTCCTGTGCCAGAAGAAACTAATTAAATTCCAGGGATGGGAAATGTGTACGTGAACCTGAGAATAGAAAGAGTCAGACTATCCGGACATTTGACCTTGGCAGATGACCTCTATCAAGTAAACCTTCAACAATTCTCTATTTATATGTCTTCCTGAAGCTTTAGAAGGGATGATTTAGAAATGGTGTGAACAAATCCCAGAAACCAAATAACTCCTTTCCCCAGCAGGTAACCACCCCCCACAAATTATTTTTTTATGCAAGGAACTAAAGCCCAGACCCATTTAGTGACTTTCTCAAGACTGAGCTCCATAACTAGGGCAGAACAGGAGCTCCTGAACCCAGGCCCCTGTGTCCTAGCCTATGCCCCCTTTGCCTATGAGGGTAAAATGTCTTCCAATAATGTGTCTATACAAAATCATCATGGGTCTGGGAAGTTCTGCACTTTCTGTGTTCCATTCTGGATCTTCTTCCTCTGATCAAGGTCAACCCTACCAATTAAATCCCTTGGATATAAAGATCAGACACATGGGTATAAAGATTTCCATTGCCTTCCACTCTAGACCCTTCCCTCATCTTTGCTGCCAGGACCAGCAAGACTTTAAAGATAAATAAGGAAAATTAGGGACAGGGTACAGTTTTAGAAATTATGCCACTTCATGTCAGCCTGGCCTAAAGCTTCACAGGCAAATCTGAAGAGGGTCTGCAGCTTGATCCAAGGTTTTCAAGGGGTCCAACATCAGAAGATCTCAGAGCAAGAGGAACAAACCAACATTCCCAGGTTGATTTGCTTTTGCTTCCCTTCCTTCATGGAATGAGAGTTGGGGCTGGGAATGTGGCTTAGTGGTAGAGTGCTTGCCTCGCGTACATGAAGCCCTGGGTTCAATTCCCCAGCACCACATATCTGGAAAAAGCCAGAAGTGGCGCTGTAACTCAAGAGGTAGAGTGCTTGCCTTGAGCAAAAAAAAACCCAGGGACAGTGCTCAGGCCCTGAGTCCAAGCCCCAGGACTGTCAGGAAAAACAAAAGAATGAGAGCCCCTCTCCTGGGAAGATATTTGGCTGAGCACAGCACTGTCCTGCACTGGCTTTTCACACTTTCTCCTCATAAAGCCTCTGAAATGACTCAACAGCAGGATCATAAATGTCTGAACACCTGTGAGAACACAGCCTGGGGTGGGAGACCTGAGAAGGCAGAACATCTGTATTTATATACTCCGCTTCCAAATGCCTGGGCAGAACTCCAGGGAAATGGAATTGGCAATGCAGCAAAGCTGGCTTTCTGGAAGGCTTCACCACTGAATGCTTTTGTTGTCTCTGTTTTCTCTGGTGATGCTCTGCCCTCTGGTGGTTCATGTGTGAAAGTGCTGCGTCGCCTTTGATTCCAAAAGCATCTGTTTGGAGGCCCAAACTTGGACTGGGTTCGCTTGAAAACAAGAGGAAAAAACCCAGCTTCTAAGGTTTCTCCCAAACAAAAAAAGCGGGGGGAAGTATGCAGGGAGACAGTGAGAAGAGAATGTTGGAAGGGACGCTGGGACATGAAACTGTCAAGAAATAGTCAGGAGGAAGGGATGAATGTTCCTCACTTCTAGTGTTAATGTGGCCTTTTTCTACCTTTCCTTCTGGCTCTCAGGCCTCTTGGTTTCTTTTCTGGTGTTCCTAAGGACTTCCTAAGATGGTATTAGAAGCTGGATGCTGGTGGCTTACACCTGTAATACTAACTCCTCTGGAGGCTTAGATCTGAGGATTGTGGTTCAAGCCAGCCCAAGCAGGAAAGTGTCTGCGAGACTCTTAGATCCAATTATTCACCAGAAAACTGGAATTGGAGCTGTAGCTCAAGTGGTAGAGGGTAAGCCATGAACAGAGGAGCTCAGGGACAGTGTGTAGGCCATATATTCAAGCCCCATGACCAACAGGAGGAAAAAAAACCTCCAAAAAAAAGATATTAGAAATGGCTAGAGGTAGATAGGAAGAATATAATACTTACTCACACTTGTGAGTGTAATACTCCAGGTTATTTAGGTACATTTTTATGCTATTTCAACTTGCTTTAAAGCTAACAGAAGCCACAGTTATATGAGATGTTGATCAGAGGAGAAAAAATTCCAGTAAATTTCACAACATTTTATTGTTCATCATGGTGAGTATTGCTCATAACAATGTATTATCATTGAAAAAGCGGTGAGAGTAGATTTTAAAGGTTCCTATCAGGGACTTCCAGGAAGATGGCGGAGGAGCTGCAGAGCCCTAGCTGAGCTCCCTCCGACATCGCAGTTTTCTCACCCCATAGAAACTTCTACTCCTAGAAAGACAGCCAGACTAAGTTCTAACAGTACAGGGATTCTGGCCAGGAAGGAAAAATAGACTTTGCTCATCTGAAAACACAGATTTGAGCTATGGGCGGCACCCCGCCGCTGCACCAGTGCCGGCGCGAGCACAGCACCCGGCACAGTGACCTGCACTCCGTGAAGCTAAAGCACACAGCATAGACCAGGAAGAAATCCTCCAGACAGTGGCTGAGCAGGAACGACCTGAAGTCGCAGAGAAAGCATGAGTACCCCACAAAAGATATTCTCACTCGCGCCAACAGAGCAGCTTCTGGAAGGCAGCCCTTCCCCCACCGCCAGAGCAAAGTGCCATCTTTGCCACTGGCATAGGTTCAGACCAGATTGGAACTAAAGCAGGCCTGGGGAAAGCAAGGTGAAAGGAGCCATCTTTGAAAGGGGCAAGAGGGAACGACCAGTGAGAGCCAGCTCCGCCCAGGAGAACACCCCCTGCCCAGGCGGGAGACGTGTCCTGGGCCTCAGCTTAGCCAGAGGTGCCTGAACCTGCCCACCAGAATTTCTAAATTTAAAGCGAAAGCAGCAAGCAGCTCCCAGCAGCACGGAAACACAAGAAGGGGAAACAAACAGTTCCGGAGACAGTTAAATGGTCCCGTCACAGAGGAAGCCCAATTCCCAGCCTGAAATGGAGCTGCATTCCATAGCCACCTCCACCAAGGAGGCTGCCCCGCCCAGGAGGGAGGAGCCTCCCCCAGGCAAGCACCTCTCAGCCAGGTAAAACAGGCCAGAGGCGCCCCGCCCTGCTGAGTCCACAGCCTATTCAAAGCCAGGGGTTAAAGGCAGCGGCCCCACAGCAGACAGAGGAGCCACAGTTCTCGAGACTGCTCAAGTCCCCATCTACAGAGGACGCCCAAAGCCCATCTGCAAGCTGTGCGAACCACAGAGAACCAGGATTGCACCAACAGGGGAGAAGGGTCAGAACAGATCCACCCACTGCAAACTGAAATCAAGTCAAACCCAGCCGATCAGGAAAATAGACTGCAGACCATCGGAAGGAAACCAGAGACTGGGGAAAGACCATCCAAACAAGGAGGACTCCATTTTTTTTTCGTTTCAAACATTTTTTAAACTTTAAAAAAAAATTTTTGTTTCACTTCTGAAACTTTTTTTTTTTGTTTTCCATTTTTACCTGTTTGTTTTATCAAGTTTTTTCTTTTTTGTTTGTTTGGGCTGTCCCTTTTCTGGTTTTTTTCTTTTTCATTTTTTTTTCTTTTTAAAATAATTTTCCTGTTTTGTGCATCTGACTTCCAATATTTATACTTTATTTCTCTCTTTCTTTAAAAATTACTTTCCGATGAATAACACCTCCACTCTTTTCTGCTAACTCTCATTGTCTATCATTTTAACCTTGTTCTTTCTACTGATTCTACTCTTCTCCAAATTTCCACGTCACTGAAACTAAACCAAAATCACCACCACCACCACCACAATACATTTTACTTTATTCTCTTTACTACCTCCAACTTACCCTCCTGACTTACTGCCTGGACCTGCAGTTTCCATTGACTCCTGGTTATTGGATAGAGGGTATCCCTGCTGAATTTGAGTGAATCAAGGAGGTTCGTAGAGAAAGCCAGTCCTAAAAGAACTTAATATAAAAACAAGAATTGCTTATAGGGTTGTAACAGTAAATAAGTAACTACTGAATACAGGGCCCAGGATTGGTTGTTATATTGAAATTGTATTCTTTAGGAACACCAAATCTAATTTTATAGACAGGTAGACAGGGTATCTGTATATAATTGTGAACTTGTAAGATTTACACAACAGTACTTGGTAAGGGCTGATTTGGGTCTAAAACGGTGCTCACAGGTGCTGGTAGACTGGCATTCCCAATCCAAATGGGCAGAAGGAACACAAGAAAGATGGCAAACAATGAAGTCTTATCCCCCACTCAAAACAAGCAGGAAGCAGAGCAGTCAATCAAAGACACAGAAGAGAACCCCCAAAATGCTCCACAAAGTCTACTGATAAACATGATAAATGAAAAGTTTGAATCTCTTCAGTCAATTATTCTAGAGCATGAGGAGGCAAAGCAAAAATTAATGGAGAATTTCATGGCATCCACAAATAGAAAGATAAATGAACTTCAAGAGTCAAATGAAAAGATAGCTAACAGGCTTAAATGTTTGAGAGACAACACTCAAAACCAAAGTAATGAAGTTAATGAAGTAAAGAAGTCCATACAAGACCTAAGAAATGACATGGAAATCTTCAGGAAAGACCAGTCAGAAGGAAAAGAGATTCGAAATCAAGTAGCTAGCCTACAGTCCCGACTAATTGAAGCAGAGGATCGAATTTCAGGAGCTGAAGATTCCTTAGATTCTATGGAGAAAGATAAAAAATCATTACAAATCCAGTCCAATCAACAAAACAGATCACAACAGGAGACTCAAGATACAATCAGGAAGCCCAATTTAAGGATAATGGGTATTGAGGAAAACTTGGAGAAAGAGGTTAATGGGATAGGCAACCTATTTAACAGAATATTAGCTGATAACTTCCCAAATATCCAGAAGGAAAGGCCTATACGGATACAAAAAGCATTTAGAACCCCAAACCAACCAGACCAGAATAGGACATCCCACCGACACATTGTGATCAAAACAGGATCCGTAGAGTACAAGGAAAGAATCCTTAAAGCTGTTAGGGAGAATAAAATAATCACATATAAAGGAAAAGCAATCAGAATTACCCAGACTTCTCAGCAGAGACCATGAAAGCAAGGAGAGCCTGGAATGAAGTATAGCAAACACAAAATAAAAATAACTACCAACCAAGAATTCTGTACCCAGCCAAACTCTCATTCATAGCCTCAGGTCAAATAAAAGTCTTCCACAGTAAGGAAAAACTGAAACAATATATCTCCACCAAACCAGCTTTACAGAAAATCCTCAAAGATGTACTATACAGGGAAAATAATCATGATCCCAATACAGACAGAGAAATGAACCCTATATAGTAAACATCAGATCAAGAAATGGGAAGACACAGCTTTAAACAAGATAGTGACAATGAAAGGAACAAACGATCATCTCTCAATCCTAACTCTCAACAATAATGGACTTAATTCTCCAATCAAACGACATAGGCTCATAAGTTGGATCAAAATCAAGATCCATCTTTCTGCTGCCTCCAAGAGACACATCTATCCAGCAAAAGTAAACATCTTCTAGAAGTGAAAGGGTAGAATCAAATCTATCAAGCAAATGGCTCCCATAAGCAGGCTGGAGTTGCAATCCTAGTATCAGACAAAATTGACTTCAAATTTACAAAGGTACAAAGAGACAAAGAAGGTTACTATATACTAGTAAAGGGATCTCTCCTACAGGAAGATATAACCATTCTAAAATATCTACACACCAAATTCAGGAGCACCCAACTTCATCAAACAAATACTACTGACTCTAAAAATACTCATAGACCCAAACACATTGATAGGTGGGGATTTTAACACTCCACTATCACCTCTGGACAGAGCAACACACCAAAAACTGAACAAAGAAACCACAGAACTAAACAATTGCATAGACCAACTAGAGTTAACCGACATCTACAGAATATTCCACCCAGCAACAACAGAATACACATTCTTCTCTGCAGCACATGGAACATTCTCCAAAATGGAACACATCTTAGGGCACAAAGAAAATCTGTACAAATATAGAAGCATAAAAACCATTCCCTGCATTCTCTCAGACCACAATGGAATAAAATTAGAGATCAACTCAAACCGCCACCACAGAAAATCCTACAATTCATGGAGACTAAACAACACACTGCTGAACCATCAGTGGGTCATTGAAGAAATTAAAACCGAAATTCAAATGTTTATGGAATACAACCAAGATGAGGACACAAAGTACCAGCTCCTTTGGGACACAACAAAGGCAGTACTCAGAGGAAAATTTATATCTCTGAGTGCATACATCAACAAACTGGAGAAACAGCAACTCAATAATTTAAGGAAGCACCTTAATTACCTTGAGAGAGAGCAACAAGCTAAACCCCAAGTCAATAGATGGAAGCAAATAATTAAAATCAAATCAGAATTAAATCAATTAGAGACCAAAAAAAACATCGAAAGAATCAACAAAACAAAGAGTTGGTTCTTTGAAAAAATCAACAAGATAGACAGACCCTCGCAAACCTGACCAAAAAACGAAGGCAGCACACTCAAATAAACAAGATAAGAGATGAAACAGGTAACATCACCACAGAAATAACCGAAAATCAGAAAATAATAAGGGACTATTTTGCAAACCCTTATGCCAACAAATTTGAGAACTTGGAAGAAATGGATGATTTCCTAGAAAAAAATTCATATCCCCAAACTCAACCATGAAGATTTAAACCTTCTAAACAGACCCATATCCAGTATTGAAATAGAAACGGCAATAAATGATCTCCCATCCAAGAAAAGCCCAGGTCCAGACGGATTCACTGCAGAATTCTACAAGGCCTTCAAAACCAGAACTCACACCAATATTTCTCAAACTCTTCAATGAAATTGAAAGAGAATGTTCACTACCAGACTCATTCTATGAAGCCAGTATAACCCTCATCCCAAAACCAGGCAGGGACTCATCACGGAAAGAGGACTATAAACCGATCTCCCTGATGAATATAGACGCAAAAGTTCTCAACAAAATTCTGGCCAATCAACTTCAACAGGTCATCAAAAAAATCATACACCACGATCAAACTGGATTCATCCCAGGGATGCAAAGTGGTTTCATATACACAAGTCAATTAATTTAATCCACCACATCAACTGGAGCAAGGTAAAGAACCACATGGTTTTATCTCTGGATGCGGAAAAAGCGTTCGATAAAATCCAGCACCCATTTATGCGAAACGATCTGGAAAAACTGGGATTCCAGGGAACATTCCTGAATATAGCAAGGGAGTTTATGACAAACCAACAGCAAGCTTAACTCTAAATTGTGAAAAACTAAAGCCATTCCCTTTAAAATCAGGAACAAGGCAGGGGTGTCCACTCTCTCTCCTGCTCTTCAACATAGTACTAGAATTCCTAGCCAGAGCAATTAGGCAAGAAGAAAATATAAAGGGGATCCAAATAGGAAAAGATGAAGGTAAACTTTCTCTCTTCACAGATGACATGATCCTATACCTAAAGAACCCCATAGACTCTACCCCCAAGCTACTAGAGCGGATCCAAAACTTTGGCAAATTTGCAGGATATAAAATAAACCCTAAAAAATCAACGGCCTTTCTCTATGCTAACAACCTGAAGACTGAGGCTGATATCAGGAAAGCAACTCCTTTTGCAATAGCCCCCAAAACATAAATACCTAGGAATAACCTTAACCAAAGAAGTGAAAGACCTCTTTGAGGAGAACTTTAAAAGCTTGAAAAATGAAATTACGTCAGAACTAAGGAAATGGAAAAACCTCCCATGCTCCTGGATTGGGAGGATTCATATAATCAAAATGGCAATATTGCCAAAGGCTATCTACAAATTCAATGCAATACCCATTAATATCCCAACACCATTTTTTAATGAAATAGAGGAAGCAATCCAGAAATTCATACGGAACAATAAAAGACCTTGAATAGCAAAAACAATCCTAAGCAGAAAGAACAGTGCTGGAGGAATTACAGTACCCAACTTCAAGCTGGATTATAAAGCTATAGTAATAAAAACAGCTTGGTATTGGCACCGGAGCAGGCCTGAAGACCAATGGAACAGAACTGAAGACCCAGAAATGAACCCACAGAACTACGCCTACTTAATCTTTGATAAAGGAGCTAAAACAATAGTTTGGAAGAAAGATAGCCTCTTTAACAAATGGTGCTGGCAAAACTGGCTCAACACATGCAACAAACTAAAACTAGATCCTTATATATTACCCTGCACCAAAATCAATTCCAAATGGATTAAAGACCTCGAAATCAAAACAGACACCCTGAAAACACTAAAGGAAGGAGTAGGAGAAACACTTGGGCTCCTTGGCGCAGGACGGAACTTCCTTAACAAAGACCCAGAAAGGCTACAAATCAAAGAAAGGTTGGACAAATGGGACTGCATCAAACTGCAGAGCTTCTGCACGGCAAAGGACATAGCTCGCAAGATAAACAGAAGCCCACAGACTGGGAGAAGATATTTACCGGCCATTCAATGGACAATGGCCTCATCTCTAAAATATATGCAGAACTAAAAAATTACGTTCTTCCAAAACAAAACCGCAGGGGGCTGGGAATATGGCCTAGTGGCAAGAGTGCTTGCCTCCTATACATGAGGCCCTGTGTTCGATTCCTCAGCCCTACATATACAGAAAATGGCCAGAGGTGGCGCTGTGGCTCAAGTGGCAGAGTGCTAGCCTTGAGCAAAAAAGAAGCCAGGGACAGTGCTCAGGCCCTGAGTTCACGGTCTAGGACTGGCCCAAAAAAAAAAAAAAAGAAACAAAACCGCAAGGAACCAATAGCCCCCTCATCAAGTGGGCTAAAGACTTACAAAGAGACTTCTCTGATGAGGAAATGAGAATGGCCAAGAGACATATGAAAAAGTGCTCTACCTCACTGGCCATAAAAGAAATGCAAATCAAAACAACATTGAGATTCCATCTCACCCCAGTAAGAATGTCATATATCAAGAAAACTAACAATAACAATTGTTGGAGGGGATGTTGCCTAAAGGGAACCCTACTTCATTGTTGGTGGGAATGTAAACTGGTTCAGCCACTCTGGCAAGCAATATGAAGATTCCTCAGAAGGCTAAATATAGAGCTCCCCTATGACCCAGCAGCCCCACTTTTGGTTATGTATCCAAAAGACCACAAACAAAAGCACAGTAATGCCACCAGCACAGCAATGTTCATCGCAGCACAATTTATCATAGCTAGAATCTGGAACCAACCCAGATGCCCCTCAGTAGACGAATGGATCAGGAAAATGTGGTACATGTACACAATGGAATTTTATGCCTCTATCAGAAAGAATGACATTGCCCCATTTGTAAGGAAATGGAAGGACTTGGAAAAAATTATACTAAGTGAAGTGAGCCAGACCCAAAGAAACATGGACTCTATAGTCTCCCTTATTGGGAATAATTAGTACAGGTTTAGGCAAGTCATAGCAGAGCATCACAAAAGCCCAATAGCTATACCCTTATGAACACATAAGATGATGCTAAGTGAAATGAACTCCATGTTATGGAAACAATTGTTATATCACAGTTGTAACTACTTTCAACGTTCCATCTGTATCTGTAGCTTCTATTATTGATGATGTTCTTGTATCACCTTCCTGTGGTTGTACCTACACTATCTCTGTAATCTTATCTGAGTATATTGGAAACCGTGTATACTGGTATTAGAAGTAGGAAAATGAAAGGGAATACCAAAATTGAGAGACACAGGGTAAAAAAAGACAAACAACTACAAAAGCAATACTTGCAAAACTGTTTGGTGTACGTGAACTGAACACCTCAGGGGGGAAAAGGGAAAGGGGAAGGAGGGAGGGGGGTATGAGGGACAAGGTAACAAACAGTACAAGAAATGTATCCAATGCCTAACGTATGAAACTGTAACCTCTCTGTACATCAGTTTGATAATAAAAATTTGAAAAAAATAAAATAAAATAAAAAAATAAGGTTCCTATCACAAGAAATGGTATGGGTAGAATGCATTTGCTAAATTTAGGCTTGATATAGCCATTTGAATGCATAGCTGTACTAAAACACCACATTATACACCATAAATGCATGTGACTTGTTTTACTCATCAACTAAACATCCATAACAACAGATTCTTCCACTGTGTTTGCTCTGTGCAGGCAAATTCCAAGCTACAGACATTTGTTTACTCATTTGGTGCTCACAACAGCTTTAAGATGTAGGTAGTGTTTACTCCATTTTACTTATGGGAAAACACCAGGTTAAATAACTTGTCAGGCAGAAGCAACAGATGGAGGTTTGAGCATCTTCATTCTACTCTACTGCCTCACTGTGTGTGTGTGTGTGTGTGTGTGTGTGTGTGTGTGTGTGTGTACACACGTGCACGCATGCATATGGACGCATGCGTTAGTACTGAGGCTTGAACTCTGGGCCAAAGTGCTTTGCCTTAGCTTTCTCGCTCAAGGCTGGCACTCTACCACTTGAGCTATATACCTCCACTTCCGGATTTTTGCTTGTTAACTAGAGGTAAGAGTCTCAGATTTGTCTGCTTGGCCTGGCTTCAGATCTGAGTAGCTAGGATGACAGGTGTGAGCCACCAGCACTTGGCAACTACCCAGCTTTTACTGTGTCTCCTGATTCAAGATTGCTGGTGGGTGGAGACATAGAGCCTACATACAGAAAGGTGATTAAAGAGGGGAGCTAGGATGGCCTGTGGGAACCATAGGCTTCCTTCTTCCAGGGAAGAAGTCTAAGGCTGGGCAATGCCTCTGAAATGGATTTAGTCAGTAGTGTCATAGGAGATGAGCCCCTGTGAGTGCCTGTTCCTCCAAATAAGCCTGTAACCACAATGCTTCCATAGTTGAATCAGAAGTTGACACATCTTACCTCTGAGACCAGCTCCTTGAGAATAGGGATTGTTTTAAATGGGCTGAGTGTCTTGCAGTACTTAGCATGGGTAAGCTCATAGTAAGGGGTCACAGGCTAGACTGGAATAGCAACAATTAATTTGCCAGTGGTTATAATATGCTATACACTCTTATAAGGGCTTCTTGCCTTGTATAATAGTCATAACACATCTTGGATTATTAGCGTTTACAATCATTTCTAAAGGTTACACAAGCAATAGAACAAGGATTTTCACCCAAGTTATGTGGTTTAAGCATCTATTCCTGAAAATACCATGTTGTGCCACCTTTCAGAGTTAAAAGAAAGAACAGAACTAAAATAAGAATTAAAAAGTACCCTGTCTATTTTGGAACACCACTTTTTTGTGCTAGTGCTGGGATTTGGACTCAGGGTCTGGGTGCTGTCCCTTAGCTTTTTTGCTCAAGTCTGGAATTCTACTACTTGAGTTACAGCTCCATTTCTGACTCTTTGCTATTTAATTAGGGATGAGTTTCATGGGATTTCTTGCTTGGGATAACTTCCAAGCATGATCCCAGATCTCAGCCTCCTGAGTTAGCTGGGATTACAGGTATGAGCCACTGGTGCCCTGCTTGGATCTTTACTTTTCAATTGAAGGCTATTAATAAGATTCAGGGATTTGAAGTACATTTTTGAAGTGATAAGGACACAATAATAGACAGAATTTATGTCCTAGCCAACTCAATGCTTTTAGACCTCAGAGCTCTCTTATCAAAGTGTTGTTCCATTTTGGAGACAAAATTGAGGCAGGGAGAGACTAAGTCACTCTCTCAAGGTCTCCCAGCCAGTAAGGGGCAGAACAATTTGTACCCAGGAAGTCTGGTTCTTGCCTTTAGGCTCCTAACCACTTCACTATACTACCTGGAGACTTTAGTTAGAGTCATAAAGGAGACTGGATATGACACAATTATCTAGACCTATAACTAGACAATGAAATGGAATAAATGAAATAAAATGAGGTTTTCTCCATAAGAGTTTCCCAAAAACATTCTGCTAAAGTGTTGGTGCTGACTGGCCCCCAAATGGCCATGTGTGGAAGGCTTGATCCTCAGCTTGGTGCTACTGGGAGATGGTGGAACTCTTAGGAGGTCTCTGGTGACCTCTGCCTTTTCCTCTTTCCCTTTCACTTCCTGGTTCACAACGAGAGCTTTTGCTCTATTCACACGCTGTGCCCTTGCCATCCAGCATTTCCAAGTCCAGTTTTGGATTAGAACACTAGGAATGGTCGGCTAAGTAAATTTTTTTTTTTTTGGCCAGTACTGGGCCTTGGACTCAGGGCCTGACCACTGACCCTGGCTTCCTTTTGCTCAAGGCTAGCGCTCTACCACTTGAGCCACAGTGCCACTTCTGGCTGTTTTCTGTATATGTGGTGCTGGGGAATCGAACCTAGGGCCTCATGTATACGAGGCAAGCTCTCTTGCCACTAGGCCATATCCCCAGCCCCTAAGTAAATATTTTGTCTTTATAAATTAATTATCTCATCAGGCACTGGAGGCTTACACTTTGTAATCCTAGCTACTCAGAAGTCTGAGATCTGAGGATCACCAGGCAAAGCAAGTCTGAGCAGAAAGGTCCATGAGACCATTTTCTCAAAACAAAAAACAAACAAACAAAAAACACAGCTACTGTGGCTCAAGTGGTAGAGATAGCCTTGAGCAAAAGAAGCTTAGGGACAGCATTTAAGCACTGAATTCAAGCCCCAGGACTGGCAAAAAAATTAAATTATTTCAAGCATTTTATTATAATTATAGAAAGCTGGTTAATAGACAACTAGGCAGTATCTCATTACTTTATAGGAAAATTCCAACCTGGCCTGTAGACCCCAGCATGAGTAAGGAAGATTCACTACCTGGAAGAACCAGGGAGAGGGCAGAAGAGAACAGAACAGAGAAGACTGGGACTGTGGAGCTGCCAGCATCTGGCAGGGATTCCTGCCTTCTCTCTGCCTTTTTCTATCTTTCTCTATTTTTTTTCCTAGTTTTACTCACATGGCTCTTCTATGACAGGCAAGGAGCTTGGTTGTTTTTTACTTTGCATTATGACAAGTTGTTGCCCAGTAGTGAGAGGATGATGAAGACACAAAGATGGGATCCCAGTGGCTAACAGAACTTGTATCTTCTTTCTCTGATCACGTGCCTTCTGAGCACAGGTTGTCCATCCAGCTAGATATGTAGTACGGATAGTTTCCTAAGATAGTGGTTATCAGCCCATTTAGCATTATCATCTTGGAGTTGCCATTATAGCTTTCAACATAAATGATGTATTCCTTCCCCCCTTTTTCCTCCTCCCTCTTCTATACTGGGGTTTGAATGCAAAGCTTTGCACTCACGAGGCATATACTTTATTGCTGAGCCATGCTACCACTCCTTTTGCACTTTCTTTTTCTTTAAGTAGTTGTATGAAGGAGTTGCCATTTAACAGTTTATGAATATAAGATATCTTGATCAATGTCATCCCTTTCAACATTTTCATCCATCCCTCGCCAACACATCCCCACTCTCATCTTTTTAATTTTGTAGCATATACTTCGGATTCTTCTGCATTCTCCTTCCTCCTCTTCTCTTATCCACCCCTTTGCTCCTGACCCCACTCCAACCTTTTTCAGTACCCACTTCCTGATGTTTTATTTTACTGAACTTTGTTTTTCTAAGGGATTACACTGAGTTCTCCCTTGAAATGACCCTGATTTAATACCTTTAATCTACCCTTTCATTTTACATTTGTGTACACTTGCATAGTACCCAATGCATTTGTTTTACTTATAAGGGAATCCTAATACATTGTTGATGGAAGAGTAAACTTATTCAATCACTCTGGAAAGCAGTTTGGAGGTTCCTGAAAATATTAAACACAGAACTCTCCTGTGATCCATCAATTCCACTCCTGGGACAACAAACCAGGATACAGTAAAGCCACCAGTACAACCATGTTTATTGCAGCACTATTTACCATGGCCAAGGTATGGAATCAGCCCAGATGCCTCTTAATGGATGAATGGATCAAGAAAATGTGGTGTATATAAACAATGAATTTTATTCATCCATTAGAAAGAGTGATATTGTACCATTTGTAAAGAAATGGAATGACCAGGAAAAAAGTTAAGTGAAGTCAGGCCCAGAGAGACAAAGGATGAATGTTTGTCCTTCTTTGCAGAAGCTGGATTTAGCTTATAAACTTAGAAGTACATGTACTGGTTATTTTGAGATAAAGTCTTGCTTTTTCCCCAGGCCCACAACTGGACAGATATTCTCCTATTTTACACTTCCTGCTATAGCTGTGAGGACAGATGCATAGCCACCAAGCCTAGATTCTTGTGTTGAGATACACTCTTATAAATGTTTTTGCCCAGGCTTGTTTGGAACCACATCCTCTTGATTTCAGATTTCTGAGTAGCTAGGATTAAAGGCATGAGCCATCACACCTTGTAAAATAATCTTCTTAGATGTGAAGGAAAAGAAACAAGAGATTCAAAGTGTAGACCAGGGCTTTTGTTTACTTTGTTAAGCTCAGACTACAAGAAAATGATGGTTTGAAGTAGCTAGCGTTAACAGGCAATTACAAAAATTGCCCTGCTTACAGGAGCCCAGATTCCTGGAGATGAACTATTTTCATGAGTAGTAAATGAAATTATTACTGAGCCTGAAGTTGTAGTATTCATTTCTAGGTGAATCAGTTGTAGATGTTAGGAGCTAATCATCAAGTGAATATCTTTAATCAGGGTTAGGCTACTTCAAATTGAAAACATAGTATGATCTCTGACTTATTAATTTCTGTGTGTGTGTGTGTGTGTGTGTGTCTGTGTGTGTGTGTGTGTAGTAATTGGGCTTGAACTCAGAATCTCATACTTTTGCTTAGCTTTTTCTCTCATAGTTCACACTGTCATTTAAGCCACATCTCCACTTTTGACTTTTTGCTAGTTACTTGGAGATAAGAGTCACACAAACTTTTTTCCTGGTCCGGCTTTGAACCACAATCCTCATATCTCAGCTTCCTGTGTAGCTAGGATTACAAGTGTGAGCCACTGGCTCATAGAATGACTTAACAAATTTTTATGTAGATTATTTGGTAACACCACAGCAACACTAGAAGAAGTAAATACATCTGTTTCTACAACATAGAAGGAGATAAAACAATGTTTTCCATTGTTAATCATTTTTCTACAGAAATGGATTAAAATCCTAGGCTGTCTCCCAAGCCAAAGACTATCATTACAGGGTCTTGAACCTCAGCATTTGTTGGAAAGCTTTGGGGATGAGATGAAAAC
Source organism: Perognathus longimembris pacificus (assembly GCF_023159225.1). NCBI lineage: Eukaryota > Metazoa > Chordata > Mammalia > Rodentia > Heteromyidae > Perognathus > Perognathus longimembris. The sequence goes on along the minus strand of NC_063167.1, from coordinate 68,173,972 downwards.
TTCCAAATTATTAAAAAATGGAATTGATGAATATGTCCCTAAAAGATGATGTAAGTATAAATTAAAAGATAATGTCACCATTAATTAACTTAATTCATTAATGTTACCCAAAAGAATTGGAATTTTATTCATATGCTTAGCTGTGCTCAGCTTGCTAAGTTATTTTTCCTTCATGGTCACAAAGATAGCTGTGGCTATTACAGACACCAAATCATGATGTGACTTCAAAGGCAGAGTAGAGGAAGCATTCTTCTGAAATAAATCTTTCTAAAAGCAGGACAACCTTTCTCATAAAATTTCTACTAGAGCATGGCCTTGTAATCCTAGCTACTCAGGAGGCTGAGATCTGAGGATTGCTGTTCAAAGCCAGGCAGGACAGGAAAGTCCATGAAACTTTTACCTCCAGTTAATCAGCAAAAAGTAGGAAGTGGAGGTATGGTTCAAGCGGCAGAGTTCTAGCCCTTGAGCAAAAAAGCTCAGGGACAGTGTTCAGACCCTGAGTTCAAGCCCCAAGATTGGTGCACGTGTGCACACACACACATAAAGCAACAAACAAACACCCTTCCACTGGGCTCCAATGTTCTCATATGCTCTCATTTTCCCTTTTAATGGAAACACACTTGGATTCATTTCTTTTTTCATTTGGTGTTTTTGTAAATGTTTATGGATTTCTACTGCTTTGGCTTATGGAACAACAATGCAGAATGAATTATCCCTGCTCCATCCCCAACTGTGCAAGACTCATGTTCTGTTGGGGGAAAATGATAGGTGAATAAGTTCAGTGTGATGGGTTTGACACTATAACAGTGTTGTTTATGAAATGTTATAAATACCCACATGGGTAAGTCTCAAATTAACTTGTCCTGGGAGAATTAGGGAACTTGTCATGAGTGAGAAAGTATTTGGTTTGCCTTCTGAATCAGTTCTTTGTCTAGATGAAAAGAGAAATTTTGGGGGCAGAGAGAAGGGTGGGGCTGGGGGCAGACAGCCACACAAGGCCATGTGCAGTGCAGGGAGCAATGAGAGACCTGAGACACAGCTATTTGTGTAGGCTGGAGATGGTGCAAAGGGCTTTGAGAACCAGGCTGAGGGGACGAATAAAACCATTTGGAAACCTAAGCCAAACACCAGTGGCTCACACCTTAATCATCTACTCGAGAGGCTGAGATCTGAAGATCACAGTTTGAAGTCAGAACAGGGAGACAAATTTAAGACTCTCTGGTTTACCAGCAAAAGCTACAAGTTGGAGGTGTGGCTTGAGTGGTAGAGCATTAGCCTTGAGCAAAAAAGTCAATTAAGAACTCACAGCCCTGAGTTAAAGCCTCAATACCTAGTACCTAATAATAATAATAATAATAATGATTTGTAAACCTCAGTAACTGGAAGCTGAATTCACCTTATCAAGGAGCATTCATTTAGGCTAATGTGAACTGCTGAGAAAGCTTACACACATTTGTATCAGGTCTCGGTTAGGGAACACGTTGATAAGAAGGCTATTTGTGTTTCTGAAGTCTCCCTGTCTAGGTAGGAATCTGTTTAATTTCTACTTTACATAACTTCATTATAATGGAAATACCAAGACATAGAAGATATGCTGTTTAGTGATAAGAAGAATCAAAATATTTGAATCTGAATTTTTAAGATATTATTTAAGATCTGTATGGTCCTGAGTAAATTATCTTTCCCATATTAAGAGCAGGAATAGAATCTGACTTAAAGGAATGAGAGGATTCGATGAATATTGTATCATTGAAGGAGCATTTATGGAACATCTACTTTGTATCAGCCACTATGATAGATTTGAGAGATCCAATCACTGTAAAGCTTTAAAAATGGATGGAAATTCATGGATAGACAAATTACAATCTTATTAGTGGATAGAATAATAGAAGTGAAAGTAAGCTGGGTGCCGGTGGCTCACTCCTGTAATCCTAGCTACTCAGGAGGTTGAGATATGAGGATCATGGTTCAAAGACCTCCAAACAGGAAAGTCACCATCAAGTCAGCTTAATGGCTTCCAAAATATACTTCCAGCAGAGGGTGGAGAAGCAGCGAATTGGTTGCCTTTGGCACCCAGGGAATTCTGAGGTCATCTCCTTTCAGAGTTGCACATCTGAATCACATATGAAGCAAGAGCATAAGGTATTTGCTTCCAAGGCTAACATGCATTTATCTATTCACTCATCCATTAAATCTACACAAAGACATCCAATAAATATTTGTTCAATGACTGGATGGATGGATATTAGACTATACTATGCCATTACTCTCAGCTGCCAATAAGTCTTGGGTTTTTGTCCTTAAGATTATGCATTATAGAATGGAATTTATTTTATATTTTATTTTCTTCTCTTTAATTCTAGGAAGTGTATCCCTTGGAATCACATTCCTTTTTTAATGCATTGTCTAGCCGTCTTTGGGATCTTTACAACTAGTGAGAATAATAAGAGGTTACAGAAGCACAGAATGGGCCCAACATGATACTCACATTGTTTTAGATTCTGAAGATGAGCTCTATACCAAGAATTCTTAGAAAATGAATGACAAAATGTAATGTACATCCTAACAGTCTTCAGGAAGGAGCAACACCATCCATGGGTTATGCCACTCGGTCTATGTGGGGAACCTTTTGCTGATGCAAGGTGGTTCAAATGTCAGATTCTTCTTGAGAAAACATGTTTGGCTTCCACAAACCATCAACCCACAACCTTGGAGCACAGTGTGTGAAATTTCATTTTCAAATGGCTAATATCTCTAGAATTTTCTTTTACAATTTCTATGGAGGGACTCTAGAGGGAGGCAGAGAGTCAAAGCTATAGTATGTGTATGGGGTACATCCATTTGAATATCACCATTTCAGAGAATGGGGGAGAAGTTTTCAAATTTTTGTGTATATTAGGTCACTAACATTTTATTTATCTATAACTCTAAAAAGCAGATACTATCACATTACAGCTGAGGATAAAAAATCTATGTGGAAGAATGTACTTGAAATTTGAAGGGATATTTTCCTGTAATATCATTAAAAGAGTTCTTTTTTTAATAGTTGTATAAGCCAGGTGCAGGTGGCTAATAGCTATAATCCTAGTTGCTCAGGAGGCTGAGATCTGAGGATTGCAGTTTGAAGCCAGCTTGGACAGGAAAGTCGGTGAGACTTTTATCTCCATTAAGCTAATGAAAAATCCAGAAGTGGAGCTATACCTCAAGTGGTAGTGTGCTAGCTTTTGTTGGGGATTCAGCTTGGCCTTGAAGGGGGAAGGGTGATGAGAGTGATACCAAGACGCTGCCCTTCCCCCAGCCCTGGGGCAGTGTGGAAGTGAGCCACACCTATCTCCTTCTGGGTCCGGAACCAGGAGGGGTAGCTTTGTGACCAGCCCCCCAGGTTCTTGCCAGCGAGCACATGTGCCCCCCTTTCAAGAGCTTTGCCCAGAGGGTGGGACTATGGGAAGTGACGTTAGCCCACGAGGGGGTCCTAGGACAAGCTTGCTGGCCTATCACCAGCTCCTGGTCTATCACCCCTTTCCTCATCATCTCTGCTGGTATAAACTGTTAGCCCCTCCCTTGAATAAACCAGAACATCCTTTGAGAGTTCTCCGGGACACCCACGTGCCCGTGTCTTCCTTGGTGGGTATGGGGCATCTTGTGACCACGCGCCAACCGAGGCTACCCATGGCCTCTGCTCCCGCAGTTAATTCCCTACTGGCCAGGGGGATGTGAGAGAGTGGCAGAGGACCACACACGGAAGAGGCAGAGAAGCCTAGGACCCCCACGTGGATGGGGGGTAGAACGAAGCCTGGCAAATGGCGGTCCAATCATGGGGCATGATGCCCACAGGAAACAAGTCTGGAGCTGTCGGTAGCCCTCGGGAAATGGGAGTGAGTTCTCCGGAGCGTGTGGTACCCCACCAGGCGGCAGAGACAGTGGGGCAGAATTGATCCGTGTTCCAGGAGACCAGATCAGATTTTTGGGACACTCGGTCCAAGGGCGGAGGGATTTCTGCAGCCCGCAGGGATGGGCACGAACATGAGCCCTGGGCAGCACACAGCTTTGCGCGTCTCCCAGCGCCGGGCGGCGGGGTGGCTGCCTGCTTGGGGCCCTGGAGGAGCGGCGTGAATTCCACAGAAGGCTCGGCAGGAGGTCGTGGCCCCTGCAATGTTTGGGACACGGCGGGCTCGGAGTTTTCCCGCTTCTGGGGCTGCCATTGCGAAGCGGTGGCAGCGGCAGCAGTGGCTCGCCCCGAGCGCAGAGCGGCGGCTGCAGGCAGCTCGGAGTGTTGGGGCGGAAACTGCCTTTGCACTCGTTCCTTGCCCCCCCTCTCCCCCCCCCCCCCCCCCCCAGGCCGGGGAACTTACCAGGCTCGCCTACCTACAATCTAAGACTTGCTAATCTACTTTAAAGGAGACAAAAGGGTTCTCGGTTTTTGTCAATGTTCGTTAATTGGAGATTCGTTAACTCTGAGGTTGCGGGCTAAATCTTAAACTTGGTTAACAGATAAAATAGATTCTAACAGCCCTATGTGCTGGATTCCTCGAGGCTGGGTGGGGACTTGGAGTCTGGCTGTCTGTATCCTGTTAGCTTTGTGTTAAATTTTCCCGCCACCACAGCTGGGCGGGGCTAGTGCCTGCTGCCTGTCTGTGAGAAACCCCCGCTGTGGCCCTGCACACTTCCCTGTCATTTTCTCTCTGTGTCAAACTTACAGCTTATAGGCAGAGAAAACAAGAGAAAGCCCCAGATTTCCAACTAAAAACGGAGTAATTGGAGATATTAAAAAAGCGCAAACAATTGGTTCTTATATAGCAATAAGTAATTTGGTTGGATTTCCTATAATTACCAGTTCAAAGATACTAGAGATTGGAGTTTTTCTTGATGGTTAAAAAGTTTGCTTGTCTGATGTGATTTGATCCTGTGATATTCGCAGTTTGGAGATATTAGAAAAAAACAAAATGCTGAGGCCAAGTCCCTTGTGTTTATAATTCTGGTGAGCACGGTTGAAGGTACTTTTATCACAGTTATCTTGGATTGTCAGTCTAATGATTCAGATACTAATTTCCATGTGAGACTCCTATCTTAAGTTACATATAATTAGGCAAGCGTTTAAAATATGTTTAATTAACTAATGGGGATAAGAGTAAATTCTTGTTAACCCTGTATGTAAACAACATATGACAAAACAAGCTAATGATTCTGACTAATTTATTGGAAAGCTAAATGGATAAGTGCCTCTAAATTTGTAATTGTGATTCCTACATTAGGAAAAAAAATTGTCATTTGAGTTCAGAGTCTTTCGAATGCAAACAAGGCTGAGACAAAGACCTAAAAGTACATTCCTAAATGGAAATTTAAACAACCAGAGTGCCAACATTTTGCCAGGTCAAAGGCACCATAGCTGTTAGAAGCCACAGAGTTACCTTGGGATTTTGTAACTAGGGAAATCTCTTAAAATCATCACCCTGCTTGAGCCAAAAGGGCATAATCCTACAAAAGCCAGGGAATATTCAGCAACCAGCAGGGAATGCTAGGGGATTTTCATGTCTTTAACCAATCTGTGCAGAATTTTACAGGCAGTCTTACAGGAGATGTCTCTGAGATCCTACCACAGCCCTGCTTGGGTGCAACTCATCTCTCATGCCTGATTCCATCGCATGGCATGGAACCTGCTAATTTGGGATGGAAGATACAGCCACGGCTAAAGCTGAGACTTTCCCTCGATTGTCATTTATCTGTTCTCTTTTCCACCTGCCGGTAAGATCAAATGGTATGATTCAAAGTTGGCACATAGATCTCATGTTCTCTGTGTTACAACAAAACTTTGACAAGTGGTTTTTGGTTAGTTCTCAATAAGTTACAAATGGGTTATTTCTATTGTTTTCCTCATTGCTTCAATTGGAAATAAAAAGGGCTCGTATGACTAAGACTCCTTGGTTACAGTTCAAAGCAAGCCCTGGCAAAAGAAAAATCTCTCTAAAACTCCACCTCCCAGTTAACCAACAAAGAGCCAGACTGAGAGCTTGGCTCAAGAGAACCAGCAAAATGCCCAAAGCGGTGCCATGGCACAAGTGGTAGAGCACTAGCCTCGAGCAAAAGTACTCAGAGACAGTGCTCAGGCCCTGAGTTCAAAACCCATAAATGCAGATGGGAGCATGCCATCCCAGTAACAAGCGCCTAAACTCCTGGGACTCAGCCAGTGCAGGAAAACAGGAGTGGAGAGGAGTGAGAGGAAAATGGTGTCATATCCTAGACAGAGTTGCCTTATCTCACCCTTTCAAAACTGATCAGAGCCGGGAAATCAAGAGAAATAATACCTGTTCATTTTACAATTGGATTTATGCTCCAAATGGAACTTTTCTGACTTATGCCCAGGCTATGTTCTCCTATGTCATTCATGCCAACTAGCTCTGAGAACTTGTCAGTCATGCTTGATCTTTTCAAAAGTCTCTTTTAACAGAGTAACATCCCTCCCTAAAGTCACACCTGGAAACTTGCGGTTCAAGGCCATCATCTTTTCCATACTGCTGTGCCAAGCTACAGGGTGGCCAGAGGAGACCAGGACACCCATTGGCCCGGATGGCCATTCCATTCTTGTGGTAATGATGGGAACTTTTGCCAGCCACACTGGGTGGTGCTAGGCTGACCAGGGGCCCTTGACCACTTCGCCCCCTTTCAGCAGGAAGTAGCTCCAGAAGAAAAGACCTTCGCCTATATTCCCAGCCTGGTGCCCTTCTATGTCATAAAAGAAAAAAAAATAAAAAAAGAGAGGGGGGAGTAGCCTCCATGACTAATTAAGAATAATAGCTATGCTTATATTAAATATCTTAAGAAATTTTAATTCTTCCTGAATCAGTACAGGAAAGAGCCTTGTATATGCTTTTTCAGATTGGAAAATTAAGCCGAGAGCACCTGCTCTGGAGAAATGTCTCTCCTTGTTTTCTCTTCAGGAAAACAAAGACTGAGGTGGATTTTTTCCATGGAGAAACAGGAAAGCCTGCCTGTACCGGCGATGGACCAGTGTCGGCCCTGTTTCCTCCCTGGACCTTGCCTGGCACCTTTCGGTGTAATGTTTGCTGTGGCAGCGTGGCCCACAGCGTTGCACAAGAACTAAGGGGAAATTTTGCACAGTGTTGTTCCTTCCTTTGCTCTCCCCCTGCTGTTTGGTTTAGGGAGTCCCGTTGGAGGGAAATAGGAGCTGAGGGTTTTGACACTTTATCTCAATGTTTCATGATAAAAATGTTTTAAAAGTAAGCACAAGGGTTCAGCGCCTTGCCCTCAATGTCTATTAAAAAAATGTTCAAGGGGCTGGGGATATGGCCTAGTGGCAAGAGAGCCTGCCTCGTATACATGAGGCCCTGGGTTCGATTCCCCAGCACCACATATACAGAAAACGGCCAGAAGTGGCGCTGTGGCTCAAGTGGCAGAGTGCTAGCCTTGAGCAAAAGGAAGCCAGGGAACAGTGCTCAGGCCCTGAGTCCAAGGCCCAGGACTGGCCAAAAAAAAAAAAATGTTCAAGAAATAGGTGTTAGGATAGTACTTCGCCTCAATGTTTATAAAAAAAAAGAATGTTTTACTAACTATATGTGTTAAGTTGCTAGCTACTGTGACTACCAGAGTCGCCAGAATTTAGACCTGCTTCTACCTCACCGCCAAAAGAGGAATGATGTCTGCGCTTATCCTGAATGGCGCGGAAACAGAATAAGGACTCCAACTTCTCTGGACTGAGCCAAATGGATGGCCCTTCACCTACTCCTTTCATGGAAGAGGCCTCATATATATATATATATATATATATATATATATATATATATATCTTATGTCAGTATTTGCCTTATGCCTACATATGCCATATGTTTACAGCATCCCCTACTAATTAAAAAAAAAAAAGGGGGGGGCAGATGTTGGGGATTCAGCTTGGCCTTGAAGGGGGAAGGGCGATGAGAGTGATACCAAGACGCTGCCCTTCCCCCAGCCCTGGGGCAGTGTGGAAGTGAGCCACACCTATCTCCTTCTGGGTCCGGAACCAGGAGGGGTAGCTTTGTGACCAGCCCCCCAACTTCTCGCCAGCAAGCACATGTGCCTCCCTTTCATGAGCTTTGCCCAGAGGGTGGGACTATGGGAAGTGACGTTAGCCCATGAGGGGGTCCTAGGACAAGCTCACTGGCCTAATGCCAGCTCCTGGTCTATCACCCCTTTCCTCATCATCTCTGCTGGTATAAACTGTTAGCCCCTCCCTTGGATAAACCAGAACATCCTTTGAGAGTTCTCCGGGACACCCATGTGCCCGTGTCTTCCTTGGCGGGTATGGGGCGTCTCGTGACCACGCGCCAACCAAGGCTACCCGTGGCCTCCGCTCCCGCAGTTAATTCCCTACTGGCCAGGGGGATGTGAGAGAGTGGCAGAGGACCACACATGGAAGAGGCAGAGAAGCCCAGAACCCCCATGTGGATGGGGGGTAGAGCGAAGCCCGGCAAGCTTTGTGCAGGCAGAGCATAGGGATAGCATGGAGGCCCTGAGTTCAAGTCCCAGGAGACAGACACACATCATCATCATCATCATCATCATCAACTAGCCTTCTGATCCAGCTATCCTACTCTTAAAAGTTAACCTACAAGAAATAAAAAGCATAAATCCCACACACACCTACATAAAAATATTTACAGTACTTGATTTGTTTATTTATTTTACTTTTTGTGCCAGTTCTGAGGCTTGAACTCGGCCTAAGCACTGTCCCTGAGCTTTTTCACCCGAGGCTAGTGTTCTACCATTTGAATTACAGCTCCACTTTCAGCTTTTGGATGGTTAACTGGAAATAACAGCATCAATGACTTTCCTACCTGGGCTGGCTTCAAACTGCAATCCTCAGAACTCAGCCTTCTGAGTAGCTAGGGATCTAGGCATGAGCCACTGGCAACTGGCAGCAGTTTGCTTTTTCCTTTTCCCTTTTGTAATAACCCCAAATGGAAACTACCCACATGATTCTGATCCTGTGACTATCTCAGGCTGCTTTCGATATCCAAGTTCTGAATTGCTGTGCACCAATCAGAAGCAACTGCTTCTATATATAAAATAGGCATGAATCATAAAAACAGTCACTAATTAATACTATGAAGGATATAAATACTTGTGCTATATTATATAGGTATAACACAACAACATTATTTAGGTAAATTAGGCATTTGGCATGAATTATTAAAATGAAGATATCTTTAAGAGGGCTATAGTGACTGCCCATGCACAGAGTCATATGTGAAGAGAAGGAAAATGAATGAACAAATATGGAGGTATTTAAATACGTAGAGGCAGGGGACAGGAAAACTCAAGGAACACAAATTAAGAACTTTTGTTCAAGCTAGGCACTAGTGGCTCACCCCTGGAGTCTTAACTACTCAGGAGGCTAATATTTGAGAATTATGGTTCAAAGCCAGCCTAGGCAGAAAAGCCTATGAGACTCTTATTTCCAATTAATCAGCAAAAATCCAGAAGTGGAACTATGCCTCAAATGGAGAGTGCCAGCCTTGGGAGAAAAAGGTAAAATTAGAGCATGAGACCCTGAATTCAATCCCTACTATGGATACACATGCACACTAAAAAAAAAAAAATCACCTTCTATGTAATAAATTATTCTGTTCCTTAAAAGGTCACTCATCAGAGGGGAAGGATAGGATACTGTTTGATCCTGCCTGTCCCTTCCTATCTGAAATGACCCACACTCCTGATGTCTGGCTTATCACATTCTCAGAACACAGTATTGCATCAAATAGTTGTCTCTTAGTAGCTAGGATTGCATATATGAGTCAGAAGCCAGTGGCTATCATCTATAACCTTAGCCACTAAGGAAGCTAAGATCTGGAAGATTACTGTTCATAAGCCAACCTGAACAGAAAAGTACACAAGACTTCAACTCTAAAACGACCATCAAAAAGCCAGGAAGTTGTGTCTGGAGTAGCAGAATGCCAGCCAAGCAATGTTACCAAATGTAAGGCCCTGAATTTAAAACAAAAGGAAAGACATGATTGGGCATCATTATCAGACCACAGGTATAGTGGAAGTAAAAGTGTGAGAGAACTTAAAGGACACGTGGTTTGGGGCATCCATCATCTCAGATATGGAGAGTGACATAGTACAAAATATGAGACCAAGAATGAGAATATAGGTCAGGAATATAGTAGCTGAAAGAAAAAGAAGGTCACGAAATCGGGATTCTAGAATGTTCTGATATTGGCATTTTTATAAAACAATAATGCACACTGATGAGTCAAGTGCCAAAGCTTGATAGGTGAGCTAGGCCTGATACATCTTACACACAGGAATTGTCTCCTGTAAGATTTCTAGCTTTTGGTTTTTGGTGTAGAGAGACCCTTGCCTATGTCTATATTTGTTCTAGAGCAGTGATGATAGTTAGAAATGCTGCAATAATTGTGTAACTGGTGGAAGAAAACAACAAGTAAAGAATGGCTGAGAAGGCATCTTAGATCTCTGACTTGCTCAATTGCTAAAGATTTCCCCAGACTCTGTGAGCACAACTCAAGTATCTTCCCAAACATTCCTACACATACTTAGGAATCAAGAGCCAAGGGTAGTGGAAAGACCATGAAGATGGAGCTCAGTTTCCTGGTATTCATTTTGCTAAACTGTTCACTTGTTATTCAGTGGAGTTATGCCATTGGTCCCTCCCCTGTTTATACCATACTTTAGTCAATTTGTGTATATATGCATATGGCCCTGTATACATTTTTATATATGTTTATAATATAGATCTAACTTCAATATATGAGAGAAAACATGAGTTGAAACATGTCTTGTCAGGGAGATATCAGGCGGAAGGCTGCCAGACAAATGGAGAAAGGAAGGGTAGAAGAACACAGTCATAATATTCAATGTATGTATGTGAAAAAAGAGCCACCTAACTTGGGAGTTGGAATGGGGTTTGGGGAGGTGGAGGAAAGAATGGAAGTGGTGACACTGATCAAGATGCATTGTATTTAGAACCTGATTTGTTGAATTGCGACCCCTTTTTATAATTACTTAAAAATAATATTTTGTAAGAGGTGGAACTCTTTTCAGACATCTTTATCTCCCTATCTTAGACAGCCAGGTCAGGACTGAGAAAAAAAATCCGTGCTAACAGCTCTTAACAACCTTGGGATCCTCTGGCAAAGGGGGCAAGGGGGAAAATTAGATAATTAAGTATGAGGTCTATGAATCATTGTTTGAAAATTTTCTATTTTTCTCTTTGTTTAACTTGACCTGAAAGCCCGAGGAATGTCATTAAAAGTTGAGTGTTAAACACCATGGGGATATAGATTTGTTTAGACTGATCTGGTTTTCATGAGGAAATGGTCTAGTGATGATGTCTATGTAATTATGATTTAGGACTCAGCTCTCATTCCCTGCAGATTAGTGCAAGGAAGCCCATGTGCTACAGGCAGCTTCTTTATCAGGCTCTGGGGTGCCAAGGAGGGTGACTGGTATACCACAGTGATAAGACTTTCCCTTCTTGGAGGTGAGGCTGTTCACTCATTTAGTGTGTGTATTTATACCAGTGCTGGGACTTAAACTAAGGCCTATGCACTACCCCTTAGCATTTTTCACTCAAAAGTGGCATTCTATTATTTGAGCCACAGCTCCACTTCTGTCATTTTTGGTGGTTAAGTGGAGATAAGAATTTCACGGACTTTCCTGCCTGGGCTGGCTTAGAACCATGATCCTCAGATTCTAGCCTCCTGAGTAGGTAGATTACAGGCATGAGCCATTGGGGCCAGGCTTTAATTGTATTTTAAATTCTCACCCTCTGTGAGGACAAAAGCTTAGGCAGGTGGCAGCAGACCCTGTGATTTCTGATACAGAAGCCAGGTGATGTTGAGGCCACTAGGTCCTGAGTCTCGGGGCTGGCCTTAGAAGAAGTTGATATGTTTCTGTCTGCTAGGAAATGCATCATAGTGACCATAACTTAGTTGGTGACTAAAATAGAATGTGGCTAGAAAGGATTTTGTTTAGCTCTCTGACATTGACAGTTATTTTAGGGAATGTTGACTTCAAATGTTGCCTGTCACATGACTAGCATTGCTCTTGGGACAGCTGTTTAGTGACGTTTCCTCTGATCTGTTCCATCTGTTCTTCATCCTCCAGCACAACCCATGACTCATCTCTCCCACAGATGCATTTAAGCAATAGCTACATTTCCACATTTCTATTTCAATAATAATAATATCTCAGTTAAAAAAAAAGAAAACCTTAACACATGTCAGAGAGCCTGCTGGGAATTCTGTGTACATCAGATCATTTAGTACACACCAAAGGGGGGAAAAATACCTAAAGTTTAGTAGGTCAGGTCACTAAGTCAACATCTTGTTATTTGATGTGTATGTGACAGAACTTGAACCCATCACAAAGACTCCAGGGTCTTATTTGTAATCACTGTATGATATCACTTCTCTGTTATTAGATCAAGGAATGATTATCAGCAGCAGCATTTGTTCCTTAAAGTTATTACAAAGCCTGTATTCCTCTGCCAGTACCCCTACAAAGGCTGATTAAAAAAATAAAATAAAATAAAAATACCTTTCCCAGCCAGTTACCAGTAATACTAGTTACTCAGGAGGTGAAGATATGGTTTGAAGGTTTGAAACCAGCCCAGGCAGGAAAGCCCATGTAACTTATTTCCAATTAACCAGCAGACAGACAGAGAGAGAGACAGAGAGACAGAGAGAGAGAAAGAACACACACCAGAGGTGGAGATGTCACTCAAGTGGGTGAATGATAGCCTTAAACAAACAAACACACACACACACACACACACACACACACACACACACACACACACACACACACACCAAAACTAAAGAACAGAGCTTAAGTCCTTAAGTTTAACAACAGACTTTCCCATCATAAACTCTGTAAAGAGGCAATGTAGGTCACCTTCAGAAATCTCAGAACAATCTTTGTCTCTATAAAATGTTTTGTATAATACATACATAATAAATACATATACTTAGTGAACCCAGCTCATGTTTAGGAGACGACAATGGTTTCTAGTAGTGATACCTCCCAAATTCTTAAGCACTTTTAGTGATGACTTGGAAAAATTCTCAACATTACCTTAAAATTTGAAGCTTATTTTTCCCAGAATAATGAGAAATCCAGGATTAAAATGCTTGGGGGAGAAGAGTGCTACCATGGATTGAAGATGGCAGACTCATCTGAATCTTTCTGACCTACAAAGCATGGCATGAATTTGCCCTTCTCATTGCAAACCATGGAAATAATGTGGAATTCACTATACATTCGTGCTCTGCTTTTAGAGTTCCTACATGTTTTTCTCATGTTATCATGATGCCCTAACCTACCTTGGAAGAAGTTGAAATTCTAGTTAATATAAAACACAACCTTTCCTTTTTATTAGTACAGTTGCACACATCATCATTAAAGCAGTTTCATTGGACAACCACAAAAGGTTCAGCTATATTTGCTTGGTTGCTAGTTTTCTCACTGAGATCTCAGAGTTAGGAAAATTACTATAAAAGAAAAGAAGCAAAATTTTGTTTAAAAAGAACAAAAGGAGGGGATTGGGAAGGAGGAAAGGTGGGAGAAAAATGAGGGAGGAGGTGACAAGTTTGACAAGAAGTATACTCACTACCTTATGTATATGACTGTAACCCCTCTGTACATCACCTTGACAATAAAAATAAATAAGAAGAAAAGAGAAAGGAATGATATGGTTGCTTTTCAGTGTTGTTATTGAAGGCTGAATAATCTTCTGAGAAGATTATGTGACTGCAGAAGTTAAACTGACCAATTAATAACACCTAGGATAGCCTGCAGTTAAAAACAACAAGCCATGCACAATAGCTTACACTTGTAATCCTAGATAATCAGGAGGCTGAGATTTGAGAATCAAGGTTCAAAGCCAGCTTGGGGTGCTTGCCTATTATTTTTGGTACATCCTTCTGCAGAAGTAAATTTTGCTTTGCTGAGAAAACTCTTATTTTTTGTGTCTATCAGTGTGATTTCAATGGTTCTTTGAGTGAATATTTATAACAACTTGGGGAACCTATCTGTGATCTTTCTATCCAGGAGAACTAGGGACTCCTTTCTCCTAAGGGAGACATGTCTGCCTTGTTGTGGAGGCCCCAGGGTACTGGGTGACCAGTGCTCTTGGACTGGAAATCCATCTGAGATCTGAATTTTCCCAGCAACATGGGGGGAAGGGGACTCCAACAAGTACTGCAGCAACCAAGCAATTTCATGCATGAGCTAAGACAAGAAATACCAACACCTATGATAGGCAAAGTATTCCTTGGTGATCAGAAAGATTTGAGCTTCTAGTTTGCAAGACATCCCCAGGTAGGGGAGATTGAGCAGCTAACTTGCTTGTGAGAGAATCTCCAGCCTTGGGAGATTGGGCATCTAGTTTATGTGACATCTCCAGGTTCCAATGGTACAAGAAATCTCCAGTAAGCTGGAAATATGGCTTAGCAGTAGAGTGCTTGCCTTGCATGCATGAAGCCCTGGGATCAATTCCTCAGTACCACGTAAACAGAAAAAAACAGAAGTGGGACTGTGGCTCAAATGGTAGAGAGCTAGCCTTGAGCAAAAAGAAGCTCAGGGACAGTACTCAGGCCCCAAGTCCAAGCCCCAGGACTGGCAAAAAAAAAAAAAAAAAAAAAAAAAAAACAGAAAAAAGAAATCTCTAGTAAAGGGGTGGGGGGCGATATTTCAGCACAACAGGGGTTCAAAGAAATTTCCACAGGGGCAAGGTGGAGGTGGGGGTGAGTACACAGACCTTGGGAGATTGGGCATCTAGTTTGCAAGACATCTCCAGCTTCTAGTCCTGAAAGAAACTTCCAGTAAGGGGAGTAGAATAAAACAGGACTATACAAGAAATTTCAAGGGAGATTGTGTGCAGAGATGTGTAAGAAACCTCCAGTTGGGAGATGAGTGTGTGTGTACACAACAGGGGTGTACAAGAAATCTCCAGTATGGGGGATTTGAATGGATCTGAAAACTTAGGCACAGAAACTTGCCAAAAGTGGGAATCGAATTCTAGGCCTAGGAAAACTAAGAAAGGCAGAGCTAAGAAGAATTTTTTTGGCTACTTCCATTAGTCCATTGGGGAAAATGTTAAATTCAGCATGTAATGTGAAGTTGAGTTCTCTAACATTGTCTTTCTTAATATCCTGTTCTTAGTAGATGTTCTGGTTGTTGTTGGCATCTTTCTGGTTTCCACTCTGCCATGGCATGTGTTTTCTTAATCTTAATTACTGTGAATTTCCAAGTTGACTGTGCTCTATGTTCTGTGTCTGTGTGGTGTGTTATGATTTCTATAGTGTATCTATGAGGTCCGCCTGGGAGGGCTCCATGAAAATTCCTCTGCCCAGTACCTGCATTACCTAGGTAACTGGTATACCTAGAGAGAGCCACCTCCCCACAACTGGCCACACCTCCCCACCACTGTCCTAGATAAGGTGTGGGTGGGTGGTGGGTCATGCCTCTCCCCAGCCCTGCATCATCTTGGCCACTGGCCAGCAGTTTGGGAATAAACTTTTCTCTCTTGCCTGAATACCTCATGCTGTTCTTTTTCACTGGTTACCTACTTTAATAAACCTTATGCTATCTAGAAGTCCTGTGGCTAAACAGAGCAGGGTCACAGCTGTGAAAAGCCACTGCACTGGCCATAGTATGCTATGCCAATTATGTGTCCATACTAAGCCCAGCATCAATATGGTGACATCCTGGCAACAGGAAACACCATGTTGCCTAAGGAGTGAAGAATCTTCCCAGGTTGCAAGACAGAACCTCAGGAATGTCTAGGACTGACTGGGTGGATCCAATTCTATACCCTTGAGATACTTGAAGCTTTCAAAAAAGAACCCAACCCATTAAGTTCAGCCTCAAGGAAAGTCCAGACAGTACAGGATTTAGAGCAGTCCCTGGCACAGCTCCTGCATTAGCCTAGTCCTCTTTGGGCAAGGGAACCATGCTTGGAATTCTCATGTTCCCCCCAAAACTTGCAACCTTCAGTGCACTTAATACTTTTAGGAAACTGAACCATGAGGGTAGTAAGGAAAGAGCAGAAAACAATCTCAACAAACCAGATCAACTCTAATGGAGAGGTGAAAAGGGAGGGCATGGTGACCTGAAGAGAGTCAGGAGACCTGAGGCATGGCATAATGGCAGCAGAGGTGGAGGGACCTAAGTAGGGATTCTCTTTAAAGTACAGGGTAATTAATCTTGGGTTGTGTGATATAAGGGTGGGTGGAGTACAAGTGGGGTACACAAGAGATTTCCAATGGGGGGAGGGATTGAATGCACAGGATGGGGTGAAATTTGGCTGAAACTGCCAAGACAGGCCCCATGGCTACCTCCTGCCCTTACTCTCAGGAAGAGACTCCACTAAGGGATGTGAGCAGAGCCATTGGGAAGCACAAGGTATGTGTATTATTATTCTCAGACCATATGTGTGCCCAGGATTTCTATTCAAGTAAAGCAGGTGGCAGAGGCCAAAAGAGGCCTTAAAGGGATCACTTCAAGGAGGAAGAAATCCAGGTTTCAAATTGAAGGTCCCCTTAACTGAATGGTCTTTGGTGTCCCCTTTTTTAAAATAAAAAGGATCAGTTCTTCCAAAATTAGGTGCTCAGTGTCTCCTCGGCCCTGTCATCCCTCGAGGCAATAAGGACTACTGCTGGCCCAGTCTCCACACCTAGAATTCCTCAGATATCAAGAGCATAAAACTTATATCCTGATACTCCTAAGAAAGGAACACCAAGGTACAATGCTTATGTACCTCTGATCATACAAAATAATATTTATCAAAATGAACTCCAAAAAATGGAAACAAGAGGATTTTTCTTTGTTGTTGCTTTCATTTTCTTTTCTTTTTGTCTTGTTTGTTCATTTATATGTCTATAGAAGGGTAAGGGGAGGCACAGAAATGAAGGGTCAAAGGGTAAACAAATCCAACAGTGGTACTCACTAGAAACTATGTTGAAAATGAAAAACTGGGAGAGAGGAAAGAAAAGACATTGTCCAAAATGAAATGTCTCTTTATCTGACTTATGTAACTGTAACCCCTCTGTATATCACCTTTATGATGACAAAAATATAAAGAAAAATTCAGCATTTCAAAAAATGAGATTAAATTAAAAATTTTGTTAATTAAGGCCACAAAGAAAATAATAGTGGAATAACTAATAAAAAGGGACTTCATCGTGATCAAGACTTGGGAGAAGAAGAAACTCAAGTTGATCTAGGAGGGACTGTACAGCAAGTACTACTCAGCACTAAAAGGGCAGTGCACACTCAAAAACAGGGAGGGACTTGCTATAGTTGGAGAAGGTGACCCCTTGGGAGAAGACAGTGGTCTGTGTCATTGAGCCCTGGAGATATCAAATGACTTGAAAAAGTCTGATGTGGCTGTTGACTTTTGCTACCTGTGAAGACTGAGAGAGACAGGGGGATTTTACAAACAAACATTCTCTTCAAGACTAAGTTTAATGTCCCAAGAGGGTGATTATCTGCCCCGATATGGTGAAAAGTAATGTGAGTTGGTCAACTAACAACAATCAGTGGTGTAATGGGTAAATATAGATGCTCAAAAAACAAAGTAAAGGGCTGTGAATATGGCCTAAAGTAAAGTGCTTGCCTCGTATACATGAAGCCTTGGGTTGTAAGGGCTGACCTGAAGACTGGAGTAACTAAATATAAGTTTTAGTGTTAAAATTATAACAGCTTCTAAACTCTGGTGATGACTCCAAGATAGAGGGCTGCAGCCCCACCCATGAGACTAGTTACTTATAGTTTGACATTTAAAAATGTAGGGAGCACTTGTTCACCTCTATACCTGGGTAACAACCATGGTAACGGACAGTAAAAAAAAAAAAAAATGATCTTAGTCATAGACTGTAGAAATAACCATAATAGTAGTAGAAATGACATGGTAACTGTCGGGTTGGTTTACTTATGATTGAGTACTGGATTGTTTTAGCCCGCTCAAGCTTGCTTAGTAGTAATGGGGAAACATGGTCGCAATTGTTAAAATAAAGTTGGTACTAGGTCAGCCTGACCGCAATATTCTGCTTCTGTAAATGGCTTGCTTAACCCATTTGTGACTTGCTCTACCCTCTGTACTAACCTCCTGCATCAGTGCTACGTGACCACCTGTTGTCAGTTCCTGATATTGAGGACAGTTCCCAATATCAAAGCCAAAATAGGTAACTGAAAGGGTAGATAGCTAATAGAAATAGGACAAGACTTGCTTGCTAAATGCCATCCAAACAAGTATCTGCCAAGTTGAAATACCCTTCCCCTGTTGTAATCACAATAAAAACCCTGCCTATCTGAGGGTCGGGGCTCTCAATCCAGATCCGCTGTGTCGGTGATGGTTGGGAGTCCAGGCTCAAGCTTGCAATAAAGACTCTCGTGAGTTTGCATCAGTATCGGCTCCTTGGTGGTCTTTGGGGACCGGAAATCAGGCATAACAAGGTTTTATTCTCAGCACCGCATATATAGAAAAGGCCAGAAGTAGAGCTGTGACTCAAGTGGTAGAGTGCTAGCCTTGAGCAAAAATAAGCCAGGGACAGTGCCCAGGCCCTGAGTTCAAGCCCCAGAACTGGAAAAAAGAAAAAAGGTAAACCCTTGGTTATGATATAGGCCCTCTATGACAGGATCCCTCCATGTTTAGGTATTATGGGCTAGGAATTTCTTTCACTGGCATTCACAAAACCTGGTAGGAAATTTTTGTTTAAATTAGTGGAGCCACAGATGTCCTTGTTAGACCTTGAAGCAGTCATTTTGAAGGATTTGTAGTTAGGAGTAAAAGATTTAAGATAGGTCATAATTGGTGAAACTGGGTATGTATTAGGTCTGCCCAGGAGAATAGACCCCTCCCTGCTTCCTCTTCTTGAAAGACAACGCATAGCCTTACTAGAAACCACCTGACAGAAACCAGTAATCACCAGACTGTCAATCACCTGACTGCAAGTCAGCAAAGAACCTCAGACTCTGAGGTCACTTCCTCATCTGCTGAGGTCACTTCCTGAACTTCCCTGGTCATGCCTCCTTCAGACAGTGAGAGGTTCCTCAGGCCCTGAGATCACTCCTGCATCCACTGTGTCCACACCTCCCCACCTTTCCCTCTATAATATCTCTCAACCATAAGTCCCTCCTTCCTTTTCCTCTTCTTTCTCCTCTTCTCTCTCTGCACACCTCTATCTCATGTGGCCAGCAGTTTGCTCTCCCCACAATAAACTCTTTTCTGCCTGAACCATATCACAGTCTCCTTTTGGTGAACCTTACCTCTGATGCCAAGACCCAGGAAGGTGACAAGGGAAACTGTCCTGAGTCTAAGACTCTCTATGAGTTCCTGTCCATTTAGAAAAAGACATGTATGAACATTAGATAGGCATTCAGATTAACTATTTGGAGAATGGACAAAATATTCTGTTTGCACTTGAAATAAAAGTGACTTTTATGCACGTGTGACAGGGAGACAAAGACTTCAGATTGCCCCTTGCCCTCTGGGATGGACCACAGGCCCACCAGCATGGCATGTATCACAGCCCTCTTCCAAGATGAGATGGCTTGCGGAGCAAGTCCTGGAGGATAGTATTATAACCCAAATTCAAATGAGACTCCAAAACCCTCAGTTCTTTATTCGGCTGGTCTGCCTCTCACTATGGAGATAGTGAAAAGCAGCCCCGTGCTTAGGGTGGGGTAGGTTTTTATGAGTGGGGATTACATCATTGTTGGTGATTCAGTGACTTTTGAGACCATTTGTTCTTTTACATAAACATTAGGCTTCATAGTCTTGAGCTAGGTTAGCAGGTTACTTAGTTGCAAAAGAAAAGCCATAGTCTAAAAACAAAATATAGCCTGAGTAGGGGCAGTGTTGTTTTATTTTTTTTTAAATAGAGATGACCCTCATAGGCTTCTTCTTTAAAACATAACAACTTTGTTAGCAGGGCTTTCTGGCTAGTACAGCAACTCAGTACAGCTGGTGATCAAGGTTGTCAATGACTTCTGCAAAGCTGTCAGCTCAGTGAACTTGAATGAGGGAGAGATGCTGTTTTGCTTTTAGCAAGGCTGGGAAATCCTGCCTTTAATATTCAGCCCTATTTCTAATGTAGTATTTCTGATTTTCCATTAGTCAATTTTATAATTAACTAAAGCAAGCAAGCTGGGTACAGAAGCTAAAGTGACGGTTAGCACTTCCTCTAGAGTGGGGTGTCCTAGTTGTGACCAGGTTCCACAGACAGCATCATTGCTGCTTCCATGGTCTATTAAAGCCACCTTAGTTAAGTCTCCATCCCATAACTCTTACTTCACCCTGTGCCTGTTAGGCAGGGCAAAGGAAATAGAATACCCACGAAATGTAACCAGGTACAGTGAAAGCTGGTCTTCTGAGGAGATGGGAATGCATCTGCTCTCACCATTGCTAGAGTTGATGTCTGGTGGTGTTGTGGGGACCTTTGTTTGAGGCTTTCTTGGTCAAATAAAACAGAACCAGTACTTGGGTTCAGTTGGCTATCCCTTTCACCCAGGCATTTAAAAAACCAAAGCCCTCTTCAACAATAGACAAAAACAGGACCTCAACACTCAGTGAGTCATTAGACCTCCAAAGTTACATAGAACCATAATGGTCCAATGAGGAGTTCCTGATGAACCTAAAGCCAGGAACAATTAAATCCCTCCAGCAAGATGGCATAGGAAAATTGGATTGGTTCACCAAAAAGACTGCCACATGATTCAAGCAGAAAAGAGTTTGGGGCGGGGGGCGGGGAGAGCAAACTGCCACCCTGCAGGAGATGAGTTATGTGGAGAGATAGGGAAAGGAAAGAAGAAAAAAGAGGAGGAGACTTGAGTTGAGCCAGATTATATAGGGAAAGGCAGAAAATGGGACCGCAAAAGATGTAGAAGTGATTCCAGAGCCTGGGGAACCTCTTACTGTCTGAGGGAGGTGTGACTAGAATGGTTCAGGAAATGACCTCAGCACATGAGGAAGTGACCTTGGAGACTGGGGTCCTTTGCTGACTCACAGTCAGGTGATTGATGGGTGATTACTAGTGTCAGGAAGGTAAAAGGGAAGAGGGAAGAGGCTATTCTCCTGGGCAGACCTAACACTAATATTATTCTAGCCGGAAAGAGGGGGTTATGTGTCCTAATTAAGGGGGCAAAAGCTGTACTTTGTCCTGAAAAATACAGCCTTGGAAGGAACCATCAACTAAAGATTTAGAGGTAAATGGCTCCCTTGCTATGCAAGGGAGTGTTGATCTCTACCCTAATGTCTTTCATTGTTGTGATTGGGATAATGGCTTTAATTGGATGTTGTGAGACTAAATCATATGGAGATCAATGTTAAAAGAGTTTGAAGAAAAGAACAGAAAATAAAGGGGGAGAGAATTATGAGAAAATATGCCTTTTCTATCTAAGTGTGTTACTTAAAAGTTCCTGCTTTGGTCTGGTGGCTTGGTTATTGTTAGGGAAAAGAGGAACTGCTTTGAGATAAAGAAGAAATTTTGACATGTAAGATGTTGTCTCAAACTTCTTTTCCAGATGGAATTAAGGCACATCTCAGATCATTCAAGAAATAGCAGAGGGCTAGGCTCTGGAAGCTCATGCCTATAAGCCTAGCTACTCAAGGGACTGAGATTTAAGGTTTGAAGTTTGAAGCCAGCACAGGCAGGAAAGCCCGTGAGACTCTAATCTACAATTAACTACTAGAAAACCAGAAGTGGCTCCGTGGCTCAAGTAGTACAGTGCTAATTTTGAGTGGAAAAAGCTCAGGGACAGTGGCCAGGCTCTGAGTTCAAGCCCCATGACCAAGGTAAGAATGAGAGAGAGAGAGAGAGAGAAGGAAGGAGAGAGAGGGAGAGAGAGAGAAGGAGGGTATTGGATTACTGTGTACTGTTAGTATTCCCCCTGCCCCCATCAAGCCCTCAGCTCCTCCCATTAGCCCCCAGCTCCACCCATACCTGAACTCCCTGCCCTAGAGCTATAATTGGCCACTCCCATTCACCACTCAGACTTACCTACTTCCTCTCTAGCTCCAGAGTTTTATAAGCGACCACCTGGATTAAGGTTCAGATGCCATATTGCTCCCTTTCCCATGGGAGACATGGCCCCACTAATAAACCTCCTTATAAACTTTCTTCCCTCTGTGATCATCTCTGCTTGGGATAGCTGGGATGGATTCTTTCACTATTAACCTTATTCCAAAGTCACCTTATATAAATTATATAAAATACATTTTACCCTATTCAAACTAGCTAATCATGGCAGATTGTGAACCTGAGCTCAACCAATGTGAGCAGAGGGACAGGGCCTGCTTCATTAATGATAAATAAGGGAGCAGCCTGCCTGCTCTGTGTGCTTCCCCTCCAGATTTTTGTCTGATTGCTCACCTTTCTGCAGAAGGTAATTTTGCCTTGTTGAGACAACTCTTTATTTTTGTGTCTTATTGTGACTCCAGTGGTTCTTGGAGAACATATTTATAACAAGAATAATATTTTTTTCCTTAAAAAAAAATAAGATCTCTGAGACTTCATTTCCAATTAACCGACGAAAAACAAAAAGCAGAGATGTGGCTCAAGTGGTAGAGTACCAACATTGAGTGAAAAAGCCAGACACAGAGACATGTTTATGGTCCATCTGAATTTTCTCATTTTTAATTTGGTAGTATACGGATTTTATTTTTGAATATATATGGAACTCTACCACTGGCCATATTTAGAGCAAACATAAAGAAGAAATTGCTCTACTGGATCAGAAAATTAAAGGCAGAGGAAGTTCAGGATCCTAGACAGCCCACAGCAAGCCCAAATGTTTTGTTCCCACAACACAAGATTTCTTTTGGATAACATATGATTTATGTAGTTGCTATATTTAATTAAAAATAACCATTGCAGAGCTGGGGATATGGCCTAATGGTAGAGTGCTTGCCTCGCATACATGAAGCCCTAGGTTCAATTCCTCAGCACCACATACATAGAAAAAATCAGAAGTGGCGCTGTGGCTCAAGAGGTAGAGTGCTAGTCTTGAGCAAAAAGAACCCAGGTCCAAGCCCCAGGACTGGCAAATAATCATTATTATTGCCATTGCATTTATGTATATATCAATCACTAAAGCATTGTGTCCTCAGATATATACTTAGGTAGTAAAATGTACAGTATAGCAAAAAACTAATTACTGTCAAAATAGTTATCTTTAGGGAAATGAAGCTGGTTGGATAGAGTTAAGTTGGCAGGTACAAATTCTGATGTATTTTCAATGTTTTTTCCTGAGTCAGTCTCCCCCTCCCTCCTTTCCCTCTCTTGTTCTGCCTCTGCCTGCCTTCCCTCCTTCCTTCCTCCACCTTCCTTCTTCCCCCCTCCCTCCCTCTCTCCCCCTCCCTCTCTCCCTCCCTCTCTTCCTCCTTCCCTTCCTTCCTTCCTTCCTTCCTTCCTTCCTTCCTTCCTTCCTTCCTTCTTTTTTCTTTTTCTTGCCATTCCTGTGGCTTGAACTCTGGGCCTGGGTGCTTTCCTTAATATTTTGTGCTGAGTCTCACATACTTTCTTGCCCAGGCTGGCTTTGAACCATTATCCCCAGATCTCAGCCTCTTGAGTAGCTAGGATTACAGGCATGAGCCACTGGTGCCCAGCTTCTCTCTGCCACTGTTTTTTTTGTCTCTCAAATGCTGTTTAGGTGAGATACATCCACAGCCTTGCTTATCTCCTTCCCTCCCTTCCTCCCTCCTTTCCTTTTTTTTTTTTCTTCATGCTTTTGGTTATGTGTGTGCTGATACTGGGGCTTGAACTCAGGGCTTGTCCCTTAGCTTTTTATGCTCAAAACTAACATTCTACCACTTGAGTCACAGTTTCATTTCTCAATGATAAGAATCCCTAAGACTTTTCTTCCTAGGCTGTGTTCAAACCATAGTCTTCGGATTTCAGCTTCCTGAGTAGCTAAGATTATAGGTATGAGCCACCAGCATCTGACTGTATATTTCTTGATAATTAGAGCTTACAAACATATTTCAAGCTAAGAGTTTAAAGCCATTTTAAAGTAATTGTAGTAGTATATTAAAGTTATGACCTTTTTTGTATGTGGTATGGCTATATGAAATACATCTACATATTGACTATATATAACACATACATATATTTCTTGTGCATATGTGGATATATTTACATGATTGCATAAAAACTGATAGAATTATAGTCAGCTGTGATTGAGAAGCAAAGTTGCAAATTTTTATATAAGACTTATTTTATATTTTTATTTTGGCTTTGAATTATATTGTTAGGGCTGACCTGAAAACTGGAGAAACTAAATATAAGTTTTAGTGTTAAAATTCTAATAGCTTCTAAACCCTGGTGATGACTCCATGATAGAGGGTTGCAGCCCCACCCGTGAGACTAGTTTCTTATAGTTTGACATTTAAAAATGTAGGGAGCACTTGTTCATCTCTGTACCTGGGTAACAACTATGGTAACGGACAGTAAAAAAAATGATCATAGTCATAGACTATAGAAATAACCATAATAGTAGTAGAAATGCCATGGTAACTGTCGGGTTGGTTTACTTATGATTGAGTACTGGAGCCCACTCAAGCTTGCATAGTGGTAATGGGGAAACATGGTCGCAATTGTTAAAATAAAGTTGGTACTAGGTCAGCCTGACCACAATATTCTGCTTCTGTAAATGGCTTGCTTAACCCATTTGTGACTTGCTCTATCCCCTGCACTAACCCCCTGCTTCAGTGCTACGTGACCACCTGTTGTCAGTTCCTGATATTGAGGCCAGTTCCTGATATCAAAGCCAAAATAGATAACTGAAAGGGTAGATAGCCAATAGAAATAGGACAAGAATTGCTTGCTAAATGTCATCCAATCAAGTATCTGCCAAGTTGGAAATACCCTTCCCCTGTTGTAATCACAATAAAAACCCTCCCTATCTGAGGGTCGGGATTCTCAATCCAGATCCGCTGTGTCGGTGACGGTTGGGAGTCCAGGCTCAAGCTTGCAATAAAGACTCTCATATTTTGCATTGGTATTGGCTCCTTGGTGGTCTTTGGGGACCGGAAATCTGGCATAATAATATGAGTTTATTATTAACTTTTTTATAGGAGTGCCTTAGAGCTTCTGTTCCCATAGGCAATTAAAATGCTGATTTTTTTAAAATTTGTATTTTATTTAACATAATTTTTTCTAGGTCTATCTGAGAATAGGTTTAGTAAGATCAATTTGAAAGGAGTGAATTCAAACTATGCTTGCCAAGAAAGCCTTGTCTGATTAGAAGACAATCATCAGTTTGTGCAGGATCCAAAGGTCACTTTGAGAAACAATTCTGTTCCCTCTATTTTTTTCCAAGGAAAATTACCAAGAATTAAACATTAGGACAAATTTTGAAATTAAGTCTTACAAAGCAAAAGAGATCTTTCCCCTGCTCTTAATCCTTGGCACTAATAGTACAAATGAGCTTGAACTTCTCTGACATGGTATATAAACAGGGAGGTAAGATTCAATTTACTTGTATCAAGAGGGATTGCTGCCCAAGTGCAAGGGAGCCAACATGCTGCACAGTGCCCTAGACTTCCAGGAAAATGTTGGTGAATTCTGCCATGGAGGTCCAGAAAATAACTCAGATAACCTATGATGGTCTAATCTGTGGCTGCTAATAAATACTTTTTTTTTTTACTGGTCCTGGGACTTGAACTCACAGCCTAGGTACCATCCCTAAACTGTTTTGCTCAATGCTAGCATTGTACCATTTGAGCCACAGCTTCTCTTCTGGCTTTTTGGTGATTAATTGGAGATAAGAGTCTCAAGGACTTTTCTGCCTGGGATGACTTCAAACAACAATCCTCAAATCTCAGCCTTCTGAATAGTTAGGATTGAGCCACCAGTGCCCAGTTTACCTTTATCATCACGTAAATTTTGTAAAATTCGGTCAGGTGTCCATGGATCTCCCCTACAATTCTAGCTACTCAGGAGGTTAAGATCTGAGGATCACAGTTCAAAGTCAGCCTTGCAAACAAATCCATAAGACTCTTATTATACATTAACCAGCAAAGAGTAATAAGTAGAGGTGTGGCTCACGAAGTAGAGTAGCAGCCATGAGCAAAAAAAGCCAAGGAAGAGCACATGTCTCCGCGTTCAAGACCCAATAAAGGTAAGATAAAAGTTGTACAATGTAAACAATTTATTTGATATTTCCATAGCTATTTTAAATAATACTTCCCAGAAAAGATAAGACACAGGATTATGAGGTACACATCTCTAGCAATGATGTGTTTGTGACAGTAGCTTGACTGGCTTGTCAGGCAAGCACACTTTTCCCCTGGGGGCAAAGCACCTCAGGAAATTAAGAGTTTGGCCAGAACTCTGGCCTTGGGAACCCAATTCTCAAAGTTAATTATAAACTTTATAGTAACCTGCGGTTGGCTTGGGCTGGCCTGGTGTCTGCCCCTGTCGGCGGCGGCTGTGGGTCAGGACTTGGGGCTGACGCCTCCGTGCCCTGGGCTGCCGGCACCAGGACTGGTTGGGACCCTCCAGAGTGGAGGGCACAGCTGAAACATTTTAAGAAAGGCTGAACCCAAGCTGGAGTGTCCCTGTCAACTAGTTCCCTCCAGGTGTCTATATAAGGAATCTGGTCTAGATAGCCTAAATGAGGGGTGTCGATTCGAAGCTCCCCTCAGGTGGCCAGTTAGCTCTCTCAAGGATGGGCCATTCTGACTTGGACAGGGTGATTTTCCTCCTTACGGGCCACACCTCGGTTCTGAGCTATCTCCTTGACCTCCCTCCAGTGAGCTAGGGTCAAATCTAGGGGGCTAGATGGAGGTACCCAAGATAGAATGTTACCCATAGCTCTGATCAGATGTTTAGTTCAAAAGGCTACAAAAAATACAACACACAGGCCTGAGAATAAGAAAAGCTATGAGTTGGAGATCTCCTAGGTTGGCCCACAAGCCTCCTCCTGCAAGCTAAGCAGCAGGAGCAGACCTAAGTTGGCTCACAACCTCCCGCAAGGGTGCAGGAGAAGTGGACCCAAGTGGACTCAGGTAAGGATGGAGAGTCTCCTAGGTTGGCCCACAAGCCTCCTCCTGCAAGCTAAGCAGCAGGAGCAGACCTAAATTGGCCCACAACCTCCCGCAAAGGTGCAGGAGGAGTGGACCCAAGTGGACTCAGGAAAGGGTGATATGGAGTGTCCCCCAGTCTCCCCGTGATTTCCGAGTAAGCGCGTCCACTTTGACAACCCCTTTAAGAAATAAGCAAAAGGGAAGTCAGCAGAAGAGCTGCAGTGCACTAGCTGAGCTCCCTCCGACATTGCAGTTTTCTCACCCCATAGAAACTTTTACTACTAGAAAGACAACCAGAGTAAGTTGTAACAGTACAGGGATTCTGGCCAGGAAGGAAAAATCGACTTTGCTCATCTGAAAACACATACTCGAGCTCTGGGCAGCATCCCACCGCCACTCCAGTGCCGGCGCCAGCACAGCGCCCGGCACAGCAACCCACACTCCACACAGTTAAAGCACACAGCAGAGACCAGGGAGAAATACTCCAGATGGCTGCTGAGCACAGACGACCTGAAATCGCAGAGAAAGTGTGAGTACCCCACAAAAGATATTTTCACTCGCACCCATAGAGCAGCTTCTGGAAGGCAGCCCTTCCCCCACCACCAGAGCAAAGTGCCATCTTTGCCACTGGCACAGGGTCAGACCAGATTGAAACTAAAGTGGGCCTGGGGAAAGCGAGGTCAAAGGAGCCATCTTTGAAAAGGGCAAGAGGGACTGACCAGTGAGAGCCAGCTCCACCCAGGAGAAAACCCCCTGCCCAGGCAGGAGGCGTGTCCTAGGCCACAGCTTAGCCAGAGGTGCTCCGCCCTGCCCGCCGGAATTTCTAAATTTAAAGCGAAAGCAACGAGCAGCTCCCGGCAGCACAGAAACACAAGACGGGGGAACGAATAGTTCCTGAGACAGTTAAACGGTCCCGTCACAGAGGAAGCCCAATTCCCAGCCTGAAATGGAGCTGCTTTCCATAACCACCTCCACCAAGGAGGCCACCCCGCCCAAGAGGGAGAAGCCTCACCCAGGCAAGCAACTCTCAGCCAGGTAAAACTGGCCAGAGTCGCCCTGCCCTGCTGAGTCCACAGCCTATTCAAAGCCAGGCATTAAAGGCCACGGCCCCACAGCAGACAGAGGAGCAAACTGAAATCAAGCCAAACCCAGCCAATCAGGAATATAGACTGCAGACCATCACAAGGAAACCAAAGACTGGGGAAAGACCACCCAAATAAGGAGGACTCCATTTTTTTTTAATTTTCAACATTTTTTAAACTTTAAAAAAAAAAGTTTTTTTCACTTCGGAAACGTTGTCGGTTTTTTTTTCATGTTTTCTATTTTTACCTGTTTGTTTTATCAAGTTTTTTTCTTTTCTGTTTGTTTGGATTGTTCCTTTTCTGATATTTTTCCTTTTTATTTTTTTTTAATAATTTTTCTCTGTTTTGTGCATCTGTCTTCCACTATTTTTACTTTATTTCTCTTTGCGTTCTCTTTCTTTAAAAATTACTTTCCTATGAATAACACCTCCACTCTTCTCTGCTAACTCTCATTGTCTATCATTTTAACCTTGTTCTTTCTACTGATTCTACTCTTCTCCAAATTTCCACGTCACTGAAACTAAACCAAAATCACCACCACCACCACCACAATACATTTTACTTTATTCTCTTTACTACCTCCAACTTACCCTCCTGACTTACTGCCTGGACCTGCAGTTTCCATTGACTCCTGGTTATTGGATAGAGGGTATCCCTGCTGAATTTGAGTGAATCAAAGAGGTTCGTAGAGAAAGCCAGTCCTAAAAGAACTTAATATAAAAACAAGAATTGCTTATAGGGTTGTAACAGTAAATAAGTAACTACTGAATACAGGGCCCAGGATTGGTTGTTATATTGAAATTGTATTCTTTAGGAACACCAAATCTAATTTTATAGACAGGTAGACAGGGTATCTGTATATAATTGTGAACTTGTAAGATTTACACAACAGTACTTGGTAAGGGCTGATTTGGGTCTAAAACGGTGCTCACAGGTGCTGGTAGACTGGCATTCCCAATCCAAATGGGCAGAAGGAACACAAGAAAGATGGCAAACAATGAAGTCTTATCCCCCACTCAAAACAAGCAGGAAGCAGAGCAGTCAATCAAAGACACAGAAGAGAACCCCCAAAATTCTCTACAAAGTCTACTGATAAACATGATAAATGAAAAGTTTGAATCTCTTCAGTCAATTATTCTAGAGCATGAGGAGGCAAAGCAAAAATTAATGGAGAATTTCATGGCATCCACAAATAGAAAGATAAATGAACTTCAAGAGTCAAATGAAAAGATAGCTAACAGGCTTAAATGTTTGAGAGACAACACTCAAAAACAAAGTAATGAAGTTAATGAAGTAAAGAAGTCCATACAAGACCTAAGAAATGACATGGAAATCATCAGGAAAGACCAGTCAGAAGGAAAAGAGATTCGAAATCAAGTAGCTAGCCTACAGTCCCGACTAACTGAACCAGAGGATCGAATTTCAGGAGCTGAAGATTCCTTAGATTCTATGGAGAAAGATCAAACATCAATACAAATCCAGTCCAATCAACAAAACAGATCACTACAGGAGATTCAAGACACGGTCAGGAAGCCCAATTTAAGGATAATAGGTATTGAGGAAAACTTGGAGAAAGAGGTTAATGGGATAGGCAACCTATTTAACAAAATATTAGCTGAGAACTTCCCAAATATTCAGAAGGAAAGGCCCATACAGATACAAGAAGCATTTAGAACCCCAAACCAACCAGATCAGAATAGGACATCCTACCAACACATTGTGATCAAAACAGGTTCAGTAGAGTGAAAGGAAAAAATACTCAAAGCTGTTAGGGCAAAGAAAACAATCACATATAAAGGAAAAACAATCAGAATTACCCCAGACTTCTCAGTAGAGACCATGAAAGCAAGGAGAGCCTGGAATGAAGTATACCAAACACTAAATAAAAATAACTACCCACCAAGAATTC
Organism: Perognathus longimembris pacificus; assembly: GCF_023159225.1. Taxonomy (NCBI): domain Eukaryota; kingdom Metazoa; phylum Chordata; class Mammalia; order Rodentia; family Heteromyidae; genus Perognathus; species Perognathus longimembris. Next base: position 68,143,938 of record NC_063167.1, on the reverse strand, counting down.
TGTACCCAGCCAAACTATCATTCATAGCTGAAGGTCAAATAAAAGTCTTCCACAGTAAGGAAAAACTGAAATAATGTATCTCCACCAAACCAGCTTTACAGAAAATCTTCAAAGATTACTATACAGGGATAATAATCAAGATCCCAATACAGACAGAGAAATGAACCCTAATTAGTAAACATCAGATCAAGAAATGGGAAGACACAGCTTTAAACAAGATAGTGATAATGAAAGGAACAAAAGATCGTCTCTCAATCCTAACTCTCAACATTAATGGACTTAATTCTCCAATCAAACGACATAGCCTCATAAGTTGGATCAAAAATCAAGATCCATCTTTCTGCTGCCTCCAAGAGACACATCTATCCAGCAAAAGTAAACATCTTCTAAAAGTGAAAAGCTGGAAACAAATCTATCAAGCAAATGGCTCCCATAAACAGGCTGGAGTTGCAATCCTAGTATCAGACAAAATTGACTTCAAATTAAAAAAGGCAAGAAGAAACAAAGAAGGTTACTACATACTAGTAAAGGGATCTCTCCTACAGGAAGATATAACCATTCTAAATATCTACACACCAAATGCAGGAGCACCCAACTTCATCAAACAAACACTACTGACTCTAAAAACACTCATAGACCCAAACACATTGATAGTTGGGGACTTTAACACTCCATTATCACCTCTGGACTGATCAACATGCCAAAAACTGAACAAAGAAACCATAGAACTAAACAATTGCATAGACCAACTAGACTTAACCGACATCTACAGAATATTCCACCCAGCAACGACAGAATACACATTCTTTTCGGCAGCACATGGAACATTCTCCAAAATAGATCACATCTTAGGGCACAAAAAAAATCTGTACAAATTCAGAAGTATCAAAACCATTCCCTGCATTCTCTCAGACCACAATGGAATAAAATTAGAGCTCAACTCAAACCGCCACCACAGAAAATGCTACAATTCATGGAGACTAAACAACACACTGCTGAACCATCAGAGGGTCATTGAAGAAATTAAAACCGAAATTCAATAGTTTATGGAATTCAACCAAGTTGAGGACACAAAGTACCAGCTCCTTTGGGACACAGCAAAGGCAGTACTCAGAGGAAAATTTATATCTCTGAATGCATACATCAGCAAACTGGAGAAACAGCAACTCAATAATTTAAGGAAGCACCTTAATTTCCTTGAGAGAGAACAACAAGCTAAACCCCAAGTCAATAGATGGAAGCAAATAATTAAAATCAAATCAGAATTAAATCAATTAGAGACAAAAAAAAAAACATCGAAAAAATCAACAAAACAGAGTTGGTTCTTTGAAAAAATCAACAAGATAGACAGACCCCTCACAAATCTGACCAAAAAACAAAGGGAGCACACTCAAATAAACAAGATAAGAGATGAAACAGGTAACATCACCACAGAAATAACTGAAATTCAGAAAATAATAACGGACTATTTTGCAAACCATTATGCCAACAAATTTGAGAACTTGAAAGAAATGGATGATTTCCTAGAAAAAATTCATATCCCCAAACTGAACCATGAAGATTTAAACCTTCTAAACAGACCCATATCCAGTATTGAAATAGAAACGGCAATAAATGATCTCCCATCCAAGAAAAGCCCAGTTCCAGACGGATTCACTGCAGAATTCTACAAGGCCTTCAAAACAGAACTCACACCAATATTTCTCAAACTCCTCAATGAAATTGAAAGAGAACGTTCACTACCAGACTCATTCTATGAAGCCAGTATAACCCTCATCCCAAAACCAGGCAGGGACTCATCACGGAAAGAGGACTATAGACCGATCTCCCTGATGAACATAGACGCAAAAATTGTCAACAAAGTTTTGGCCAATCGACTTCAACAGATCATCAAAAAAATCATACACCACGATCAAACTGGATTCATCCCAGGGATGCAAAGTTGGTTTAATATACGCAAGTCAATTAATTTAATCCACCACATCAACTGGAGCAAGGTAAAGAACCACATGGTTTTATCTCTGGATGCGGAAAAAGCATTCGATAAAATCCAGCACCCATTTATGCTAAAAGCCCTGGAAAAACTGGGATTCCAGGGAACATGCCTGAATATAATCAAGGCAGTTTATGACAAACCAACAGCAAGCATAACTCTAAATGGTGAACAACTAAAGCCATTCCCTTTAAAATCAGGAACAAGGCAGGGATGTCCACTCTCTTCCCTGCTCTTCAACATAGTACTAGAATTCCTAGCCAGAGCAATCAGGCAAGAAGAAAATATAAAGGGGATCCATGTAGGAAAAGATGAAGTTAAACTTTCTCTCTTCGCAGATGACATGAGAAGGAAACAATGACTGGTGGATAACTTGTGAAGGGAAACTTATCTTGTCATAAGGGCTGGGTAAGGGGATCCTTAAGAGAATCCACTGAGCTTCTCACATGGGAACCCAAAAAATGCAGGACTTGCTCCGACACTCCAATAAAAATTAGACAAGGAGATCAACTTATTGAAGATATTGTTAAACATTGCAAGGCCTGTCAGCTTACCAATGTCCCCAATCAACAGATTACTAAAGGAGCTCGCCTCTGTGGGGATAGGCCAGGTGTGTTTTGGGAAGTAGATTTAAACCTGGAAAAATTGGATACAAATATTTGCTAGTTTTTGTAGACACCTTTTCAGAATGGGTCGAAGCCTATCCAACAAAGCATGAGACCGCAAATGTGGAAGAAATCCTACCCAGGTATGGCTTCCCATCCACCATTGGGTCAGACAATGGACCGGCCTTCATCTCAAAAGTAAGTCAGGGAATAGTCACTGCACTGGGGACGGACTGGAAATTGCACTGTGCTTATAGACCCCAGAGTTCAGGACAGGTAGAGAGAATGAATCGGACTCTTAAAGAGACCCTAACTAAATTGGCCTTAGAGACTGGCGCAGACTGGGTGTCACTCCTTCCTTTTGCTCTGCTTAGAGGAAGAAATTCTCCCTATCAGCTTGGCTTTACTCCTTTTGAAATAAGACTTCAGACTGAATTGCTTGCTGATTTGGATGATGCTGAATTTTTGTGTAAACTCGATTATTTGCAGCTCCTGCACAAGAATATGTGACCCCAACTTAAGGCTTTATATGATTCTGCTTCTGTCCCTACCCCCCATTTATTCAGACCAGGGGACTGGGTGTTCGTTCGAAGGCATGATCCCAAATCCTTACAACCACAGTGGAAGGGACCCTAGATGGCATCGCCACTTGGGTTCATTGCTTCCACGCCAGGCCAGCTGACCCCTTTGCCCTGGACAACGACTACCGTGGTGGAACATGGGAGGTCTCCAAGCACCCGACTCAGCCGCTTCGCCTTCACCTCAAGAAAAGAAAGTTAGACTGAATATTGTTATAAAATTTTTTTGCCTTCTTTCCTTGCTACCCTGGCTAATGATGACGCTAACCCTCACCAGCCTTTCCAATTATTTTGGCAGCTCACTCCAAAGTGGGGTGACCCCCTTATTTTATCAACTAAGAAAGCCCCCTTAAGAACCTGGTGGCCAGACTTACTTATGTGATCTGGCCACAAGCAACTGGGATGTGCCCATCAGCCCCCCTTTAAAACCAAGGGACCAGAGTTATGTTTGGTTACTACTTTGGGCCCTACTAGCCCATGCTTTACCTCTATATCATCCCGTAGACATGCAAGCCATTGAAATGGACAGAATGGAGCCAGGATTGGCTCTCAAGTTACCAAAAAGAAAAAGGGGGAAATGAAGTGCCAGTCTTTGAAGTCAGGCCCCACTTTACCACGTGAACCCCACTTTACCACATGAACCTGAGATAAGCCCATTAGCGCCCAGTCAGTCTAGAACTCTAACCGCTGGGAATGCTTAACACTGACCACCCCTGGGGTGCCTCGAACCCTGAGCCAATCAGATTGGTACCTGTGTCCTAATCTTGCTTGCTTGAACACCTGATTGTTGTAACTTTGTTTTTTGCCTTTATAAGCCCTGTGTAATCGTAGCTTGAGGCTGCCTCCTAACCTCCGCTGTGTCAGTGGGTAGGACAAGGCCCGGGCTGCGGCCCCGCTTGAATAAAGTCTTGCCTTGCTATTGCATTTCGGAATGTCTGAGTCTCGGTGGTATTCTTGGTGGTCTTGCGACTTGGCACAACAATCTAAGCAGTGGCTTACTGCCTCTGGATGCACAATCACTCTGTCCCAGGAGTAACTTTTCCATGCAGGTATAAATGCACCTTTGTCATTTCTCTTGGTCCATCACTGGACTTGGACTCAGGGCCTGAGTGCTGTCCCTCAGCTCTCCAGCTCAAGACGAGCACCCTACCACTTTGAGCCTCAAAGCGACTCATGACTCTGTTTCCAGCACTTCTGCTGGTCAACTGGACACAAGGACTCTCACAGGGACCTTTCTCTGCCCGGGCTGACTTCGAACTGCAGATTTCAGATCAATGAGTCTTACAAGAGGCCACTTTACTCCAATTAAAAGCAACAAGGTGGTCCACACAGAAATAGTTTTTAAGCATACTCTTACCTGGAACTTATTAAGGGCCAGTGTTACATCTTGACAACCTTGTAGGGGTCATCTGTCCTTCTCTGTAGGCCTGCTGGAAATTGTTACCAAAAAATCCTACAGAGAAACTGGAATGGCAATTAAACATTTTGGTAGCTATAATTCTCCTTTTCTCACTGTGCAATAATCATTTAGGACAAATTTACTTCCATATTTCTTATCTAGAAATGCATTCTTGATTTGCGAGGCCTTTTACTAACCTCTGTTTAACACTAACACTTTAGCTCTTATCTGCATTGGAAAAACTCTGAAGCTTACAGGCACCCTGAAACCGGTAGTGCCCTTTGCCTTCGGGCTATTTTAAAAGAGCCCTTTTTTCTTTTTTTTTTTTTCTTCATTCCCAGTTACCGCATGGCATGAAGACCTTTGGACTCAAATGACAATTTTTCTTTAAGAATTACAAGAATTACAATTACAAAATTAGAAATACTTATCAATTCAGCTTTCCAATAAATTAGTGAGAAATGTTAGCCCATTTTGCCATTTCTTCCTGTATACACAGAGTTAATGAGAGTTTGCTCCTATCCCCATTAGTTTAATATATGTCCTTTAAAATCCAAATTACAAAAATAGCACAGGAATCAAATCACATCAGGTAAATAAACTTTTTAACTATTTTAAAAAACTTTTCCAATTCTTAGTACTTCAAGGGGCATTTTTAGAAATTCCAGCCAAATCATTCATTTTTACCACAAGGTTTCCAAAGTTCACATGAAAACAAAAGAGACAAAAGAGAGGCCTCCATTGGCCTGTCCTACCGAACAGCCTATCTCCATCCTACTCCTCAGAGCTTGATGAACTGTCTTGGTGCCGGCTTGTCCTCTTCCACCATGAATGGACACGCCATTATGGCTGTCCCACCATGTGGATTCCCTCCAGGGCCTGTGCCACCACGTGGGCTGGCTAAGCTGCACTGTTGCCAGATCACCCCTCACTCCTGTGGATAGGCATACAGGCCCATCCTAGGTTTTTTTTTTTTTTTTTCTTTCCTATTTGTCTCTGACTGAGAAATCCAAGCAGTTTTTTTTTCTTTTTTAACAGTGATAAACCTTTACATCAAAATTTCTGACACTTAACCTTGATTTCTTTTTTTAATTAATGAAACATTTTCTTTAACTATAGTTCCTCTTTAAAACAATGCAATAATCCTTTAAAGCATTTGGTAATGCCCAAACTTAATGACCATTTGAATTTAAACTTAAACTCACTCAATTTTACATCATGCTAACAATCTTGTACATGATCACACTCATACATGCACACACACACACACATTCAAAAGATCTTAAAGCGTGCAAAATAAACATCGGCTGTACATTTTCCAGTGGCAGGAGGTATTTTTGCCAATCTTACTCCTGCAACACCCAAATTTTAAGACAAAGCTTTTTTTTTTTTTTTTTTTTGGCCAATCCTGGGCCTTGGACTCAGGGCCTGAGCACTGTCCCTGGCTTCCTTTTGCTCAAGGCTAGCACTCTGCCACTTGAGCCACAGCACCACTTCTGGCCGTTTTCTGTATATGTGGTGCTGGGGAATCGAACCCAGGGCCTCATGTATACGAGGCAAGCTCTCTTGCCACTAGGCCATATCCCCAGCCCAAGACAAAGCTTTTAACAAATGTGTTTTTTTTAGCATTCTCCAGCCTCATTTTCCAGGGCTTGATAGTTTTAACAAAACATTTTAGCACACCAAATAATTTTCTGCTGAAGAAGGCTGGGTGGGGGTCCCCAGAGTTCTTTTTGTGGACACTCACACTCTGATTATGAGCTGTCACCTGTACATCTTTCCAATGAGCTAAACATAAATCCAAGGAGGTAGAGGGTGTCTTTCCCATTTCATCTGTCACAGTCAGGAGATACACAAAACAGAGAGGAACAGTCCAGACCAGCCCTATAATAAAACAAGCAATTTGTTTTTCCTTTTTCTGCAACACAATCTTTTCTAGTATCTGATTGGATTTACTATTTCTTTCTTTCCTAATTTACCACCAGACCTAGTCAATCTTGTCCTAGGCCCTTCTGCTTTCAATTTCACTTTCTCTTTTACATCAAAGTCCAATTAACCACATCATTCAGACTAGTCCATAAAATAACAAGAGGTAAAACAATTCCAATAAAACAGAAAACACAATACATACAGGAACTAAGTATGCCATAAACAATCTACTAATTTATAAACTGACGGTGCCAACAAACACAGGATAAGGTAACAAAACAGGCTATGCAGGTTTGACGCAAAAGAGATTGTCAGACTCACAGATAACACAGAGACAGCACTGCGCAGTGGGGTCACTCCCGGCCACCAGCGGGTGGCTTGGGCTGACTGTTTAGGACTTGGGGGGGGGGGTTCCTTCCAGTGGGCTAGGGTCAAGTGTAGGGGGCGAGATGGTACATTACCCATGGCTCTGGTCAGGTGTTCAATCCAGACAGCTACAAAAATCACAACAATTACAACAACAGAAAAGGTACCAAACACACAGGCCTGAGGGGGAAAAAAAAAAAAAAACAAGTTACAAGTTACTAGTATGAGTTGGAGATCTCCCAAGTCAGCCCCCAACCTCCTGCGAGGGTGCAGAAGGAGTGGACCCAAGTTCAAGGTGGGCGGGTTGAGCCTCGGTGAGGAGACCCTCCTGGTCAGTGCTGGCTAGAGGCTGGACGGATTTGCGCCCTACAAGTATCAAGGCGGGGTTCTGGGGGTCCCCCTTCAAGGGTGGAGGGTCTGGAACATCTCCCAATTCCTCCAGGGTTGTCTTATGTGCATGTCTGCTCCGACAACCCCTAAAAAAAAAAAAAAAATAGAACAAGCTAGAACGGCCATCTTCAAGAGAAAATGAAAGTAAAAACAACACACACCAAGACAAAGGACAGGACAAGACAAATTAACAGCGCTGTTTCTCACCTTCGGAGTCTGGGGTCTCAAGGGTCTCTGGGGCTATCCTGGATGAAACCCCAAATGTTATGCCCATGTCGTGAGGAGACCGCCAAGAAGACCACCGAGAGCAGATGTTCCGAAATGCAAAAGCAAGGCTTTATTCAGGCGAGCTGCAACTTGGGCCTCGTCCTACCCACCGACACAGCGGAGGTTAGGAGGAAGGCCACCAGCAGAGTTTTACATGGGTATTTAAAGGAAAAAAATCACAAAGTTACGTAAACCAGGTGCAGGCAGGATTGGGGTGTGAGGACAAATCTGATTGACATGAGCCAGGTGCAGGGTTGGGGTGTGAGGAAAAATCTGATTGACTCGGGGCTAGGGGTTCTCTAAAAATTGGTCTGACGACATTCCAGAGTGGTCAAAGTATCTGGAACGTTCCCGAACCGGTTGGGCCATCCGGGAAATGGGTTTTTATGGCCAGTTGGTTTTAGGAAATGGGCTTTTATGGCTGGTTGGTTTATTCTTAGCTTAACACAACAAGATGGTTGCAGTTTCAAGATGGAGTTGTCCTAGTCTTTCAGTGGTATCTGGGATTTTTAAGCCAGTTTGTTTGCTTTAAAGTCCATGCCCCAATTAGGCTTTACTATCTAGTAGTGTCTCTCCTACTTTTTGCCTGGCTGTCCATTTACCATCTTTGCTCAGCCTCCAAGTGATCAATCTGTTCTTTAGCAGTCACACTATTGCCTAGTATAGAAGAAGGGGAAACTTCTACAAAAGGGATTCTGACGGTGTGTGCATGTGTGTGTGTGTGTGTGTGTGTGTGTGTGTGTGTGTGTGTGTGTGTGTTGGTACTAGAACCGGAACTCAGAGCCTGAGCACTGTCCCTGCACTTTTGTGCTAGAGGCAAGCACTCTACCACTTGAGCCATAGCTCCATTTCCCAGGCTTTATTAGTTAATGGGAGACAAGAGTCTCAAGAACATTTGTGCCTTGCCTGGCTTTGAACAACAGTCCTCAGACCTCAGCCTCCTGAGTAGCTACAATTACAGGTATGAGTCACTAGCACCTGACCCTGACAAATTTTAAGATGATGGATTACCCTGAAACTTTTCTAATTGCAAAGAAAGAATATAAAAGTAGCACAAAAGCCAGTCAAGGAAATAATATAGAAGTTATAAGAGAGTGTAACAGTTTATGGAACTGTAACCTCACCAATAAAGTATGCCATGATCTCCCTGAAGTTAAATCTAGGATGGAAAACTGCCCTATAAAAACTTCCCTCTTCCCTCTAGCTTTTGTAGCTAGGTCCTGGGAGAGACAGACCTAGGTGAGCAAAATGCACAGTGAGTCTCAAACTCATCACTGCCATTTTCTAGCTGATGGACAACTGTAACCCCTCTGTACATTACTTCAACAATTAAAAAAAAGTTTTAAAAAAAAGTCTGTGAGACTCTTATTTCCAATTAACCTCAAGAAAATAGAAATTGGAGTTGTGGCTCAATGGTAGAGTTCTAGCCACGAGCAAGATAACTTAGGAAAAACAACAAGGCCCCAGGTTCAAGCCCCAGTATCAACACACACACACACACACACACACACACACACACACACACACACACACACACACACACCACATCTTCCTGGCCTCTCCACACCCCCCACACCCCAAAGTCTAAAGCTATCTTACACTCAGGCCAACTGGTTTTAAATCTCCTATCTACTGCAACCTTAGATAAAAATCTTTTTATACAGGTCCTATTTTTTTTCTTATTTATTGTCAAAGTCATGTACAGAGAGGTTACAGTTTTATACCTTAGGCCTTGGGTACATTTCTTGTACTGTTTGTTACCTCTTCCCTCATTCTCCCCTCCCCCTTCCCCCTTTCCTTCTCCCCCCATGAGTTGTTCAGTTGGTTTACACCAAATGGTTTTTACAAGTATTGCTTTTGGAGTCATTTGTCTTTTTATCCTTTGTCTCTCGATTTTGATATTCCCTTTCACTTCCCTAGTTCCAATACCAGTATATACAGTATCCAGTGTACTCAGATGAGACACAGTGATAGTGTGGGTACAACCACAGGAAGAGGATATAAGACGATCATCAACAATATGAAGCTACGGTTTCACATGGCATGTTGAAAGTGATTACACACAGTGACATAACATTCATTTCCATAATATGGAGTTCATTTCACTTAGCATCAGGTCCTATTTTTTCTATTTAACATTGTGAGAGAAAGCAATGCAGGCCCCAGGGTTACACTTACCTCACACTGACCTCAGAATCACAGTATTTCCCACATCCTACACTCATTTGATCTTCTCTACAGAGTGTCATGGAAACAAAACAGAAATAAGAAACTTTCCTCCCTACTCATCCTGAGGCTGAGTGGAGGGGAAAATAAAAGTGGTATGAGAAGGGCCATGTCCTTGAAGGTAAAGCAGTTTGGGGTGGGGGGGGGGGGCTCTATGTTCTGGCTTCTGGACCTGGTTCCCAGGTCCCCTTAGAGATCCTCCACCCAGCATTCTTTTCATTGTCTCTCTGGCCCACTTCCCTTAGGTCTTCTTTCTTGCTGCACCCCACATCCCCACATCCCACAGACACTCAGGAAGAGCAAATATGAAGTGATCCTTACTCCCCTTTGTATTCTTCTTTATCTGTATTCTGTTTCTGCTGTCCATAGACTGACATTGCTCCTAGTGAAATGATGATACAAAGTAGGGAGGAAGAAGGGGTCACTGAATACACATGTTCTTGCTCTGTATCTCTGTCTCTGTGTCTCATTGTCTCTCTGTGTCTGTTTACCTCTCTCTCTCTCTCTTTCTGCTGCTGGCATTCTACCACCTAAGCCATATCTCCAGCCAAGTTTTTTGTGTATGTTGCTACTGGGGCTTGAACTCAGGGCTTAGGCATTGTCCCTGACCTTTTCCTTCAAGACTGGCTCACTACCACTAGAGCCACAGCTCCACTACTGGCCTTTTGCTGCAAGTTAATTGGCAATAGAAAAGAGTCTCGTGGGCTTTCCTTTCCCTGCTAGCTTCAAACCACAATCATCAGTTCTTAGTATCTGAGTATCTAGGATTATAGGCACAAGGTACCAGCACCCATCAACAGCATCTTCAGCCCAGCTTTGTGTTGTTTATTTTGGAGATGGAGTCTCACATATAGATTTTTCTGCCACAGCTGGCCTAGAGCTTCAATCTTCTAGATCTCAGCATCATGAGTATCTAGGATTTTAGGAGTAAACCATTAGATACCTGCTAAAGTTACACATCCTTATTCTAAAGTCTTTTTCTCTCTCCTTCCTATTCTAGGCCTTGAAACAAAACCACATCAAAAAAGAAAAATCTTCCAAAGCCACAGTGGTTTTGTCTGTCCATGTTCTCTCTGTGAATGAGAACCTTCTAGGTTTTGAATGTTTTATCACTGTGTGTCCTACTTCAAAGACATGGTGATCCTACCCTGGGAAAACCAAACAATGATAGTGGAATTTGTGCTCCAAGGATTTTCTTCCATTCTGCAGCTAAATATTTCTCTCTTTTTGATGTTTTTTTCTTTGCTATGTATTAACAGTTTCTGGAAACATCTTGATTGTCCTCATCGTTTTGTTCAACCATGCCCTCCATACTCCCATGTACTTCTTCCTGTCCTTTCTAGAGGTTTGGTACACCTCCAACATTGTCCCCAAGATGTTGTTGATCATCATAGCTGAGCAGAATACTATTTCTGTGACTGGCTGCCTGGCATAATTCTACTTCTTTGGATCCCTAGCAGCAACAGAGTGCCTTTTGCTCACTGTGATGTCCTATGACTGCTACCTGGCCATTTGCCATCCTCTCCGCTACCCCATCCTCATGACTGGTCCCTTGTGCATTCTATTGGCTACTGGCTCTTGGTTCAGCTGCTTTCTCCTCACAGCAATCACCATGGTCCTGCTGTGTAGTCTAACCTTCTGTGGACCCAATGAAATCAGTCACTTCTTTTGTGACTTTACCCCTCTGATCCATCTCTCCTGCCTGGACACCTCACTGACTGAGACCATTGCCTTTGCCACATTCTCAGCAGTCACTCTGGTTCCATTTCTTCTCATCACAGCCTCTTATTCTTGCATCCTTGCTGCTATTCTAAGAATCCCCTCTGGCACAGGCCGGAGAAAGGCCTTCTCCACCTGCTCTTCCCACCTGACTGTGGTCACAATGTTTTATGGGACACTGATTGCCACCTACCTTGTGCCCTAAGCCAATAATTCTTCCCAATGCTTGCACAAAGGGTTCTCTCTGCGCTATACCATCCTGACACCCATGTTCAACTCCATCATCTACAGCCTGAGGAACAAAGATATCCATGAAGCTCTGAAGAAGTGTGTGAGGAAAAAGTCAGCTGTCTTCAGATGATGCCAAAGATAAAGAACTTTTTGAGATAACCAGGTTTATGAGGATGGCCATGAACACTCCCAAATTCTATCAGCTTCAAGTGAATTAGTGTCCCAGACCTATGTGTCTGCAGATCAGATTATGCACCATCATCTGTAGTAATCTTGGGTTTTTGTGAAAAAACCTCTATGTGAACTGGTAAGGTCATCCACACATTCATTCAAATATTCATTAAGGGGGGCTGGGGATATAGCCTAGTGGCAAGAGTGCCTGCCTCGGATACACGAGGCCCTAGGTTCGATTCCCCAGCACCACATATACAGAAAACGGCCAGAAGCGGCGCTGTGGCTCAAGTGGCAGAGTGCTAGCCTTGAGCGGGAAGAAGCCAGGGACAGTGCTCAGGCCCTGAGTCCAAGGCCCAGGACTGGCCAAAAAAAAAAAAAAAAAAAAAAAAATATTCATTAAGGGTCTACTATGTTCAAGGCACTGTGCTGGGCATAATGATAAAATAATTAACAAAAACAGACACATTTCCTGCTCTCATTAAACTAAGTCTTAAGGGGAAAGAAAAACATTGATTGAGCAATTAATATAAAACTACTAATATAAATATTAAGTTACATTTATGATTCATAATTGAAAATAATTACTATCAGATGACCTATTCGAATGGCCGAAATTCACAATATTAACAACATCAGATTCTGGAAAGGATATGGAGCCACAAGAACTCTCAATTATCCCTGGTGGGAATAGATGTGTAATGGTCTTGCAATTTTTCACAAAACCAAATGTATTTTTTTTAATTTTTAATCATGCTTTTAGAATTTATTCAATTTCTCAATTATTTCCTCAATTGTTTCCATAAGATAAAACTGTGCAGAAATGCTTATAACAACATTTGGGGAAGGACAGCCCTGAGCTTGAATCCAAGGCTTCAGCTGTCCCTGAGCTTTTTTGCTCAAGGCTAGTTAGTCCTCTGACACTTGAGCCACAACTCCACTTTCTGCTTTTCTAGTAGTTGATTGGAGATAAGAGTCTCATGGACATTTCTGCCCTGGCTAACTTCAAAGTGCAATTCTCAGATCTCAGCCTCTGAGTAGCTAGGATTACAAGCATGAGCCACTAGTGCCCATCAGCCCCATTATTAATAATTACCCAAACTTGGCAACTGTCAAGATGTCCTCAATAGGTGGACAGATAAACTGTGTTGCATCCAGACAATAAAATATTCAGTACTGAAAATGACTGAATTGTTGAGCCATGCAAAGACCTAGAGAAACCTTTCATATGTATTGTCACATGAACACAGCCAAGCTGAAAAGGTTATATACCATATGATTCCACTACATGGCATTCTTGAAAAAACAAGACTATGGAGACATTAAACAGATCAGTAGATATCTGGTAATGGGAGGGTGGGGGATGAATAAGGAGAGCCTGTAGGAATTTGGGGCAGTTAAACTCTGTACGATATTCTAAGGGTGATATGTCTTGATATTTGTCCAAATCTGTTGAATGCCATGAATTCATGCATAGAATATAATGCAAAGATTAAATGGTATGGCTATACAGGTTCCTTGGTTATACCAATTGTGCCAGTTAGGTGTGGAATTTAGATAGTTATAACAGGATTTATGTAAATATGTACAGGCAGAGGTTATGTGAGAACTCTTTGTCCCTTTTATTCAATTGTGCTATAAACTTAAAACTTACCTGAAAATAAATTGATTTTAAAAATTTATAATCATTGTAAAATGTTTATTGTACATCAAGACTGTGGAACCATGATTCCTTTCCCTGGAGTATACTTGGCAAAGAATTATCTAATCCTTTGCACTCTGGGACTTAGAGGTGGGAACAGAAAGATTTGGAGAAATGAAGCTAAGCTAAGGACCCACCATTGTATCTCCAGCAATCCATCAACACTGCTACCATAATAGGAGAGCTCAATTCGATGTTAGGATTTCATACTTACTGAGTGTTGCCTTGTCTTGGTAGGCCTTCTTCTAGGATCTTGTCTATGCTTGCTCCCCTTCCCACTGACATGCTCTCAGTTGTTTAAACATAGGGTGCTCTGTGTGTTTGTGTGTGTGTGTGTGTGTGTGTGTGTGTGTCTGTGCCTGTTCTTAGCTTTATGAGGTTCTAAAGTGTTTCATTGACTTCAGAGTAGAAAAGCTGAGGTCAGCATTACACACTCAGATGAAGCCTAGTTCCTGAAAATTATGCTTCCTTAGTGCTAAGAACAAAATCATATTTTGCCTAAACTTTTCTCTTTATTCTAGCTTATTTTATTTCTCTTTATAGTATAAGAAATTATACTCACTCTTAATGAAGGTTGCTCAAAACTCCAGCTGAAAAGTACACATACTGCATTGGATGTCTGAAAATATGTCCAGGCTTAGCTTTCTAAAGAGAGGATTTTCCTCCTACAATGCTTCTAAGCTGAGAGAATATTGTTAGGATCATCTCAGTGAAAGCACAAGTTGTCAGCTTTCAATTGTGACTTACTTGCGGCAAGTATCAGATAAACATCAGATTGGTTTAGGAGGAAGCTGGATGGATGGCTAAGAAAGCTGGTATTTGCATCATGAACAAGTTTTGAATTCAAATGCTGCCACTTTTTAGCATCATGACTTTGGGTCAATTATAGCACTTACTAATCTTAGTCTTGCTTTTCTGTAAAGGAAGACAAACACCTCTGTGTACCTATCCCATATTTCTGAGGAGTCAGGGTGTAGATGGTGGGCTGTCTGTCTCACAAGAAAAGCTCAGTAAATGAAGAGCTCCATCTGCTCATCTTTCAAGTTCTCCCTTCCACACCAAAACCTAGCCCAAATTATTATCCAGCAGAAATTCATTTTGATATTCACTTTTTGAAATTCACTTTTGACAAAGTGATAAATGGCCACCAGTGGCTCACACCTGTAATCCTAGCTACCCAGGAGGCTGAGATCTGAGGATGTCAGACGCTAGCCTGGGCAGGAAAGTCTATAAGACTCTTATCTCTAACCATCAAAAAGCCAGAAGTGGAGCTGTGGCTCAGGTGGTAGAGCACAGGCCTTGAGTGAAAAAACTAAGGGACAGCACCCAGGCCCTGAGTTCAAGCCCTAGTATTGAAACACAAACAAAACATGACAAATATTAAAACCCAAGAAGAATGAGATTACTGTATATTCTTTCACAGCTAAGGATGATTAGGGAGATTTTTCCTCAGGTATTTATAGAACAAGGACTAGCTTGTACCACTTTTGTTTCTGAGTCCAGGCTGCTATCCTCAATGCCACATTAACCATTTACCAACCAAATGATTTCTGTTATTTCTTTGGGAATTCCCATTAGGAACTCTCTTTAAAATGCCCTCATGGTCATTATTTTGCTGTATCTGGAGAGAGTGTAGTGTTTTATAGCACCGGCCAGAATCTTTGGTGTCACCAGCAGACTCAAGACTCACAGTGCATCTCCTCTAAGACGACAGCCTGGAATCAGGTCACAAAGCCTCAAGGTTTTTGTGGTCAGCAAATCCCTGTTAATAGGGAAAATATTTCCTCTTTATTCCTTCTATAGGAAGCCACAACTCCTAACCTCTTAAATAGGGAAGAAACAAGTTGGGTTAAAACTAGCTTCCTCTTTGCATTGGACATGAAAATGAAATATGAAAGCTGAAAGCTAGCATTACACACTGTTAGCAAAGTCTATAGGACTCCAGGAGCCACATTCGTGGTCATATAACTGGAAATAAATACCAAACAGTAGCAAGAAGCCACAAAGTACATCATCTAGACCAGTAACTTTTAATGGGCTTAAGAGTTTGAATAAAGGTAACTATGAAGCCACTAAAAAGGGAAGGAGAGAAAGCAGTATTTGAGTCTCACTGGTGTGTTCTCTAAGCAGTTCCTCTTTTATCTATTTTGTTTATTGCTGTTGTATTTAAAACGTTATTCTTCTGTCCCTATGCATGTGTATGTGCACACCACACACATACACACACACACACACACACACACACACACACACACACTTTTCCCTTAGTTTTTTGGGGGGAGGGCAGTAGTAGGGCTTGAATTTAGTCAGGGCTTGGGCACTGTCCCTTATCTTTTTCTGCTCAAGGCTGGCCCTCTACCAGTTGAAACACGGCTCCATATCTGTCATTGTTTTTGTTGCTTTAAGATAAAGGTCTCAAAGACTTTCCCACTTGAACTAGCTTTGAACCTTAATCCTCAGATCTCAGCCTCCTGAGTAGCTAGGATTACAGTACCTAACTCATATTTTTCTTTTTTTTTTTTTAATCAAACTTTCTTATTTCTATAGCTTCTTCCATTTATGCTGTTTGTTTTTTTCTGGAAAAATATACAAAAACATGGGGAAAATACACAAAACATGTTTGGCTCAATGTATGCCTTTTAAGTTCAATAAGCATAGGTAGGCCCTGAATAAGAGGAGGAAGAGAGGAGAAAGTATGCAAAGAGGACTCCAGTCCCTGGGATTACCAGCTTCTATAAAATGATGTTGTAAATCTACAAGAATCATCATAGCACTGTAAGATTTAAAATGCTTATTGAAACATAATAATTGTACATACTTATGGAGTGCTAATTTGATACACGTGTAGAATGTGTAATGATCAATTAAGGGTAATTAGCATTTGCATCTACTTAAACATTTACTATTTCTTTGTATGGTGTTGGGGATTCACGCTGCCCTTCCCCCAGCCCTGGAGCAGTGTAAAAAGCTAGCCACTCCCATCTTCCAGCTTCAACTGGAAGAGAAATCCCTGCCCCTGGGGGGCAAACACGTGTGTGCCATCATGGCGGGGACTTCTACAGAGACCCAGCTCTTGGGAGGGCTGTGATCTCCGCCCACAGAGGAAGTTTCATGACATCACTTGATGGGCAGCCCAGCTCAGCCAATCAGCTAGTCACCCCAAGTCCCTCTCCTTCCCACCTTTGTCACCGTAATAAATTCTTCTGCCCTCCCTCTAGACGGAGAGACCAGCAGAACATCCAAACCTGGCTCCCCGAAACCTCTGTCCTGCGTCGGCTCCTGACATGTGAGGGGGACGGGGGGCGGGGGGGGGAGGTTTCGGCAACTTTCCTCATCTTAGCATAATCCATAAGAACACGCTTTGTTTCTTCCGTGGGCGGGAGGGATAAAGCCGAGTGTTCTTTCATAGTTTGGGATTCAGGCATCCCCCTGGGAGATAGGGGGAAGGGGGTCCCGAGCCCCCAACAGTAAGGGACCCTATGAACTCCTCTATTGTGGTTCTTTATAAAATAGAAGCACAATCACCATATTGTGTTATGCAATACTAAAAGCTTTTCCAACCTAATTATGTTTTGGTACTCATTACCTGGCCTCCCTCTCCCCTCCAGACTCCCTAGTTCTTAGTAATTGATATTTTACTCTCTCCTATGAGATCAACTTTTTTGTTAGATCTGCATATGGTAAGAATATATAGTTTTTGTTGCCTGATTTATTTCACTTCATATAATGTCCTCTAATTTCATCCATATTACTATACATAACGGTATTTTCTTTTTCTTTTTGGTGCCAGTTCTGGGGTTTGAACTTAGGGACTATGTAATGTCCCTGAGCTTTTGCTCAAGGCTAGTAAAGCTTTGCCACTTGAGCCACAGCTCCACTTCTGGCTGTTTTGGTGCTTAATTACAGATAGAAGTCTAATGGACTTTCCTGCCCTGGCTGGCTTTGAGCTGCAGTCCTAAAATCTCAGCTTCATGAGTAGCTAACAGGTATGAGCACTGACTGCTGGCTAGGATTTTCATTATTTTTTAAATAAATAAGATCTCAATTTGTATTATATGTTTGTACTATACTATCAGCTCATCTGCTGATTGACATTTTGGTTGTGGGTAAAGAAAAGCCTCTTTAAAAGGTGGTGCTGGACCTGGAACTGGTAGTTTACACCTGTAATCCTACCTTCTTAGGAGACTGCAATCTAGGGATCACAGTTCAAAGCAGCCAAAGCAGGAAAGTGTGTGAGACTTTTATATCCAATTAACCAACAAAAAGTCATAAGTGGAGTGGTGGCTCAAATGGTAGAGGGTGAATCTTGAGTAAAATAGCTTAAGAAAAGTGCCCCAAACCCTGAGTTCAAGCCCTAGTGCTTTCTCTCTCTCTCTCTGTCTCTCTCTCTGTCTCTCTCTGTCTGTCTCTCTGTCTGTCTGTCTGTCTCTCTCTCTCTCTCTCTCTCTCTCTCTCTCACACACACACACACACACACACACACAGTGGTGCTGGGGAAAATTGAGTAGCCATATATAGAAAAATTGAAGTATACCTCTATCTCTCGCCCTATGCAAAAAAATCAACCCCAAATGTATCAAACTTCTAAAGGTAAGCCATAAAAACTGTGAAACTACTAGAAGAAAAACGTGAGAAACACTTCAAGATATTGGTATAAGCAATGATCATTTTGAATAAAATGCCAAAAACACAAGCAATGAAACTCAAAATAGAAAAATGGAATGATAACATGCTACTACAAAGTGAAACAAACTACAGACATAATCTGAAGAGTCGAAGAATATATATAAATATGTGTAAGCTAGTCGTCTGGCACAGTATTAACATTGAGAATACATAACAAAACTTAAAGGAAAAACTCCAAAAACAAAGGCTACATATTTGATTTTAAAGTGGAGTAGAAGGTCCGGATTGTCAGTTTCTGACAGAGGGCAAACAGCCAACAAACAGATTAAACATGCAAAATCATAAATTAAGGAGACACAAATTACAACCACAATGAGATATCATCTCACTGCAGTCAGAATGCCTGTTTTTAAAAATAAAAGTAAAAACAAAAATTCTAAAGAGGATATAGAGAAAGGGGAATTCTTAAAAACTGTGGGTGAAAATGTAAATTAGTAGTCATTATGTAAAAAATAAATAATGTACAGGTTTCCTGTAAAACTAAAATTAGAACTACCAGATGATCCAGCCACATTAGTTTTTTTTTTTCTTCTTTATTGTCAAAGTGAAGTACAGAGGGGTTACAGCCACACTATTTTTGGGTGTAAAGATCCAAAGGAAATGAAGTCAGCATATCGAAGGGACACCACACACTATGATTAATTTTTTTTAATTTTTTTATGCCAGTGCTAGGGCTTGAACTCAGGGCTTTGCTCTCTCACTTAGCTATTTTCATTCAAGGCTAATATTTGGCCACTTTTCAGGCTTTTGGTTGGTTAATTGGAGGTAAGGTAGACCTTCCTGGCCTAGCTTTGAATCTCAGTCCTCAGATCTCAGCCTGAGTAGCTGAGATTACAGGTGTGAGTACGGGCACCTGGCCTCATTCCTTATTTATTGTAGCACTATTCACAATAGCCAAGGTTTGTGAATTAGTACTGTTGGTTTTGTTTTTTGGTTTTATTTTATTTTTGCCTCCTGAATGCCTATCATTCCTGCAAGTCAGGTTTTAAATCAACATTTGGCAGTAACTTTGCCTGGCTTCTTAAGTGGCCTGTGGGACACTAGGTACTCCCACACAATGATGGCAATACCCTCACCAATCTTGTCTTTAAGGCTCCTTGTGGATTGATCTGCAAAAGAAGTCTATTTTAATACCTCTGTACATCACATTTCCAATAACATTTTTAAAAAACACAAGTCTAATGCCTGCCACCAATGGTTAGATTCCTTCTTATGGCAAGAGAAGAGAATGCTACAAGCTCTATAAGGTCCTGATACTTGTTTCAGGGCTGTGGAGTCCTTTGGTGATGATGGGGGAGGGTATATAGATGTACAGTTAGGGTTGGACTAGAGGAGTGGCAGGAGGGAGCTATCATAGCCACTGTAGAAATCACAGGAATTTGCTGTTTTTCCCTCCCTTCTTCCCTCCCTCCCTTCCTCCCTCCCTGCCTGCCTTCCTTCTTGCCTTCCTTCTTCCTTCCTTCTTCCTTTCTTTCTTTCTTTCCCTCCTTCCTTCCTTCTTTCTCTTCTTTCCTTTCTTTCTCTCTTTACTCCCTCCCTCCTTTCTTTCCATCCATCTTTCCTTCCTTCCTCCCCTCTCCTCTTTCTTTCTCTTCCTTCCTTCCTTTCTTTCTCTCTTTACTCCCTCCCTCCTTTCTTTTCTTCCATCCTCCCTTCCTTCCTTCCTCTCTTCTGTTTTGCTCTTACTATGGCTTGAACTCGGGGCTTCACAGGCTTTTATTTGGCTTTTTTGCACAAGTGTAGTGCTCTACCACTTGAACCACACCTCTTCTTGCAGCTTTTTGCTAGTTGGAAATTGGAATTTGCTAATTGGAAATAAGAATCTTTCAGGTTTATCTTCTCGGGCTAACTGGACTCTCAGATATCTGTTTCCTAAACAGTTGCAATTTGAGGTGTGAGCCACCAGCATTGGCTTAGTTGTATTTTCTGAGAGACCTGTCACTGCTGTCTCTGTTCACTGCTGTCTCTGTTCACTGCTGTCTCTGTTCAAGTGAGAAAGCATGGAAGTGCATCCAGCCTGCTACTGCAGTGTCATCCAGTTTCCATGGTTTCTACTGTCCTTACTCATGTGAGCTCAAAGAAGACAGGACCTCAATAAGAGGGAATCCCAGCTTCTGTGCTGATCCAGAATCTTCAGGAAAAGGGGAGCATTTCTTGTGTGTTCTTCCAGGGCCTGCCTGTTCTGCTAAGCATGGAGTAGAGGGAGGATTGTGGTATCTGCTTAGTTCCTGTATAACTGAGATCAGGGCCCCGTCTCTTACCCATGTTAAGTGGGCTATGTTTTACAAAAAAGTCAGAAAGATTAGCGAGGTGTTTTCTAAGCACTATTCAGATAATCAAGACTAACATCATGGTATACTTTGAACTTTGTAGAACTTTTCCACACAGTTTCTCATTTGGTTCCAGGAAGGGGAAACAATTCTTATGGGACAGATGAGAAAAGTAAGATTCAAAGATGCTCAAATACTTTCTCAAAGTATTTTTTTTGAATACCTTCTGGTTTCTAGCCTTCAGTTACTCTCATTACGTTACACTTATTGCTTATCTTCTGGGCAGATTGTGTTTCTTTTTTAAAAATTATAGCTACAAATAACCAATCAGGGTCTGTCTTGCCTGAGGCTTAACCCAGTGTGGCTTGGACACACCAGCCTTCTGCCGGTACCATAGTCCTAGTGCATACTGCCACCCAGACTGGCATATTCTTCTATGTGATACATTATGAATACTTGATTTAGGCCCAATCGTATTTGTCCCACATCTAAGACCAGATCTTAATCCATTTCTCAATATAAATGTTTACAACATACGAAGAGGACATAAACGTTAGAGTTTATAAGCACTTGTATAAAATGTAACTTATAATAGTAATCAACTTGTACTGTGATTCTCTTTTAAAATAACATTCTGAAACCTAGGGAGAAGATGGCTCAAGTGATAAAAATGCCCACTTAGCAAGTGGGAAGTCCTGAGTTCAAATCTCAGTACTACAAAACATGACATTCTAATTCTATAGATGATTGTGTACATTTTAATCCCAGCTACTCTGGAGGAAGAAACAGGATGATTGAAGCTTGAGGCCAACCCATGCAAAAATTAAGATCCTATCTCAGAAACAAGACAAACATAGCAGTGCACTCCTGTTATATTGGCTATTCCTGAAGTACAGGCAGGAGGTAGGAGGTTTGTGATTCAAAGCTAGTATGGAGAAAATTAGTATAAAATCCTAGCTCAGAAACAAACTAAAACTAGCTAGAGAATAAATGTGTGGCTCAAATGGTAGGTACTTGCTAGCAACCCCCAAGACCCTAGTTTAATCCCTAGTATTGCACATACAAAGATATGTTCTAGACTATTCATTTCAAAACTTTACCCTGAGAGAACACAAGCAAAACCTATTTTGCTACAGGTTGAATTCATTTGTCCATCTGAAGTTTCCAACCTTATCAGAGGGGCTCGTCGAGGGGCCCTTTACTGGCAGAGTACAGAGGTTGGTCTAAAGAGAAAAGTTAGGGATCCAGATACAGAAGTTAAAGAGGTCCAGCAGGGCCAAGAGGTCTCTCTTGGATTGAGGTGGGGGATAGTTGAGGAGCTCCTGAACCCTATGGGGAGGTATAGCTTGTCCTTCTTGGGAAACGGTTAGTCCCAAATATATAACTGATCTTTTGCATATCTGGGCTTTGTTTTTGGAGGCCCTATAACCCCAGGAAGCAAAGGAGTTAAGAAGGAGAGTAGAGTGTTTTAGGTTTAGGTCAGCAGAAGGGCTGCAGAGAAGGTCATCTACATATTGAAGGAGGGGACTGGGGGAGAGATCTAATGAGGCTAAATCCTTTTGCAGGGCTTGACCAAAATAATGGGAGCTGTCACAGAACCCTTGGGAAAGCATGGTTCAGGTTAGCTGCTGGGCCTAGGGGGTGTCTAGGTCTTCCCAGGTAAAGGCAAAAGGGGGCCTAGAGGTATCATAAAGAAAGCATCCTTTAGGTCAAAAACGGAAAAGAATGAGTAATTAGGAAGGAAAGGAGAGTGCAGGGAATGGACACAATAGAGCACATTGGAACAATTGCCTGGTTAAGTTTTCAGATGTCTTGAACCAAGTGATAGGAGCCAATTGAGTTTTTGACTCTCAGGATTGGGGTGTTATGAGGAGAATGGATAGGAGTTAGGAGAGAGGCTGAGAGAAGGCAGGAGAATAATAGGCTTTGGAGAATGACAGGCTTTAGCCCTCAACAGGTAGTGGGAGAAAGTGGATATTGGTTTTGGGTTACAAAAGTGGTGGGGTCTTTAAGAGAGATAAGGACTGGTTGGTGGTAGGAGGCCTCAGCAGGGTGTGAAGTGTCCCAGATTAGGGGATTTACTGGGAGGAGGGCAGAGAAGGGAAAGGAGGAGGATTGGGTTTGGGGAGGGAGCTCACCTAAATCGGGTTTCATTTGGGGAACAAAAGTAGTGGTGGATTTTAAAGGAGGTATATAGAAGGAGGTATATATAAGAGGAGGTCTCGAAAGTAAGTCCCTAAAGTACAGAAAGGCAGGGGACATTGAGGCATAATTAGAAAGGAATGGCTGGGAGTTTAGTTTTCTGGAATTCCAGCAACAAAATTATTATTTTGCTCAATATGATAGAACCATATGGTCAGTTTTAGATAAACTGGCAATACTAAACAAAATACAATACAAAACTCAAGATTTAGCAAACAACAAACAGAATCTCCATGCTTAGACAAACACTGATAACAAGAACAGAAAACCTTTAAAACAACTTTGATATGGAGGCACATTAAAACCTTTAAAACGATTTTGGTGCTGAGGCACATTAGTATGTGAATTAGATATTTAAACACCTAGAACAGAGAATAAGAGTAAGCTGGGTGGAAGAGTTGGGGGTTGCAGAAACTGTCCTTTTGTCTCTTTCTAGGTGTCAGTCTCCAAGGCCTGCAAAGAGAATTGGGGGAGCGGATGGCTGAACAGGTTTCTAAGGAGAGGAGGCAATTGAATAGGTGGAAGTGAGAGGGAGAAATTTTAATTTGCAGCTTTCTAGGAGTTTGCTTTGAGGGAGAAATTAAGAATCCAGATTTTGAAGTGATAGGCTCAGGAAAGAGAAAAGGAATGGCTTAGTGCCTGAGTCCCAAAGGCAAAAAGGATAGGTTTGTTTTGGGTATGCTATGGGATTTTGAGGGTGGAGGAAAAAGGAGAGAAGTAGGAGAGGGCAAAGGTCAACAGAAGAAGTTTGCTTGGAGAAGACAGTTTTTACTGAGAGAATCCAGCTAAAGAGAAGAGGAATGTAGTTACAGAGCCACGAAAGAGAATAGACTTGAGTTTATGGAATGCTAATCCAGGATGGCTAGCCTTTAAGAGGGAACCTCGAGGGGGTTCCTAGGACCCTGCCTGCATCTCACTGTCAAGAACATAAGGGCTGTCAGTGGGAATGGAGGTGATGTAATGGTAAATGTTCTCAGGTCTGGAGGTTATCAGAGAGACAGAGACAGACAGAGATAAAGGAGGGAGGAGATGGAGATTGTTACAAGGCAAGGAACGTTCCTTTCCTAGAGAAGAAAGCTGGAGGCTTACAGCAGAGAAGACAGACTTCAGTGGAGGTGCAAGAAGGACTTGGTGAGCAAGGCAGGTGAGAGAGCAGAGGGGATGGACTTCAAAGGTCTGAGAATGGTGAGCAAGACAGGAGAGCAGAGGGGATGGGTGTCAGAAGAGGACAGAGAAGGACTTGGTAAGCAAGGCAGGAGAGCAGAGGGGTGTCTCTGGAATGAAGGCAGAGAAGGGCTTGGGTCTAGGGGACCTTGGACTCCTCACTGTTTTGTTGAAGAAGTGTTTAAATCGGTAAGAGTAAAATCAAAGGTTTGGAATTCAGGCTAATGGTGGCCATGGTTCACTGAGGTCAGATTGTGGTAGGCAAACAAGTCAGTTTTCTTTGACTGTAAATCAGTCAGCCAAGAGTTTTAAAGGTAGATCTCAGGCATGCCAATGGGGTGTTTCTGGGAGACAATTTGGAAAATCTGGTAGGACTATGGAGCCTGTCCCGCTGCTTCAGGCAACCCCGAGTCTTTGGGAAGGCGAATGGAAAGAAGGATCCCAATAATTAGGAGAAGGAGTCCCCAAAGGTCCTAATTAAAGGGTGTCAGAGGGTCAGGAAGGGATGAGACTCCTGGAGTCTCTAGGGACCCTACAGACAGGAAGGTGGGGAACTCCTGGAGTCCCCAGGTCTGTGTTGGGGTGCTCTGCCATGGACCCAGCTGGTTACCTTGTCCTGAAGGCTTTTAGGTGGTGGTGGGTGGAGTCCATCAAGCAGCAAAGGGCCTCCTGCCTGGAGATCAGAATCCCGGGACAGGTGAGGGAGAAAGAACAGGGGGAAATAAAGCATTTTCTGGGTTTATACTGGGGGCCAATAATACCTCAAGCCACACAGGTGGCTGTCCATGAGGCATGCACTGCTTATGGAGACAAAGGCCACGAGGTCAGTCAAGGTGGCTGTTTAGCCTAACGTAAGCTCGGCAGGCTCTGCAGAAAAAGGCTTGATGAGAGGTGGCCAAGAGGCAAGTGGAGGGATCCAGTCACTCCAGGCACTTTTCCTCTCCCAGGTTCTGGCACCGTATGTTGGGAAAAATGGAGGAGAATGGAAAAAGAATAGGCCGGACTCGATCCTCAACAGGCGAGGACTGTTTCTTGAGGAAAAGAGAGGGGCACAGACCTTCCCACAGGTTTGGATGTTGTGCTGCTGACTGAGTTTTGGGGTGGGCTTATATAGGGCTTAACAAGAAAATAGAAAACAGAAAATGGGTTCTGGTCCCAGGGTGATGCCTTTGACCAGCCCCACAGTGGAATGTTCCACGTGGGGTGAGGAGCTATTGTCCCTTGGGAACCAAGGGTGATGTCCTTGGCCCAGCCTGGAACTGCCTTGAATAGGCATGGGATCAAGCTTGTTTTCTTGCTTGACCTTTGTAATGAGGCAGGAGTCAATCCTTCAACAAGCACCATCATGGCACCAGCTGAGGCGCCATTATGCCATACCACATGTTCTCTGTTCTTATCCTCTCTCCTGGCCCCCCTCCAGTCACCATGGCATCCCAACTGAGCTGAATTGGTTTATCAAAATATGGTTTCTCCATTTTATAATCTGAAAACTTTTGTTTGCTAGCAAAATTTTTGTTTTACTAACTGACCACGTGGCTCTAAAATATTGGGGAAAATGTCATGTATTGCTGGAATTCCAAAAGAGTCCATGGCCAAAATTCACTTTTATGCACTGTAAAACCTATGTGCACAATGTGTATGTCTGTGTTACATGCGAGTAAGTCTTTCTATAAACATTATTTGTTAGTGAACAAAGTCTTGGAAAAGGAAGTTGAAGAAATAAAGGGTAGGAAGAAGATGGTATAAGTATGTCTTAAATTCTTACAAGATAAAGCTTATTAAATTGGTATGAAATTAAATTAGCTGTGGTTTAAACACTGCAATACAACCAGCATGCCATTCTTGTTGTTTGGTATTGTTTTTGTTGCCAGTCCTGGGGCTTGAACTCAGGGCCTGAGCACTGTCCCTGGCTTCTTTTTGCTCAAGGCTAGCACTGCCAATTGAGCCACTTCTGGCTTTTTCTATATATGTGGTGCTGAGGAATTGAACCCAGGGCTTCATGTATACAAGATGAATCCTTTCTACTAGGCCATATTCCTAGCCCCAGCATGCCATTCTTTGTATGTCCATCTAGCTGTGCTAAAACTCATCACATGTGAGTTTTTCCATTGCAGAATTCTGGCACGTATTTGTTGGTCAATTCCTGACAAGATGCAGGTAAGCTCTCCTCTTGGTCTCCTTGTTGCTCTAATTGGGAATAAAAAGGGCTTTTGTGGCAAAGACTTTTTTGATTGCAGTTCAAAGACAACCAGGGCAGAAAAATCCCTCTAAAACGCTCATCTCCTGAAATGCTCGAGTTCGGATCCCCTGAAAGACCTCAGAAACCAAGACCAATGCAAGCAGCAAAAAGGTGGTTTATTTCAAGCTACCTCAGTCCTCCTCCACACACTCAGGACGCTGGTGACTCTAAGAGGCCCTGAGGCTAAGGCTTCCAGCTGTTTTATACGTTCTTTGGGGAAGGCAGGGACTTAGCATACATCATAGCATCTTTTAACAAATCAACGCACACCGCGGGAAAATTATAAAATAATTCTAAAGCATGTTTGGTGCATTTGGTGGCGGGAAGGAATCTGGAAAGGATCATTGGTCAGATCAAGGGACCAATGCATTTAAAATTGATTGGTTAAGCCATAGGGGTGTAGCAAGGGGGTTTTAATTAGATACTGGAAACCACACCTGGGTGGGGGAGTTCTGGAGTAACTCCAAAACTTGTTTTTCTTCTCTGCCAGTCACTCTTATGGGTGTTTATGGGTTTTCTGAGAACTATCTGTCCCAGGGCATTTTATGGTCTTTACTGGAAAGCGAGGGGTGGGGGGTAGGGTTTACAGTAAGGTCAGTCAGGTGCAGAATATGTGCAATATGGAGTTACCTAGGTCCTTAGCCGCAAAGTGGTTTACAGAAGCAAAATTAGCAGTTAGTAACTACAAAATGGTGGTTACAATTTTTAGTTTCTCATTCCCCCCTTCTGATAGGTAACTCAAGAACCAATCATGGTTCTCCTTGCTTATAACTTTGATTCTGACTGAGAATTGGTAGGGACAGTTTGGTATTGTGCCCGCAATACCATAAGTTGTACAGTGTTTATCCTATCCTTAACAAAAGCTGTAAACTTATTAATAATACAGGGTCCCACAATCAGGACAAGCATAATCACAAACAAGGGTCCAGTCACAACTGAAAGTAAAGTGCTGTTGCCAGGGGGGATAATTCCCTCTTCCTTTTTTCACA
Organism: Perognathus longimembris pacificus; assembly: GCF_023159225.1. Taxonomy (NCBI): domain Eukaryota; kingdom Metazoa; phylum Chordata; class Mammalia; order Rodentia; family Heteromyidae; genus Perognathus; species Perognathus longimembris. Next base: position 68,116,812 of record NC_063167.1, on the reverse strand, counting down.
GTGGGGCCATGGTCTCATGACTCCAGTAGGAGCAATAATAGTGGCTAGGGGAGTTACAGTAGTTCGGGCTGGAAGCCAGGGAAGATATATAAATTCTGGTGCCCACTATTCTATCATCCCCAAGCCACCGGACCACCCATTGGTAGAGTTTATGGGTGTCTAGGCTCTCTTCCTAGCTACCGAAGCACCAACCTAGCCTAGCAAGGTAAAGTTATCCAAGTTCATCTTTTGGTAAATGGCCTCTGTTGTGGCTAATCTACCACTGGGGTAGAATGTTCTCTCTCACTGCGAATGGGTCCACTGGTTCCAGTCATTTCGATGGTGTGGGTGAAGAGATTCCAGGTTGCAACTCCGTCCACCCTGAGTGCAGTGGGAGTTGTCAGCAGCAGGATGTAGGTTCCCTTCCAATGTGGTTCCAGGTTCCCTTGTAGGTGGAGCCTTACTCAGTTGGTAGCAGGTGTGGCTCAGGAGGAGGTCCAGTTTCCTAAAGGGTCAGATCTCTTGGTGACCTGCTATAGGGCTCTGAGGGGGAATAAAAGCTCATAACAAATGAGATTGCAAGTTGCAAGTTAGGAATTATGGGAGGGGATCCAAAACCTGATTTTAAAGGGAGTTAGTCCCATCTTATAAGGGGAGTTGCGCACCCTTTTCTCAAGGCTACGCATGATGAGCAAATCCAGGCTTTACCTACTTTGCAAAACCATCTTAGCGAGGGAATCAAGCAGTTAAAGATATTTACATGAGATCTTTCTGGTTTAGATTTAGATGACATCACACACATCCCTTAATCCTGCAGATGTAGGTATGGATAAACATAGTTTCACACCAAAGCCCCAATTCTGACCCTATTTACATTATAGCCAATTTGATTACATACCAACTTTACTCATATGCTCTAATTTTAAGACATACTGATACCATTTGCTACATACTCACACTTTCTAGGGATTGTCTTCCTTTTTCTAATCTAAAGGGAATCACTTGTCTTCCCCAATTCTCTTTCTAAAGTCTTTCCTTATCCCCATTCATGCCCTCTTCTACTTATTCAGACCATCAGTGACTTACTTGAACATTCTGTGACAATTGACAGTTCTTACTTTTGAACATCCTGTGACAACTGACAATCCTTACTTTTCAAATCCCTTTCTTATCCAGAGGAAAGCATTTTTGTTTCCTCTATCCCCTTCTCCAAGGCTTTCTATACTAACTTTCTTCTTTACATTTCCTGGGGCTTCTTTGCTGCTAGAGTTTTAAACTGTCTACATTTTCTTTTCCTCTGGTTTGTGGAATCCGGTTTATCTCAACTACATCAAGGCAATTTACTGTGACTTCACCCACAGGCTGTTGGGGAAAACAAAGATGGGAATGCTGCTCCTAAGAAACCAGACCAGAGCCAACTATCATGAGTTAGTATTTTAGGGTGGATTTCTCCAGTTTCCAGTGCTTCTAAGTACCTAAGGTTGGCCAGTGGCATTTGTAAGATCCACCTGCAGGAGGGCTCCATGAAGATGCCCCCAGCAGTTTAAATCTCTGTCCAGTTACCTTGGTAACTGGCACACCTGATGGCAGTTACCTCCCTCTCTTCTCTGAGGTCCCACCCTAATCCATCTGGACATACTCTAATACACTTAGACACATCTCCCACCCCAGGCATTGCCTGGAAGTGACTCTCCAGCCTGCCATACATGCTTTGGATTTAGCAGCAGGCCATCAGTTCCATGGAATTGTCTACTTGGAAATCTCTTACAATATCCAATTTTCTTAATAGAGCTAGTTAACTCCAGTCAACTCAAGAACAACCCCCCAAAAGTTTAGTTTCAGTGGATCCAAAGCACTTTCCAGCAGAAATCAACTGCGTGTGATAGAGTCCCATCTGTTTATACCATGGTAGGGGTGCTCAGGGTGAAGATATAGATTCTTCCAGATGACTGTTAGGCCATCCTTGATCCTCACTCAAATGGAATGGACAGGGGCCATGGTGGTGTCAGGCTGCGGAGGCTCCCAATGGCTCCAGTAGAATGTCACACCTTCTGCTGGGTTACCTGCAACTTTCTCAATAGACTGGTCAGAGAAGCTTAACCTAAGTTAACCTAATGCCTAACTTTAGTCAAATCTCCTAGTATTTTCCTGGTTGCTTAAGCACACTAGCTTTTGCAGGATGGCACATCACTGAATTTCAAGACAGCTTTAGGCAATCTCCTTTGGCCATATTTTTTCCAGGACAATAACTTTCAGTAATCAAATATTTCCAATAAGGCCAAGATTATTATTTTTTTAATGACTCTGGTTCCTTGATCTTGTAGGGGGAGCTGATGGGCGGAGATCATCCATCTTCTGTAACTTCTTCAGGTTGACTCAGGGGAGTTGGCCTTACCTAGCCAGGAACCTATAACCTTAGTCTACTTTACCAAGGGGTTGTTAGGACTAGATGTTACTGGGAACTTTACTCCAATCTGGAGTAAATAGCTAACCTTTTAACAACTGCACAGACCTCTTCTTGGGATATAACATGATAGTCTTTTAGCACTCTGGTTTGTAAAAGCATTTCCCTCTCTGGATGGGGAAACTGATGATGTAACAATGCCTAAAGTATCTTTGCAAGCCTTAGATCTCAATAAGGACAAGATCTAAGATCCACAAACTTTCTTTCCTGAACAGATGTATCAGCTTAAAATTCTCGCTGCCAGTCAGGGCAGGGGGTTGGGATTTTTAAACTATCCCCCATTTAACAAATTTAGCTTTACTACCCACTACCACAGATGACTGGCAAGTTCCTGTCCAGTTACAAAGTAGATAGACATGGGCAATAAAAGGCATGCTTACGAACTATTCTTCTAGGACCTCCTGGCTCTGATTAACTTTTGAAAGGCCAAACAGGAGTGACTCTAGGATCTGACACCATCTCTGCCATCCAAGCAGTGGCTTACTGCCTCTGGATGCTCCATCACTTTTGTCCCAGGAGTGACTTTTCCATGCTGGTATAAATGCACCTTTGGTATTTCTCTTGGTCCGTCACTGGACTTGGACTCAGGGCCTGAGTGCTGTCCCTCAGCTCTCCAGCTCAAGACTAGCACCATACCACTTTGAGCTCCACACAACTCCGTTCCCAGTACTCTGCTGGCTGATTAGAGAGACAAGACTCTCACAGGGACCTTTCTCTGCCCGGGCTGGCTTCGAACCGCAGATTTCAGATCAATGAATCTTACAAGAGGCCACTTTACTCCAATTAAAAGCAACAAGGTGGTCCACACAGAAGTAGTTTCTAAGCATGCTCTTACCTGGAACTTATTAAGGGGCAATATTACATCTCGACAAACTTGTAGGGATCATCTGTCCTTCCTTGTGGGTCTGCTGGAAACTGTTACCAAAAAACCTACAAACAAACTGGAATGGCAATTAAACACTCATTTTGGTAGCCATAATTTTCCTTTTCTCACTTTGCAACAATCATTTAGGACAATTTTACTTCCAAATTTCTTATCTAAAAATGCATTCTTGGTTTCCAAAGCCTTTTATTAACCTCTGCTTTAACACTAACACTTTAGCTTTTATCTGCATTGGAAAAACTCTGAAGCTTATAGGCATTCTGAAACCAGGAGCCCTTTGCCTCCGGGCTGTCTGCTTTAAAAGAGCCTTTTTCCCCCCTTCAGTCCCAGTTACTGCATGAAGACCTTTGAACTCAAATGACAATTTATACTTAATGCAAGAATTACAATTACAAAATTAGAAATATTTATCCAATCAGCTTTCCAATAAATTAGTGAGAAAGGTTAGCCTGTTTTGCCATTTATTCCTACATACAGAGAGTTAATGAGTGTTTACTTCTATCCCCATTAGTTTAATATATATACTTTAAAATACTTGCCTGATTATATGTAACTTAAGATAGTTAAGAGTCTTACTATTATATCACAGTATACACATAAAATTCAGTATCTGAATCATTAAACTGATACCCAAAACATAAAAGTACATTCAGCGATAAAAGTACATTCAGTGATAAAAGTACATTCAGCAGTGTACACCAGAACTACAAGCACAAGAATCCAGACTTAGCTTTTCTCTTTTGTTTTTTTTAATACATCCAAATTGCAAAATACAAATACACCTTTTAATCATCCTTTAAGGTTTTCCAATATTAATAATCCATCCTAAGAGGCAGTTTTAGAAATTCCAGTCAAATCATTCATTTTTACCACCAGGTTTCCAATGTTCACCTGAAAACAAAAGAGACAGAAGAAAGGCCTCCATTGGCCTGTCCTACAGAACGTCTTATGCCCATCCTACTCCTCAGAGCTTGATGAACTGTCTTGGTGCTGGCTTGTCCTCTTCCACCATGAATGGAAGCTCCATTATGGCTGTCCCACCACGTGGATTCCCTCCAGGGCCTGTGTCACCACGTGGACTGACTAAGCTGCACCTTTGCCAGATCACCCTTCACTCCTGTGGATAGGCACACAGGCCCATCCTAGGTTTTTCCTGTCCTTTCCTATTGGTCTCTGAGAAACCCAAGCAGGTTTTTTTTAACAGTGATAAATCTTTATATCCAAACTTCTGACACTTAGCCCTGATTTTTTTTTATTAAAGAAACACTTTTCAACTACATTTCCTCTTTAAAACAATGCAATAATCCTTTAAAGCATTTGGTAATGCCCAAACTTGATGACCATTTGAATTTAAACTTAAACTCACTCAATTTTACATCTTACTAACAGTCATGAACCTGTTCACACTCACACATGCACACACACATACATATTCAAAAGATCTTAAAGCACGCAAAATAAATATTGGCCATACATTTTCCAGTGGCAAGAGGTATTTTTGCCAATCTTACTCCTGAAACACCCAAAGTTTAAGACAAAACTTTTAACAAATGATTTTAGCATTCTCTAGCCTCTTTTTCCTGGGCTTGACAGTTTTAGCAAAACATTTTAGCACACCAAATAATTTTCTGCTGAAGAAGGTTGGGTGGGGGTCCCCCAGAGTTCTTTTTGCGGACACCCACACTCTGATTGTGAGCTCTCACCTGTACATCTTTCCAATGAGCTAAACATAAATCCAGGGGGGTAGAGGGAGTCTGTTCCATTTCGTCCGTCACAGTCAGGAGATACAGAAAACAGAGAAGAACAGTCCAGACCAGTCCTATAACAATACAGGCATTTTTTTCTTTTCTGCAACACAATATTTTCTAGTATCTGATTGGATTTACTTTTACTTTCTTTCCTAATTCACCACCAGACCTAGTCTCCTCAGTACCCAATCTCATCCTAGGCCCTTCTGCTTTCAATTTCACTTCCTCTTTTACATCAAAGTCTAATTAACCACATCATTCAGACAACTCAGAGCATTTTACATAAGCCAGACAAACATACAAAAACTGGCAAGAGTAAAAGCAGCTTGACAAATCTGGAGAAGCAACGCTGCTAAAAAAAAAGAAGGGAGGAGAATTCCACTGGGGATCTAAAAAGAAAGAGAAATTGGAGTCACTCCTGGAAGTCTTCTGTTTGCTACGTTCTCAGTTCAGTCCCGATACCTAGGAGGAATTTCTCCCGCCAATGTGGAGGAGGTTAGACACACACACAGACCACATACAAAACACTTAACATAAACCCAAATCACAGCGCGGTAGCAAATTGTTCAAAGAGCAGGTAACAGGCTACGCACAGAACAGACTACACACGGATTTCTCAAAAAAATGCCTGTCTCAAAAAATGCCTATACCGAGGAACAATTTACTGAAGTCGCAGCCCGTGGCAAATTGTTCAGACGTAAGTAACAGACTACGCATGGAGGAACAGACTACGCACGGATCCAAAAACTTGTCTGTCTCCAAATGTCTGTACAGAGGAACAATTTACCCACTCTCACAGATCCTGTGGGCAGCCCTATAGCATGTCCGTCAAGGCTCTTTTGCCAACCTCACACACACATCCTGTAGAGCCACAGTACACATACACATCGGCAATGCCTCACTCACTTACCGGCCGGATTTTCACGACCCCTTGGTCGGGTATCTAGGTGGGCTTAGGGGGGTATCCCGGATGAGCCCCCACTGAAATGCTCGAGTTCGGATCCCCCGAAAGACCTCAGAAACCAAGACCAATGCAAGCAGCAAAAAGGTGGTTTATTTCAAGCTACCTCAGTCCTCCTCCACACACTCAGGACGCTGGTGACTCTAAGAGGCCCTGAGGCTAAGGCTTCCAGCTGTTTTATACATTCTTTGGGGAAGGCATGGACTTAGCATACATCATAGCATCTTTTAACAAATCAACGCACACCGCGGGAAAATTATAAAATAATTCTAAAGCATGTTTGGTGCATTTGGTGGCGGGAAGGAATCTGGAAAGGATCATTGGTCAGATCAAGGGACCAACGCATTTAAAATTGATTGGTTAAGCCATAGGGGTGTAGCAAGGGGGTTTTAATTAGATACTGGAAACCACACCTGGGTGGGGGAGTTCTGGAGTAACTCCAAAACTTGTTTTTCTTCTCTGCCGGTCACTCTTATGGGTGTTTATGGGTTTTCTGAGAACTATCTGTCCCAGGGCATTTTATGGTCTTTACTGGAAAGCGAGGGGTGGGGGGTAGGGTTTACAGTAAGGTCAGTCAGGTACAGAATGGAGTCTTAGTACAATATGGAGTTACCTAGGTCCTTAGCCACAAAGTGGTTTACAGAAGCAAAATTAGCAGTTAGTAACTATGAAATGGTGGTTACAGTTTTTAGTTTCTCACTTCCAACAAACCAGCAAAGAGCCAGGGTGAAAGCATGGCTCAAGAGACTTATTTCTAACCAGCCAAATGCTGGGAGTGGCACTGTGGGTCAAGTGGTAGAGTACTAACCTCGAACAGAAGTGCTCAGGGTCAGTGCTCAGGCCTTGAGTTCAAACCCCTGTGAATGCCAACTGGGGTAAACCATCCCAGCAACAAGCACCTAGACCCCTGGGACTCAGACAGCTCAGGGAACTAGGGATCATGGAGAGGAGTAAGAGGAGAATGTCACATCCTAAATGGTGTTAAACTCACCCTTTCAAAATTAATCAGAGCTGGGGGATCAAGAGATAGTAGCTTGTCCATCTAACGTCCATACCTGAGTATAAGAACTAGCGGAACTAGCCAAGTCATGCAATTTTTTTTTATTAATTGAACATAATTTTTTTACAAGGTGTTGTGCAAAGAGGATGCAGTTACATAGTAGGGCAGTGTGTACATTTCTTGTGATATCTTACGACCTGTTTTTCTATCCCTTGTCTAGGTCAGGTAAACATATATGCAATATACAATGTATCAAGAACATATACAGTATTCACAGACTTGGTCTCTACTGTTTCTCTGTCTCCCTTTGTTAACAGTCATATATCAGGGAGATCATGCCCCTTTGTTTTCTGTGTTCTAGGCTTGTCTCACTCAACATTATTTGTTCGAGTTCTGACCATTTCCCTGTGAATAACAATATTTCACCATTCCTAATCGCTATGTAGTATTCCATTGTGTATAAGTACCATATTTTTTGGATCCATTCGTCTGTGGAGGGGCATCTGGGTTGTTTCCATATTTTGGCTATTGTGAATTGTGCCACAATAAACATGGAAGTACAAATGTCTTTTTGATATCTTGGGTTTTGCTGTTTAGGATAGATGCCTAGGAGTGGTATGGCTGGGTCATAGGGTAGGTCTATATTGAGCTTTTTGAGAAACCTCCATACTGTTTTCCAAAGTGGTTGCACTAATTTGCACTCCCACCAACAATGGAGAAGGGTTCCTCTTTCCCCACAGCCCCTCCAGCATTTGTTGTTTCCTGAGTTCAGAGTATAGGCCATTCTAACTGGGGTGAGGTGGTATCTCAGGGTTGTTTTTATTTGCATTTCCTTTACTAGCAGGGATGTTGAGCATTTCCTCATGTGTTTCTTTGCCATTTTTATATCTTCTCTTGTGAAGTCTCTCTTTAGCTCTTTTGCCCATTTCCTAATAGGTTTATTGGGCTTGGAGGGGCTTAGTTTTTTGAGTTCTCTGTAGATGACCAATATCAGGCCTTTGTCTGTTGCTGTGCTGGTAAATATCCTTTCCCATATCGTTGGCTGTCTTTCTATTTTGGTGGCTATGACCTTAGCTGTGCAGAAACTTTTTAATTTGTAGTAGTCCCATTTGTCCAGTCTTTCCCCTATTTGTTGTGCCCCTGGGACTATATTCAGGAAGTTCCTTCCTGTGCCTATAAGTTCTAGTGTCTTTCCTACTCTGTCCTTCAGTAGTTTCAAGGATTCAGGTCTGATGTTGAGGTCCTTGATCCATTTTGAGTTGATCTTGGTGCATGGTGATAGGCTTGGGTCTACTTTGAGTTTTCTGCATATGGCTGCCCAGTTCTCCCAGCACCAGTAGTTGAAGAGGCTATGTTTCTTCCATTGTATGTCTTTAGCTCCTTTGTCAAATATCAGTTGGCTGTAAGAGTGCGGTTTTATTTCTGGGTCTTCAATTCTAATCCACTGGTCTTCCGATCTGTTTTTATACCAATACCATGCTGTTTTTGTTATGATGGCCTTGTAGTAGAGCTTGAAGTCTGGTATTGTGATACCTCGTGCACTATTTTTTTTGCCTAGAATTGCTTTGGCTATTCTATGTTTTTTGCTGTTCCATATGAATTTATGGATTGGTTTCTCTATTTCAGTGAAAAACGTGGCTGGGATTTTGATAAGGATTGCATTGAATTTGTATAACAATTTGGGCAATATGGCCATTTTCACTATATTGATTCTGCCTACCCATGAGCATGGGAGGTCTTTCCATCTCCTTGTGTCTTCTTTGATTTCCCTTATTAGATTTTTGTAGTTTTCATTGAATAGGTCCGTCACGTCCTTGGTTAAGTTGATCCCTAGGTACTTTATTCTTTTTTTGGCTACTGTAAATGGAATTGTTTCCATAATTTCCTTTTCTGTTTGTCTATTTCTGGTGTACAGAAAAGCTGCTGATTTTTGTGGATTGATTTTGTATCCTGATACTTTGCCAAACTGGTTTATTAGGTTTAGGAGTTTGGGTACTGAGTTTTTTGGGTCCTTCAGATATAAGATCATGTCGTCTGTGAATAGGGATAACTTGATTTCTTCCTTGCCGATGTGGAACCTTTTGATGTCCTCCTCTTGCCTTATTGCTATGACTAGGGATTCCACCACTATGTTGAACAGAAGTGGAGAGAGTGGGCATCCTTGTCTTGTTCCTGAGTTTAGGGGGAATGATTTAAGTTTCTCTCCATTTAATATGATATTAGCAGTTGGTCTGTTGTATATGGCTTTTATTGTTTTGAGGAATGTTCCATCTATTCCTGTTCTCTCCAAAGCTTTTAATAGGTATGGATGTTGTATTTTGTCAAAGGCTTTTTGGGCATCGACTGAGATAACAATGTAATTCTTAATTTTAGATCTGTTTATGTGGTGAATTACGTTGATTGATTTACGGATGTTGAACCATCCTTGTGACTGAGGGATGAAGCCTACTTGGTCATGATGTATGATTTTCTTGATCAGTTTCTGGATCCTGTTAGCTAATATTTTATTGATGAGCTTTGCTTCTGTGTTCATTAGTGATATTGGTCTGTAGTTCTCTTTTTTTGTTGGACCTTTGCCTGGTTTGGGAATGAGTATGATATTAGCTTCGTAGAATGAGTTTGGGATTTCTCCCTCTGTTTCTATTTCGCGGAAGAGTTTGAGGAGTATTGGTATTAGCTCCTCACTAAAGGTTTTGTAGAATTCGTTGGTGAATCCATCTGGGCCTGGGCTTTTCTTAGTAGGGAGGTTCTTGATTACCTCTTGTATCTCCCCGTAAGTTATTGGTTTATTTAGTTGATTTATTTCTTCTTGGTTCAGTTTGGGCAGTTTGTACTTCTCTAAGAATTGATCCATTTCTGTAGAATTATTGTTTTTTGCTGAGTAGAGGTTTTGGAAATAGCTCCTTATGATTGTTTGAATATCCTGTGTACTTGTTTTAATTTTTCCTGTGGAGTCCCTGATTTTACATATATGAGTCTCTTCTCTTCTTTTTTTTGTAAGTCTTGCAAGGGGTCTGTCAATTTTGTTTATTTTCTCAAAGAACCAGCTTTTAGTCTTATTTATTTGTTGAATGGTCTTTCTATTTTCAATCAGATTTATCTCTTCTTTAATCTTTGTGATCTCTCCCCTCCTAGTCATTTTAGATTCTGTCATTTCTTGTTTCTCCAGTTGTTTTAGTTTCATCGTGAGGATATTCACCTGCTCTGCTTCCATTCTTTTAATGTGGGTGCTGAGTACAATGATCTTGCCCCTCAGTACTGCCTTAGCTGTGTCCCATAGGTTTCTTTGTGATGTGTTTTCTTTGTCATTGTGGCTTATTAATTCGTTGATTTCATCTTTAATTTGGTCTGTGGCCCAAGTGTTGGATAGCAGTGTGGCGTTTAGCCTCCAAGAGTGTGTATAGGCTCTGTGGTATCCTTTGTTGTTGAGGGTTACCTTTAATCCACTGTGATCAGATATAATACATGGGATGATGTCAATACTTTTGTATTTGCTGAGGTTCTTTGTGTGGGCTATGACGTGGTCTATTTTGGAATATGATCCATGGGCTGCTGAAAAGAAGGTGTATTGGGTCTCTGTAGGGTGGAAAGTTCTATATAGGTCTGTTAGATCCATTTGGGAAATGGTGTTATTTAGGTCCTCAGCTCCCTTACTAATCCTCTGGGTGTTGGATCTGTCTCTTGGAGAGAGAGGAGTATTAAAGTCACCCACTATGATTGTGTTTGCATCTATCTTGCTCTGTAATTCTGTGAGAATTTGCTTGACATATGTAGGGCCTCTTTTGTTCGGTGAGTATACATTTATCACCGTGATTTCTTGATTCTGGATTTTTCCTTGTATTAATATGTAGTGTCCTTCTTTGTCTTTTTGAGTTGACTTTAATGAGAAGTCCAGCTTGTCTGAGATCAGAATGGCTACACCTGCCGTTTTGGTGGGTGCATTTGCTGGGTAGATTTTGCTCCATCCTTTCATTCGAAGCCTGTTTTTGTCCCTTGCTGTAAGGTGGGTCTCTTGTAGACAGCAGATGTCAACTTTTTGTTTGCGAATCCATTCTGCCAGTCTGCTCCTCTTTATCGGGGAGTTTAAACCATTTATATTTAAAGAGATCAAGGATAAGGGTGTTTTTTCTCCTTCCATTTTCTTGTTGGGCTGTTTTTTCCTCTTTTTTTTTTTTTCCTGTCTTTAGTGAGCTGGTCTTTCTGCTGGACTTTGGCTATTGAAGTTTCTTTCTGATTCTGTCTGTGTGTCTTTTACGATCTCTGTTGGGTGGGATTCCCCTCTTAATATTTGCTGTAGGGCTGGTTTTTTATTCACATACTCCTTTAGCTCCTCTTTGGTGTGAAAAGATCTGGTTCTCCCTTCAAATGTGAACTCCAATTTCGCTGGATATTTGATCCGAGGTTGCAAATTGTTATTCTGAAGTACTTGGATGGTGTTCTTCCACTCACTTCGAGCTTGGTAAGTTTGTGTGGATAAGTCAGATGTTATTCGAATCCTCTTCCCATTGAAAAAAGTTTCCTTCTTCACTTTGGCTGAATTCAGAATTTGCTCTTTAAACTTGAGGTCTGTAGTTTTGAATATTATGTGCCTTGGGGTGGCTTTTCTGGGGTCTGGCCTGCCAGGTGTCCTATAGGCTTCGGTTATCTGGATGGGGTCCCCTGTGAGATTGGGGAAGTTTTCTGCAATAACTTTATTGAGAATGTGATTAAGCCCTCTGTTCTGGTATTCGGCTCCTTCTTCTATTCCAATTATGCGCAGATTATATCTCTTGTCTTTGTCCATTAGTTCCTGGATTAGTCTTCCCTGAAGCTTCACCTTTTCTTGGAGTGTGGTCATTTTCTGGTTGTTGTCAGCTGCTTCATGGTCCAGGCGAGAGATTCTAGATTCTATATGGTCCACTCTTTGTGTTATGGTTTCAATTGCGGAGTTTATGGATGTCAGAGAGCCATTCATGGTTGTCATATCAGCTCTGATCGTGGAGATTTCTTCCTTTAAAGAGTTGTATTTTAAATCTATTTTTTTCATGCATTTCATTTCTCAGGATGTGGAGATTTTCTTTAAAGGCGGCTTGCATTGTATCCATTTTTGCTTCCATTTCTTTAATTGAGGCTTGCATTGTATCCATTTTTGCTTCCATTTCTTTCTTGGCTTCCTAGGTGTCCTTCCAGATTTCTGCTCTAAACTCCTGGAATTGTTTTCGGATTTCATTTCTGACGCTTTCCATCATTCCTGTTAACATGGCCTCATTTGCCTTTTTAGTCTCCATCTCCTCTTCAGTCGTGCTGCTCCTTGGAGCCAGCGAGTTGGCTTGCCCCTTGATGAACTGAGTTATGTTTCTTTGTGATTTGTGCATCTGGAGGTCTGTGTAGGTCTTCCCTCCCTTCTGTGTAGGTGTGTCTACGGCAGCAGGTGCTGTCGCTGTGGCCCTGCCCACCAGTGCAGGGTACCCCTACCAGAGTGGGCGCTTTCGCCGGGGGCCCCGCCCTCCTGTGCGCTGTGCGTCCACTACAACAGGCACTTTAGCGGGATATGCCTCCCAGAGCGAGCCCCGGGTTGTTGGGTTGTGCTTGTGCCCTCCTGCGAGTCCATTGGGGGGGTGGTATGTGTGGGGTTCAGTGGGATCGACTGTCCGGGTGTGGCTTGGCACCCTTAGACCTCGCCTCTGCTGCGAGGGGGGGACGTGATCAGGCTCAGGTGACCCTGCTGGGCTGGTATTGCCCACCAGCACCTGTGATTTTAGTTGTAAGAGTCTGCTAGGTCCAGGCGCCTCGGGTGGGGCTTGCACTGCCTGCCGTCCCCCGGCCCCGGTTGGGAAGGGGCGGGGCCAGTTCTGCCAGTTCAGGAACCTGTGGGGCCTTGGGGCTGCTCCGCCCTTTCCCTGCTAAACTGACTTCCTAGCGCCTGATGGGGGCTCCCCGCCTGATTTGGGGGTTCTTTGTTCCCTCGGGGTGGGGAGGGGGAGGGAGGGAGATCTAGCTTCTGTGTCCGGCTTGAGTCTCTGATAGCTGGTCTCCCGTTGGGGGAGGGGATAATGGGGGACTCAGTTTTGCTGCTTTGTGTGTGTGTCCCGCGCAGCCGTTGGCCCTTCAGGGGTTGGCGAAGTGTCGTGGTGGCTTCCCCGGTTCCCTCTTTCTGCCGCGCTGGGTTCCCTTGTCCAAACCCGGTGTGGACCCAAACTTCTCATCTCTGCCTGTGTGTGTCTTGGTCCGCACCCTACCTTGTGTCCGTGGGGTCTCCTGCTATATGAATTCTGTGCTCCTGGCAGCCTGTCTGCCGATCGCCGGGTTCCCCTTTCCCAGCCTGGCCCTGTTTGGGCCAGGGTCGGCTGGTGGGGGGAGGGTGCCCCGGAGATTCTCCGGCTCCGTGTAGGTTTTCGGTTCTTCTTTTTTGCTCCTTTTTGTTTTCCTGCGTTTCTCCACTGCTTCTGGCTGCTGGTTTTGCTGGGTTCTTGATGGGGTGTTGGGTGTTGGAGTTCCCAGCTCGCTATTCAGTTGGAGCGAGTCGGGGTGCCTCCCTATTCTGTCGGCGCCATCTTTCTCTCTTTCGCAATTTTTAATTTTCTGCCTTAAACCCTTCCTTTTGCCTTAATGTTTTTTTTTTTTTTAATTGTCAAGCCCCTGCCTCATGAGACTTCTTTCAGGCTTCATTCAAGGACTGGCATCTACCATCAAGGGACAGCTGCTGCTTGCCTTCTGGAGAGGCCACGTTTCAGACTTTTACCCCTGATATCAATGCCCCTAGCCAGCAGGAAGGATCCAGAGAACTTTCTTCCTTTATCATAATTATTGAAAGGCTGGAATGTATGGTCCACCCCAGGAGGGCTCTAGGCAAATGCCCCCCACAAGTCTCCACCCAGTTACCTGGGTAACTAGCATACCTGGAGGCAGTTACTTCTCCCTTCCCTGAGGTCACATCCTAATCCACCTGGCCAGACCTCCCTGCCCTAGATAAGGCAGGGCCAGGCAAGGGTCACCCCTTCTCTCTGGCTTGCATCCTCTCAGCTGTAGGCCAGCAGTTCAGTAATAAACTTTCTCTCCTGCAGAATACCATGTGGCATTCTCTTTTACCAGTTACCTACTTTAATAACTTATACTCCTGACCTCTCCTCCTCTCTCAAATCTCTGCCCCCTAATTCTCAAGCACTGTGTTTACCTAAAGTGACTCCAATATGCAGAGTACCTCCTACATGCCAGACACAGTACTAGGCACTAGAAGTACAATGATGAATACTAGTAGGTCATTAAACACACAGAGACTAACATGGAATGCACATAACTTTGAGTCTAGTGGGAAATCAATTAAAAGCCATGTAGGATTTTACTGTTGTCAATGTTTAATGTACTAGGTGAATTTCTTTTGACGTACCCCCTGTGGTCACTGTATATGATTCTGTTACACTGGATATTGTATACATGCTTATCTGAACTGGGGAAGGGAAAGAAAAATGAAGGAGGGTGTAACAAATATGACAAGAAATGTACTCACTACCTTATTATGTAACTATACCCTCTCTGCACATCATCTTATCAATAAAATTTAATTTAAAAAAAAGCAATGTAGGGAGATAGGAGAATGAGGCCATGGAGCTTAACTACTTGATCCTTTTGTGGGGGTGGGAGATAACATTCCTAGAGGAGCTATGTTGCAAAGGATGAGCAGGAATTAAGTGAAAAAGTGGGAGGAGCTTGGCACTGGTGGCTCATGCCTATAATCCTGGCTACTCTGGAGGCTAAGATCTTGAGCAGAAAAACTCAGGGATAGTGCTCAGTCCCTGAGCACTCAGGGACTGAGCACTATCCCTGAGTTCAGGCCCCCAGACCCAGTGTGTGTGTGTGTGTGTGTGTGTGTGTGTGTGTGTGTGTGTATGTGTGTGTGTGTGTGTGTGTAGACACAGAGAGAAAGAAATAGGGAGAAGAAGGAGAAAGGGCAGATGAGGTGAGAGTGGGAGATGGAGAAAGGCACTAGATTGATTTGTTCATCCCAGTGTAATCCAGTGTGTCAGGATTTGGGGGTAGGGAAGGAGTGGTCAGCTGGGGAGTGTCTCAGTTACATTAGCATTTGAGAAGCTTCTTTCTCCTGGGGACAGTGTGAAGAAATATCCCAGCTGGTCTTGAGAGAGGCTGGAAATGGTGCAGTCAAGTGAGAGATGAGGGCTATTATACAGTAATACCTAGAGGATTGGAGATTTAAGAAATATTTGGGCAATGGAATAATTTATAGCACTTGGTGATAGAGAATGGAGCTAGTGGGAGTGAAGGTAGTTGGTGTTTTACTTAGGCAGCTGGGAAGCTCCACATATCCTGGAGATAGTGAACATGTAAGCAGACTTGAGTTTGGACTATAGAGTTCACGGAACTGAGTTCGATGTTGGATTTTAAGTATAAGTGCAGCTTGATTAACTCCTCACCCAAAATAGTCTGGAAAAATATGTGTGTTGTGCTCTAGTTAAAGAATGTTGAGGGGCTGGGAATATGGCCTAGTGGTAGAGTACTTGCCTTGCATGCATGAAGCTTTGGGTTCGATTCCTCAGCCCCACATATATAGAAAAAGCCAGAAGTGGTGCTGTGGCTCAAGTGGTAGAGTTCTAGCTTTGAGTAAAAAGAAGCCAGGGACACTGCTCAGGCCCTGAGTTCAAGCCCCAAGACTCGCAAAAAAAAAAAAAAAAAAAAAGAATATTGAGAACTGACAAGCTCTGCTGTAAAGAACCTTTTCATCTTTATTTAATTCAGTTTCCTTGAAAAGCCTGCCCTCAGTGTAGATTGTACAGGATCTGAATGCCACAGGGTGAATGCCACAGCTCGCTTTCCCAGATGTTTTCTTTCTAGTAAAGCACCGGGGATATTTGCTTTTCGATATCACAACTGGCTAGTAATAATACATTTGGGTTGTTGCCACATCCATTGACCTTTTCTATTTAAAAAAAAATTCCAGTAGATGTAGCAGAGTCAAAGTAGGAAATATGTTTGTCAAAATACAATAGTCATAGTGTTTCCAAGTAACGTTCTCTGCCATCTTGAGTTGGAGTCATGGTTCTGCTTGTTTATTTATTTATCTGTTGTGCCTGGCTAGAGTTTGAAGTCAGGGCCTGGATACTGTCTTGTAGCTTTTTACTGGCACTCTACAACTTGAGCCACAGCTCTACTTCTGGTTTTTTGATGGTTAATTGGAGATAAGAGTCTGCCTGGGCTTGCTTTGAACCTCAATCCTTAGATCTCATCTCCTGAATAGCTAGGATTATAGGTATGAGCCACCCACTGCCAACTGCTTTGCCATTCCTTAACTACTTGGACAAATTATCTAGCCTCTTAGAGCCTTTGTTTACTCATCTATAATTAGGAATAAAGTAGAAATTAGAAACCTTATTAATATACATCACAATAAACAGGGTGAGAGATTCAAATTTTTTATTTATTTTTTTTTTATTTATTTATTTATTTTTGGCCAGTCCTAGGCCATGAACTCAGGGCCTGAGCACTGTCCCTGGCTTCTTTTTTGCTCAAGGCTAGCACTCTGCCACTTGAGCCACAGCACCACTTCTGCCCATTTTCTGTATATGTGGTGCTGAGGAATCGAACCCAGGGCCTCATGTATACGAGGCAAGCACTCTTGCCACTAGGCCATATTCCCAGCCCCCCAAATTTTTTCAATTATACTTAATAAACTCAGATCTAAAACTGAAATTCAGATCTTTGGGCTCTGAATCTGGTGCTCCTTCTACTAATCAAATCATTTCTACTGGTGCCTCTTGGGCCATGATTTAGGGACTGCCTCCAGAGAATACCCTTACATAAAGAGAATCTTGCTTTTGAGACTATGGAGTTTGCAAAGACCACTTGAAGCCAACTGGACAGAGTGTGTATTGAGAAGAGAATATCTTCAAAGAGAAATGCCTAAAACTCTGACCAGGAAACTTTTTTTTTTTTTAATATCCATTACTGGCCAGAAGCTGATAGCTCAAGTTGTTATGCCGAGAATTCGGAGTCCCCAAAAGACCACCAAGGAGCCGAGTCTGCTGTAAGCACTCAAGAGTCTTTATTGCAAGCTCGAGCCTGGTCAGAATCGAGAGCCTCGATCCTTCAGGTAACAGGTGTTTTATAGGGTTTTTGGGAACAGTCTATGCGTCACATCATCACACAGCAAATCATATCACACCGCGGGAAAAATCATAAAACTACATAGCAACTTGCAGCAAAACATCTCATATCGTCGAAAAGTTATCAAATTATTCTTAAGAATGATTGACATAACCAATGGCGGGAATAGGCCTGGTGAAGGTGTTTGGCTAGCTTATGGGATTCAAAATGATTGGTTTAGACAAATAGTCTGGATCGCAATGGTGTCGCCTTAGTCATCCTTAAGGTGAGGGGACATCTGGAACTTCAGGTATTTCCTGCCAGCTCTTGATTAGCAGTTGCTAGGAGAGTTTCACCGCCCAGGGGGTTGTTGACACATTCTGCAGTTATTCCAGGAAGCTTAGCCCGGCCCAGTCAGGCCCAAGCTACAATGCAATGGCTGCTCAGGCTTTTCAATGTCTGTAATTCTAGCCATTCAGGAGGCTGAGATCTGCGGATAGAGATCAAAGCCAGCTGGGACAGAAAAGTACTTGTGACTCTTATCTTCAATTAACCTGTAAAAAGCTGAAAGTGGAACTTTGGCTCAATTGGTAGAGTGCCAGCCTTGAATGGAAAAGCCACTCAAGAACACAAGTTTCTGAGTTCAAGCCCCTGTACCAGCAAGGAAAAAAAAAATCAATTCTTGTGTTTCAATCCCTTTTCAGTCTCCCTGAATGTGAAACTATTAACAGATCCATAGATAATTTTGAAGTGGCACATTGATTATGAAGCACTATTTTTCCCTTTCTAGACAAAAGTCATCACCTGAAATCACTTTAGAGCTCCCCAGAGCTCAGATTAAGTCTTGAGCCAATTTGGTCATCAGATTTTCCTTTGTTTCTCAGAAAACAGTTTAGAGAGAGCTGTGGGAGCTTCTGAAAAACCAGTGGGGAAGGGTTGAATTCTGGGGCTAAGAGTGTAGGTGGACTCAGACTTACTTCCTCCCTCTTCTAGTTCTGGCTTCCTGTCTTCATAGCAAGATCGTATTTCCTCTCCCTTCACTTCTCCTTTTACACAAATAGCCCCAGACATCTGCATTCTGGTCTTGTTGTGTTACCATCAAGATAATCACCAAATTCTGCCTGAAGAATTGAGGGACAGTATCTACAAAAGGTAAGATAACTTTATAGCTTGGGCAAAGTTTTCAGCCATTTTATGTGGGGGTAGGGTGTCTGAAGAGTCTCTATATGTATTTGAAGTAATTTTATAATTTCCTGTTTAGATTAATGGTACCTTACTAACGACCCCCAAAGACAACCACACCAGAAATACTTTGGTTTAGCAGGTTTTCATGATCCCTTATCTCCTGGAACCTGGTTGTTTAAGTGCTTAAATTTTTACAAAGTTAGTTTACTAACTGTGTTTGGTTATTTCTGATGATTTGGAAGTTGTGAATGGGATGAAGTAGGGGAAATTTCCTGTATGCTTTGGTCTTGAGAAAACTGGTTTTTTGGTTTTGAATGTGTGTTTCTCCAGTTGAGAAGGTAAAGTTGGTGACTCCTACTGTCATTCTTCAGTCAGTAAAAAAATAGATCTCTCTCTATGTCTCTCTTTGTCTCTCTATCTGTGTCTGTGTCTCTGTCTGTCTCTCTCTCTATGTATATATACCATCAAAGACACTTGGTAAGTATCGCTAAAGAAGTTAAACCTAGATCACAAAAATAGGCTTGGTGTGCTGGCTTTCAAAGAGCAGGAAAAACATCACAATCTATGGGGCTTCTCCAAATTCATTTACTCTCAGTATAGGGAGCATGAATATGGATACATATACCATGAGGTTCCCTTACAAAAGGCAACCAACCTATATAACCTACAAACATACAGCAATCATTTCCAACTCATGTGGCATTACTAATAAGCTTCTAAGGATTCAGGAAAGTGACAGTTAAGTTTTGGTCCTGACTACCATAATAGGAAAGTCTGTTTCCTCTCTTCCTTCTTTTCCAAAACCAGTAAGCATCTCATTTGTGCCATAGGTGAGAAATAGCTAAATTCCCATTGACCACACCCACTTCAGAATGTAAGGTACCTATGGCTGTAGATTCCCAACGCATCTCAGGGGATAGTGAACTTTGATTTTAGAAGTAAAGGCCAGATAGACAAGTGTTGGTGGCTTACTCCTGTAATCATAGCTACTCAGGAGGCTGAGATGTGAAGACTAAGGTTCCAAGACAGCCTGGGTAGGAAAGCCTGTGAGACTCTTAACTCCAATTAACCAGTAAAAAGCCAGAAGTGGAGCTGTGGCTCAAGTGATAGAATTCCAGCCTTGATCAAAAAAGCTAAGGGACCGGCTGGGAACATGGCCTAGTAGCAAGAGTACTTGACTCGTATTCATGAAGCCCTGGGTTCGATTCCTCAGCAACACATATATAGAAAACGGCCAGAAGTGGCGCTGTGGTTCAAGTGACAGAGTGCTAGCCTTGAGCAAAAAGAAGCCAGGGACAGTGCTCAGGCCCTGAGTCCAAGGCCCAGGACTGGCAAAAAAAAAAAAAAAAAAGCTAAGGGACAATGCCCAGCCCTGAGTTCAAGCTCCAATATTGGCACAAAATAAATAAATAAAAATCAAGGCCAGAGTTTTCAATGAGTTTTAATTTAACAATGGGAAAGTTGGCACCTCTTGTGGTTTGGAAAGTACTGGTAGGAGGAGGAAGATGAGGGGAAGTTAGAGGAGAAATTTGTACAGCAGTAGTCCTGTGCATCAGAAATCTTCTGGGAGATGAACCAGACTCTGCAAGTGCTTTAGGAGAAAACTGAGCCAGAGAGGAATAATCTGATAGATGAACCAAGTTTTGCTTTCTCAATCTTGAGCCAATATGTACTGTTTTGAAACTGTGGTTGAATGGGAGCAGATGGTGAACTGAAACCCAATTTCCTGTGATGTTTCCTGTGTAGACCAGTTAAGACTAGTTAGCTCTGAAATGAAAAAATTAAATTGCCTCTCTCTCTCTCTCTCTCTCTCTCTTGGTGCTAATCCTGGGGCTCGAACTCAGGGTCTGGGTACTGACCCCCGAGATCTTTTTGCTCAAGGCTAGTGCTCTACCACGTGAGTCACAGCTCTACTTCCAGCTGTTTTGGTAGTTTTGGTAGATTTTAAGATCAGAATTCTTTGAATAATTTACTCATTTTCAAAGTTAAAAAAAAACCTCTTAACTTTTTATTCAGATATACAGGGAAGTGAGCAAAAGAATATGGAATTTCTTCATACAGAGAAACCATAATCACTACTAAGCTTGATTAAGCTCACCACTCAATTAGATGGCCCTGCAAGTATATATAGGTCAGAAAAAGGAAGAGAATCAAACTAGAAATCCACAAGATTGTTTTTAGCCTGAGACCTTTGCCCAAAGGAAACTGAAGGATGAAATTCATGTGTGGCCTCCATGTTGAGACTTGGGTGGTGGCCCCAGCAAAGTGTGGCTTGGTCACTGAGGTTTCCTGGAAACTGATGTCAGGGACTTTCTGCATAGAAGGAATCCCATAAGGACCCATGAGTCATTGGTTGAGAGTAGTAGATGGTGATTGTTAGTTCTGCCATCAGTTCCTCTGAATCATGGTTGGAAGGAATGGGAGGCTCAATAATGGGCCAACAGTAGTGAAGAAAGGATAGGGGGAAAGAAGCGGTGTTCTCTCTGAATTTATTTGGAAATGAGGGCACTGTTCTGTTTGTAAAAGTAATGACTGTCTACTAAATGTTCAGGTTTTCTCCTCGAATTTGGCATGACTCTGATGAAGTTGAGAAAGAGAAGGAAGAAAGAAGTGATTTTCCTTCCAGTGAAAGACACAATGACTGAAGATATGGCCAGTTTTGTGGCTTCCTTGCTAGTTCGTGTTCTGTGGACAATAAGGTTACAGGTGTCTGATACAAGTTGTCAGAAGATTCTAAAATGTTGAGGCCAATGCAAATATAAGAGCCTCTTTCTGTTATGGATGAATAAGTTGTGCCCCAAACACCAGCATATTAGTAGAATAAAAAAAAAATCAAGCCCAAGACTCCTTGACTGCAGAATCACATTCATTCCACTCAGATTATATGGAGTTCATGCACTGCTGAATGTTCATTCAATGGTCTTGTTATTTTTTTCAATTATGTATTAGGCTTTGAGATTCAAAGATGAATAGAGTTGTTCCTAGCCTCAAGGAGCTCACATTGTAATACTTGTATTACAATAGTACTGTTAGGATAATGGTAGAGATACACAACTATCACAAGAATGCCTGGAGAAGTGATGACTGAATGTGAAGAAAATGATACAATCAACGATGCCTTTATGGAAAAGTGATACCAAGTCATTAGCACCACTGGTAACTAACCGGATTATAAAGGTCAGAGAAGAGAAAAAGGCAGATTTCATCAAAGATCTCTGAGCAGAAGTAAGAATGGAGGCATTAGAACAAGTGGAAATGATTGCTAAATTTTAAAGTCTGTATGTAACAGGAAGTGTTGCAATGACAGGAACAAACTAGGGTGGGCCTTTCCGTATACGGGTATGTGGTGTGTGTGTGTGTGTGTGTGTGTGTGTGTGTGTGTGTGTGTGCGCGCGCACGCATATGTGTGTATACGCTTACATTTATCATCTCAGTCAAGGCAATGAACAAATTCCTCGTGCTCAAACGATTTCTCATGGCCTTTTGTAATCTCTTTCACATGCCCTTCCCTGAATTCTCTCTGTCTCCTTTCCCTTCTTCCCAAATCTCCATGCAATTACTGATCTGGATTCTGTTGCCACAGACCATTTTCATTTTCTAAACTACTGCATAACTGGAATCTTACAGTAGGTTACCTTTTGTATAGCTTTCCCCGCTCCTTCCCATGATTATTTTGAGATTCCCCTATTTTGTAGCATGTCATCAAGAGTTCTACTGAGCAGTAGTCCAGTCTGCAGTTATGCCATAGTCTACTTATGCATGCATGTCATTATGGACATTTGTGTTGTTTCAAGTTTGGGAACATTTCAAGTAAAGGTGCTATGAACATTAATGAACAAGCTTTTGATAAGTTTATTTCTCTTGGTTAATGTAGAATGGCTGTAACAGGCACACTCTTTTTCAGTGTGGTTATATATTTTTTACATTTTCAGCAATAGTGTATGAGAGCTCCAGTTTTCCTATGTGCTCACCGACACTTGGTGTGGTTAGATTTAAAAAAAAAAACATTTTAGCTATTTTTGAAAGTGTGTGGTAAGTTATTCTGGTTTTAATTTGCATTTTTCTACCTGAGCTGACCTGAAACTATGATGCTCCAGATCTCAGCCTCCTGAGTAGCTGCAATTGTAGGAGTTAGCTACTGGTGCTAGGCATGTGTGATGTGAAAAGATCTTCTTCTGCTGTGACTTGTCCTTCCATTCTCCAAACTGTGTCCTTTGAAGAGGTCCAATTACTTTTTTTAATGAACTGTGCTTTCAATATTTTATCTGAGAACTCTTTGGCTAGCCAAATTGGCAAACATTTTTTCATATATTTTCTTCTAGTGATTTGTAGAGTTAGGATTTTACATTTAGAACCCAGGTCTATTTGCAGATTTTGTGTGTGTGTGTGATACCAAGGATTGAGTCCAAAGCCTCAAACATCTTCAGTGAGTGCTTTTATTTTTAAGACAGACCGTCAGCCCTATCTTCAGATATTTTTTATATAAGAGGCATCATAGGTAGCTTCATGATTTTTTTACATATTAATATCTAGTTTTTCCAACATTATTGATTGAAAACGAGTATCCTTTATTTTCTGCATATTTACAGATTGGTTGAAAATCAGTTGTCCATATATTTCTGGATTTTATTCTACTCTTATTTGTTTATCCTAACACCAATTGTCTTTAATGCCATGGCTTTATAGAAGGTAATAAAATTGGGTGGTAAGTGACCTCTAATTTTGTTCATCAAATTCATTTTTACCCAAGTTAATTTTAGAATTCATTTCTCAATGTCAATTCATTTCAAAAGGTCTGCTGTGATTTGTTGATTGGAATTACAGTGTATCTATACATACACTTCTAGAAAGGGGTGATATTATAGATTATAGTTTATATATAGAGATATATAGATTATATATGTGGAAAGGGGTGATCTTTTAACAATAGCATAAAATGAGCATGCTATATCTATTTATAATACTTTTTCAAGTTGTCTTTTTAGGTTTTTAGTAAACAAATCTTTCATATCAGTTGTCAGATTTATCTCTTGGTATTTCACATTTGATATAACTATAAATATTATTAATTTGTAATTTCTGATTATTGCTAGTGTATAGGAACATGAATGATTTGGGGAGACTGAATCTTGTATCCAGTGAAAGTATTGTACTCATTGGTTCTAGTGTATTTCTCATAATTCTCTTTAGATTTTCTACAAAGACAACCATGTCAACTGTGAATGACAAACATTTTGCTTTTATCTCTCTCTAATTTTAACTCTTTTCATGCCTCGCCGCATTGGCTCAGAACTCTAGTGTAGTGCCACATAAGTGTTAAGAGTAGCTAGACTAACCACTAACATACTATCAAGTACTATGTTATGGTTTTCATAGATGCTCTTTATAAAGGTTAAATACTACTCTATTCCTTCTAGGATGAGAGTTTTTTTTTTTTTAATTAGAAATAGATACTGAATTGTGTCCAGTGAATTTTTTCTCTATTGAACTGATTTATGAGGGTTTTTAAAAAATGTTTCCCCCCCCCCCCAGTTTGTTAATATGGTTTGTTAAATGGATAATTTTTGAGAAAGGGTCTGGATATGTATCCCAGGTTTCAAACTCACAGCCCTCCTGGTAGATTTGGACATGTATCAGAAGCCAGAACTCCTGCCAGTGTCACCATGATAGACTACCATGGACTGTCCTAGGCATATTTGTTTCAGTGGCAGATGGTCATGTCTCTTATCTGTGTTTCTGTGGGGGTTTGATGTTGTCTGTTTCTTGTCTATGCTAGAGAAGCACCCTTGTTCCTTTCCTCTCTCTGTATTGGTTGGGTGGTATTGGGTCTTTAACTCAGAGTCTCTAACTTGCTAGGCAAGTGTTCTGCCAGTTGAACCATAACCTCCAGCCAAAATATATCAATTGGGGGAGGGGCTTGAACCCAGGGCTTGTACATTTGCTAGGGAGGTTCTCTACATTTTCATCCAATGAGTCTTTTTCCCCCCAACACATGAAAGGCATTAAGGTACAAAATGGTGTAATTGTTACCTACATCTTCTCTTCTAACCATCTTCCTGGGTGGGAAGACAGAGTTTGAAAAAACAGCCTTCTAAACTTGGAGGAAACTCCCGCAGAAGACTCAGAACCCAGGTCAGCCATCTCTTCATGTTGGAAGTACTATGGAGAGCTGTCTTTCTTTTGTTATGCAGTACTAGGGCTTTAACTCAAGGCTTTGTACTTGCTAGAAAAATGTTCTACTGCTTGGGCCATGATTCCAGCCCCTTCTCTTTGTTTGCTCTGATTACTTTTGAGTTACTTTTGAGATAGGATCTCACTTATTTCCCAGGCCAGCCTAGTTATGCTTTCCACAATAGCAAGGATGATAAGAATGCACTACTATGCACAGCTTTTTCTGCTGAGATGGGATCTTGAGAACTATTTTTCTCAGGCAGCCTGGCACCAACAGCATCTTCCTTATCTCAGCCTCCTATGTAGCTGAGATGACTGGCAAGTGTCTCAACATCCCTAGCTATTGGTTGAAATGGTGTCTTGCAAACTGTTTGCATGAGCTGATCTCAAACCACAATCCTCCTGGTCTCCACCTCCTGCATAGCTAGGCATAAGCCACCAGCACCCAACTTGGAATGATACTTGATTTGCTATTCCTCCTCTCTGCTCTGCTGGCCTGTGTGGTAGGTCCTTTTCACTTGTAGCTGTTTTTAAGTTGTAAACTGGGCTTGTGGGAGATGATGCCTTTCAGCATGTAGCTGTCTACAAAGATAGTATGGAGAACTTTTCAACTTTGCTGGGGGCTATGGCTGTGTTTGCACTTGGCTATATAAAAATATCCATCAGTCTTGGGAGAGAAGGCATGATCATTGTTCATAATCTGATGAGTGTTGCAGGGTACACCTTAGACACATTCAAATGTGCTGCACATCCTGTGTTGTCTTCAACACACTGTGCTGTTACCCATCACCATAGCAGCTTTTCAGAGAGCTGCAAAGCTCAGCCTGGAGTGCTGTGCCCTCGTGTTTGGTGTAAACACCTTCAGTGTCCTGGCATCGCAGACTGCTCACTCAAATTGGACCAGATGCCAAGGCTTAGAAACTACCTCTCAGTCTGTTCTCTGCCAGTTTGTGTACACTCAATGCGATGGTTTTCTTGGCTAGAAGTGCAGTCAATGTTACTTTAAAAATGTGTAAAGTAGGAAGATTCAGAATCATTTTGTTAAGGTGTGTGTGTGTGTGTGTGTGTGTGTGTGCGCGCGCATCAGTCCTGGGGGTTAGATTTCTTTTGCTTAAGGCTAATGCTCTACCACTTGAGCCAGAGCTCCACGTCTAGCTTTTTTGGTAGCTTATTGGAGATAAGAGTCTCATGGACTTTACTGCCCAGGCTGACTTCAAACAGCAGTCCTGAGATCTCAGCCTCCTAAGAAAGCTAGGTTTATGGGTATGAGCCACCGGCAAGTTACCATTTTATAATGCACTGCTGAAAGGCTGCTTATTATGGCAGAAGCTCTGCACAGCAGCTACCTGGATGGATTTATTTTGTTTCTTTAGGGGGAGTGCTGAACCTGGGTGCTGTCCCTTAGCATTTTTGCTGCTCAGGCCAACTGAGCCACAGCTCCACTTCAGCTTTTTGCTGGCTAATTGGAGATAAATCTCATGAAGTTTTATGACCAAGTTGTGTTTGAACCATGATCTTCAGATCTTAGCCTCCCGACTAGTTAAGTACACGCTACTTGTGTGCCCAGCTCAGATTTAATTTTATTTATTTATTTATTTATTTATTTATTTATTTATTTATTTATTTATTTATTTATTTATTTAAAATATGGGCCACTTCACAAATTTGTGTGCTGTCCTTGCTCAGGGGCCATACTAGTCTTCTCTATTCCGTTCCAATTTTAGTACATGTGCTGCCGAAGCGAGCACCCACATTCAATGTTTTAAATTAAATACTCATGCATTACATTTCATAGCCTCAAGCACCACTCAACTAAAACCCTGTATACACCCTTCCTAGAGTAATCTGATACTCTGGAGAGGAGCCAGCAATGACATTCACTTCATGGATTATTTATGAGGACTAATTTAAGGACAATTTGTTTCCTAATTAAAACGTAAACCTGAATTTAGAAACTAAGTAATCAACAGCAATCAGGCGTGGTATTGCATAGCTGATTAGCAAGTGAAATGATGTTTTGAACAGCCTATACGTCTGTATTCACTTAGCCAGACCCTTAGAATGGACAGACCATGGCTTCAGTCATGGTTCTAGCAGCACTTCCTGTAGTCAACTACTTTGGTCTAAACTTTGTGTTGCCCATGGGCATTCGTGTTCTACAAGTGAAAGCTGTTCCTATCACTGGCAATATTTGCTGTGGCTTAACATCCTGTCCTATAGGGTGCATTGTTTGTAATTTTTAATTTGTAAAACTCTGTATGAATGTTTTTGAATCTGTATTGACCATTATGTATTTGTGAAACTTCCTTTAGAAGTACATTTTTGCATTATTCATATCAATTAGGAAAGGTTGGAGTGATGCGAGAAGAGGTCAAGGAATTTAAATGGGTATTTTGAAGCTGACAAAAACAAGTGAGCAGGATGCAGACTTTTCAAATGCTTTAAATCAGGCATGCAAACAGTTTCATATTATGCATATCACCACAAAATCTTACTCCCTTAGAGAGAAAGCTCAAAATTTCCTATCTGGATTTCCAGAATTGAGAACCAGGTCCAGGGATCTGGGGCATTGAGGTCCGCATTGAGAAAATGACATTCTCTCTTGAAAAGATCGGTTCCCACTGTCATCCTTTCACCTTCCCATGTCTTATTATTATTGGCTTGTTTCATCTTTGCTGTAAGATTGACAGCTACTGGGGGATATCTAAGGCTCACTCATGGCCCTCTAGAACAGAAAACACTACAGATGTTGGCACGACTGAATGACACCTAGGTATGTTCCCACCCACTCTCTTGTGTAGAAGTTTGCATCCCAAATTTAGTACATGTATGAATCTCGGGGCATTTGAAGAACATCTGGTTATGGCACTTTCCCTGACCCAAAGGACTGACTTTGTAAGTAATTGCTGAGTCACAAGTCTCTAATTCTTCACATAGACTCAAAACATCAGCCTGGCCTGTGTCACTGTGATCATCATCTTCTAGAAATGACTCTTGTTTACTGATATCATACTTAATTCAGTCAACTAGGGTTTGCCTGCAAAGGTCAATGTTCAAGATAAGCCACTGTGTGTCAGGGGGCTATAAATTTGATTAAAGTACATTACAGAAATATATGGAAATATCACAATGAAACCCCCTTGTTCAATTTACATATACTAATAAATATACACAGAGGAAGAGGACAGAGGACAGAGACAGAGAAAAAAGGATAAATCAACTGATACTTCAGTTCAGAAAGTAAGTCACTGTGGAGTTTGGAGAAAGCCATAGTTCAGACTCAAGGTGCTGATGATGGTCTTGAACTCTGAAGAGCTGTGGGCCAGATCACTTACTTCCTTTCTTCTTCCTTCTACATTGCAGATCACGAATATCCAAGCATGAGTATGAGTACCTTAAAATTACTGAAGTATATCCTGTTTGTGTTCAATTTGCTTTTTTGGGTAAGTGTGCCTTTCGTGAGCATGGTTGAAATAACCTTCCCCCAGCTAAACTCTCCTTTTCTGTACTCTACCAAAGAAGTCTAGTATGGAATGTAACCCATGTATGCCTGGCTAATATCCGAATGAAGATCGGCATGCTGAGTGTAGGTATAAAGGAGTAATATTTTTTCCCTCCTTCTTTTCATCCTGCCACAGCATAAGCCTACAGAACTGAAATGTGCCACTGTAATTATTAATGGGAGAGCTATTTCTAGAGGCTGTGGCTACTGCTGCTCACAGCTGACATCTACTGGTTAGAAACAGATTTGCAATCTGGGTATTCAATAACACTCTCCCCTTCCCCCAGACCCCTTGGAAGATTAGCTGGTTGAAAGAGAAGCCACCTTTTCTGGGGATGTTCTGTTGTGCCACATTTAGCTATTAAGATTAAGATATAGGGTTTGTTAGCACTTGTGTCTATGAGAAGACTCTGTTGCTCCCTCCACACCATCCCCTTACTTGGGATTGGATCCAGGGCCTTGTATTTGCTACGCAAGTACTCTACTATTTGAACTATGCTCCCAGCCTTTTTGTTTCTGAGATGCTCTTGCTAACTTTGTCTAGGCAGATCTCAAAACAATCTTCCAGCCCCTTCTTCCTGAGTAACTAAGATTACAATCATGTAGCACCATGCCTGGCTTATGAGAAAATTCTTTTAAGTTGGGCTTCTCTAGTTTTCTCCCTAGCAAGATGAGCTTCTTCATGCAGATCATCTCTACATGGTCATAGTTTCCAAAGGAAAGGCCATGTATAAGGGGACAAGGAGTAGGATATCTGACTCATGAACTTAAGTTTGTATGTAAAGAAAGTATTGTGTGGCTCATAGAGGAGCTCTTTCCTTGGTAGCTGGAAATGGGTCAGAAGAAATATGGTGGGACTTCATCTCAGGAATCTGAGATTCACTCTCTTCTAGGAGTGTGGAATCTGGGTAAAGCAGTTGCTTGTGAGAGTCTTGAATGACTCAATGGAGGCAGGTGATTCTAATCTCAAGAAAGTAATCATATGTATGAAGAGGGGCTGGGAATATGGCCTGGTGGTAGAGTGCTTGCCTCTCATATGTATGATTGGCTTTGGTCTGTCATAAATTCTTTTTTTTCTCAAATTTTTATTATCAAACTGACGTACAGAGAGGTTACAGTATCATAAGTTGGGCATTGAATACATTTCTTGTACTGTTTGTTGTGTCATAAATTCTTCCTTTCAGGTTTCTGGCTGTTGCATTTTGGGCTTTGGGATCTACTTCCTGGTCCACAACAACTTTGGAGTGCTCTTCCATAAACTCCCCTTCCTCACACTGGGCAATGTACTGGTCATCGTGGGTTCCATTATCATGGTGGTTGCCTTCCTGGGCTGCATGGGCTCCATCAAGGAGAATAAGTGCCTGCTGATGTCGGTGAGTTGTCTTACAGTAGATGTAGTTCCCTAAGTAGAGGAGAGATAATACTGCCAGTCTTGGGTAGATCACCTATAGGTAAAAGATTGTTGCCTGAGATGAGCCAAGCCTGTCCAGAGCATTTTACTTCTGACTAAGCACTCAGGCAGATAATGATATTACTATCTGCCCTGGCATCCATTTTACACTGATAATAGTGACTCTTGTCATTGTAATTTACCTTCATAGCACTTTCTCTTTACTTCTGGTTGAAATCAAGTGTCATCCATCTGCCTAAATTCTCCTGTGACAATGTACTTCAGATCTGACTTGGTCATTGATTGAAAAATAGTCATTAGACTCCTCTGAGTCTGGTGGCTCTCCTTGGATGGCAGAGCATGCTTCCTTAACTCATATCTGCACAAGATAAATACAATGAGTGACTTCACTCCTTGGCTGCAGCCATTGAGGTCTCATAGGAGAGACACAGGCACACTGCAGTTGTTTTCTTTTGGGTAACCATCCTGACATTTAGGTTTTTATTTTGCCTGCAAGCATTGTTGAAGAAGACCTCCACATTTCTCTAGTGTATCCAGAACAGAGCTCATCCAGGGATGTCCCAATTACCTTGATTCTTAATTCTTCTTAGGTCTTCTTTCCCTGTGGACCAACACTTAACCTAGAGCCCGAAGAAATAATAATAATGTGTTATCAGATAATTCTCATACTTGTAGCAAAAGATAGGAGATATCAGACATGGGGTTAAAGGTATAAACAATCAAAATTAGTGTTGCAGAATAAAAAATGGAGAAAGAACAAAAATGTGGGGGGGTGTAAGAGAGAGAGAACAAGAAAGTAGCATAAAGAAAGTAAACTCTAAAGTTGGAGACAAAAATAAGCAGGAACGATGAGTAGAGCCTTTTTTTCCCTGACCTAGACAGGGCAGTTTTCAAGTTTCAGCATCACTGACCTCCACCTCAAGCCAGTCTTGATCTGGTAGAAAGTATAAAACCCCAAACTCCAGAGGCAATGCTTTAGTTTGTTGACCTTTTGCTCAACTATTTCAATAGGCTGATACCAACATTGCTTAATTTATTCGACAGGTAGTGTCATATATTTATTATGGATACATGGTAGTCTCCAGGGAATAGAGGGATAGTCAGAAACTTGGATCAGTATTGTGACCATGTCTCTACTTTGCCACAGTTTTTTATTCTGCTACTGATTATCCTCCTTGCTGAGGTGACCTTGGCCATCCTACTCTTCGTGTATGAACAAAAGGTAAGTTATGAAGAGCACAACTCACTGCCTGATTGCTGAAAGTGGGGAGTGAGCCGTGAAGTTGGCACAAAATAAATATAGCAATGAAGAACAATGGCCGAGATGAACTGTAATTGGGGAAAGGAGAAAAATGTCATGAAGGGAGATTGTATTTGATTGGCACTGATCTTTCTGTTTACTTTTCCTCTGCATATTTAGCTGTGGCAGGTGTCCATTTGGATGGCCAATGATAGGCTTTGTTTTGATCACCCTTTTTGCTCCTTCATGCACTATATCTCTTGAAGGACAAGAACATGTCATGTATCTCTTCCTTTAATGCCAACTCCCTATCAGCACTTCTTCCCACATGTGTACTTCCTCCGCTCACATCCCTAATTCCAAGGAAATTGTTTGGAAGGAAGGGACAAGCAGCTCCATTACTATACATTTCTTATTCTCCGAATTCACCTGCTTTTTACAATGTCTCCTCTGCTGAATGTTCCCTGCCCAGCTGAATAAATATGTGTCCGAGGGGCTGAATGACAGCATCCAACGTTACCACTCAGACAACAGCACCAAGGCAGCATGGGACTTCATCCAGACATTTGTGAGTACACATGGAATCTTCCTTAGATGAGTTTGTATTTCATTTCCAACCTTAGTCCCTTCAAGCTAGCATTCCTTTCTTGGAGGTTTCAGAATCTAAGGTCTGTATCCAATAACCCCAGTTTCAGGATAATGCCTTTTCTATCATCGACAGGGGAGCCCAGAAATCAGTCTGATGGGTACAAAGTTCTCTGCATTCTCTGATCCTTCACTACATCAAATAGACTCATTGTCTAAGCCTTTATAAGATGTTAAGAAGACCCAAAGGTATTGGATTATATATCTTCCAACATTGCAATGAAAACAAAAAAAAAATCCCAAGTGGTATAGTACAAAAACTTTCCATTCAATTCCTGAGCTACCCAAATAAGGCTCGCAATATAGTACCCAAGTGCCCTTTCTCTCATTGACAAAGGGTTAGGGAGCTCTGAATAGGCATAATCTAAAACAATACCATCATAACCAAATGCTGGCTTAATGTGAAATCGAAGAAACAACACAGGAATTAGAGCAGAGAGGGGAATTGGGTGATCTTGGGAAAGTTAGATCCCAGTTCCTTACTTTTAATTTTTTTCAATGTAGTTTAAAATTTGTTGTGAAATATGATTCTCTCACACACTGTCATCCTCTCTCAACAGTTAAGAAATATCAGCAGGGGGCTGGGGATATAGCCTAGTGGCAAGAGTGCCTGCCTCGGATACCTGAGGCCCTAGGTTCGATTCCCCAGCACCACATATACAGAAAATGGCCAGAAGCGGCGCTGAGGCTCAAGTGGCAGAGTGCTAGCCTTGAGCGGGAAGAAGCCAGGGACAGTGCTCAGGCCCTGAGTCCAAGGCCCAGGACTGGCCAAAAAAAAAAAAAATTAAAAAAAAAAAAAGAAATATCAGCAGAATAAACCTCTGGATTTATTCCAGCTTCCCATCACAGTTGACATCTTAATGTCATCTCCTCTAACCCCCTTTTACTTTTGCCTTTTATTTTTGCTAGAATGTGTGTGTGTGTGTGTGTGTGTGTGTGTGTGTGTGTGTGTGTGTGTGTGTAAGTTTTGGTGTGTGAACTCAGGGCTTGGGTGCTGAGCTTCAGGCTAGCATGCTACCACTTGAGCCGGTTTCACTTGGCATTTAGAGATAAATGTCTCACAGGCTTTCCTACTCCAGCTGGCTTCAAACCACAATCCTCAGATCTCAGCCTCCTAAGTAGCTAGGATCACAGGCATGAGCCACCAGGGCCAAACTATTTGCTAAAGTATTTTAGAGCAAATATTAAACATTATATCATCTCACCCATCAAGTATCACTAGTCTATAGTCAATTTATCCTAGCTTTCTCAAAATTCTCCAAATCAAGATCTAAAGAAGGGACTTGTATTTGGCTCAAATAAAATACAGCACTTGTCTACCAAGACCCTGAATTCAATTCCTAGCACCATATGCTCCGTGAACCTAGACAACTGATAAGGCTCTATTATATATAAAGACTATCAAGTTGGTACCATCTGTTGCATTATGTAAGCAGGCACAAAACTTCTTCAGTGATCTTATAGCTAGTTAGTGGGTGTAGATGTGGTCAGCCTGACCTCACTATTATATCTCATATCTGTAGTCCTAGCAATTCAGGAGGCTGAGATATGAGGGTTGTGGTTCATAGCTAGCCTGGGCAAACAAATCTCTCATCTCCAAATAGCCAGCAAAAAGCGAGTAGTACAGGTAGTTCTAGTGCAGGTAGCCTTGAGCAGAAAAGCCAAGCAAGAACACAAGGCCTTGAGTTGAATCCTCTGGGTATGTAATTCTTGATCTGTAAAATGTAAACAAATTAGATGTGCTCTCTGTATTTTGAAGAGGACTTAGGAGAATAAAATGGAACAGATTTGAAATCACTTTGTTCCAAGGAGCTCATAGTAGTAGACTAGTTCTGGACTTTGTGCTATAGTCAGATCCAGCTTTCCTTCTGTGGACTATCTAATCATCCTATTTGGGGGGACTTTGCTTCCAGCTGAATTGTTGTGGTGTAAATGGCACTAGTGATTGGACCAGTGGCCCACCAGAATCTTGTCCCTCCAAGCCAGAAGTTGAAGTTAAGGTAATTTTGTTGGCAACTTTCTTATTAGCCTGTTTTAACATTTAATCATCTTGGAAACGATGTCATAAAGGCTCTATAAGAACAGGGAATTTTGGGGCTTGGAATTTAGCTCAGTGGAAGAGCATCTGCCTGGCAAGTACAAGGCCCTGAGTTCAGTCCTCAGCTCTGGGGAAAAACAAAAAACAAAAAAAACAGGGAACTTTGAACAAAAAGTGAACTGGGTGACAACCCCAGGTAACTAGAATAAAATCAGAGAAATCTAAGGATCTAGCTTATTTAGCTGCAGATATTGTGAAGAGTCTTGATATACTAAACTATTAGAGTTTGTATGACAATGGCAAAGGATTTATTATCATACATCAGTTATACAATAAGTTCCATTGTGACAAGCTTATATACAGTATATCCCGATCGATCTTTGGCCCTTTTCCTCTTTCCCACTACAACTTCCACTAGCCTGGCTTCATTGTTCTATTTTCATAGAATATAGTAAATTCATATATAATTCATCTACATTCACCCTCCCCTTTAGCCCAGCCCACTCCAGTGGACCCTCCTCACAGACCATGTTTCTCTATCTTTATATCCTCAATCAATATTGAGCAATATCTCTATGATTCTCTATAGTGGTAGAGGATTTTGTCTGGGTTTTCTTTTTTCTTTCTTTTTTTCAGTGTATTTGTAGTGTATGGTAAAATGTATAGGCTTAAAGTGAAAGAGCTTTTCCCTCTACCTGTTTCTCTGTTCTTCCCAGAAGATGCTTAGTGAAATGGATCATGAATGAAGGAGTAGGGAATAGGAGAGAGAACTGTAGAACTGTCAAAAACACCTTCCACTTAATTTGGATCTCTAGGGACAGGTTCAGAGAAGAAGCCAAAGTCATTTTACAAGCAGAGAAAATCCCTAAGATACCCATGCCTATTTAGAAATCTCCAGAATGTTTTAGGTTTGTGTATAGAAACCAGGAAACCCACCAATGAACAACTTCCCTGGAGCTTAGTCAAATTATGATAGATCTACTGGCTGCAAAAGATAAGACACAAACTAATCCTGAAGTACTAATCCTGAATATAGGATCCAATCCTCAATATAAGACTGAATACACAGACTAATCCTGACTATAGGACTGTGTTGCCTATATTCCATTTGTTAATCTTAGATCAGCACTAAGTTTCAAAGAACCATCTACTACTGACCTTTCTCTTGGTAGCAATTTTAACTCAGTGGACCCAGAAATCTAGGACTTGTACATCAGGTACCACTATAATTAGAATACCACCAGAAAAGGTTCTCACTTAATATGCTTTATTTTATACCTGTTTATTTATTAATGCAAAGAAAATAAAATGTAACAACCAGAAGAAATACTAATAAATATTAATATAAGTATAAATATCAATACCTGGAAAATAAATAAAATGTAATACCTAGAAAAGGTCTCTTCGTATTGTACAGGTAAAATGCAAACCATCATCCCAAATCATCATCCTAATAAAGTTGAATTGCAGAGGAATACCATTTGTACCAGTAATTTTTTTCCCCTTTAGGGCTGCTATATGAAAGTACAAGAGTGGTTTTACTCCAATTTCTTGTATATTGGAATCATTACCATCTGTGTTTGTGTGATTCAGGTAAGAGCTTAATTCCAACACTACCTTAAGAATTCAATGAGTGAAGCTCTATAAAGACTTAGAACAGTGCTACAATTATAGTATGTGCACAATGAATGCTATTTGTTTTTAATATGAGTTCTCCAAGTTGAGTACCAAATAATTCTAATTTCACTTATGGCATCCAAAAATATATGCAAACAACATCTATTTAGTTGCCAAATTAGCACCATAAAGAACTTGGCATTGATTCTTTTTTTATTATTTTTATTTTATTTTTGCTTGTACTGGAGCTTGAACTCAGGGCCTGGGTGCTGTCCCTGAGCTTCATTTTGCTCAAGGCTAGTATTCTACCACTTCAGCTACAGCACCACTTCTGGCTTTTTCTGAGTAGTTTGTTGGCGATAAGAATCTCACAAACTTTCCTTCATGGGCTGGCTTCAAAACATGATCCTCAGATCTCAGCCTCCAGGTATGAGCCACAGGTACCTGGCTTGGCATTGATTATTTTCTCAGACTGACTTGAAAAAAATGTGGTTGGTGAAACAGCCCACTGAAACATTAATCTTGTATGATAAAAATTACAATCATTAACTTCTTGGCTTATGTTGAACTAAAGTGCAACAACTGAAAGATGAAATCTGAGTTGTTTTGTATTCTTTCTTCTTATATGATATTTGTAATATTTTTCTACCTAAATATTGTGAAAATTAAAGACTAAGTTGTAACCAAGAAATTCAGAGACAAGTGATTTTTCTCTGCTTGGAGACCAAAGAGATATAGGGCATGGACAAAGTTTAGTATTTGGTAAAGCAGTTTCTGTGGCTTCTAAGGAGGACAAAAAAAAGCTTTCAGCCTTAACATTTTAGTCTTTACATCATTGCCATCTTATCATCCCACTGTTTTCTGATTGGGTTTTTTTGTTGTTGTTGTTTGTTTGTTTTCTGTTTGTGCCAATACCAAGGCTTAAACTCAGGGCCTAGGTGCTGCCCCTTAGTGTTTTTTGTTTTTCCTCTACTCAAGTCTAGGGCTCTACCAGTTTAGCCACAACTCCACTTCTGGCTTTTTGCTGATTAATTGGAGGTGAGAGTTACCCAGATCTTCTTGCCCTGATTTCAAACCACAATCCTCATATCTCAGCCTCCTGAGTAGCTAGGATTACAGGATTACAGCTAGAAGTGGTGGATGGAAGGGTGGCCAAAGCATGATGGCTAGATAGATTCCTTTTCTGTGGAGCCAGTTCCTGGAATTGTGGGAGAAATGGCTTCCCCTATGAAGACCTCACACTATCTCTATTCTTTTCTCAGGTGCTGGGGATGTCCTTTGCACTCACTCTCAACTGTCAGATTGATAAAACTAGCCAGGCTCTAGGTCTGTGATCTGCCTTGTGCTGGAGAGACTTGTTTTATCTTTTGAAATCCAAATCATTTACAGCATGAAGCCCCAAATGATCATCAGCTTGACTGGCATCTTTTGTCTTCCTCTCATCTCTCCCCTGTTTGGTTCCTGGCTATGTAACCAAAGAAGAGTGTGTCAAGCAGGCACTCCCATCTCAGGCAGCAATGATGACCATTTGGCAGCAGCCATGTCTCTCAAGGTGTTTAAAGGCCAGCAGAAGCTGTGACACTGCTGGCTTGAGATTACAAAAAGGAGAGAGCACTCCAGGTTTCGAATGTTTGTATCATTTTGTTGTCAAATTCGTCTTCAGCCACTGAATCATGACCAGACAGCTCTACAAAGTCACACAAGAGATGAGCTGAAAGGAGTTCGGGGGCTAGATTCACTCTGATTCCTTTGACTCTGGAGCCTTGGCTATAGGAATAACAGAGTGCTCTTTCTTTAGAAGGGAAGGTATCATTTTAATTCTCTTATTAAGAATGCCTAATTGACTTATTCTAAACCTTCCCAGTCATTGTTACCTTGACTTCATATCCAGTCTCAGTCTGAGTTACATAGCTGGGAAGAACCCAGAAGCAATAGAATATTTGGTGGATCACTTGACTGAAGAGTTTGGGTGTTATTGCTCTATTATATAAAGTTTTTAATGTCTTTTAATTTTTTCATTAAATAAAATAGCTTATGAACTCAATTGCAACCATCTCATTCCTATACCTCAAACACTTCTGTAAATGAACCTGATTGTTTGGCTGGAAGCTAAGTATATTAAGTTAGATATTGCTGCATACCAAATTTGTCCAATGTAGCAATTAAAAATAAATATTTGTTTATATATGTAGGTATATTATGTATTTACTTGGTCTTACTATGTTTCCCTGGCGGGCCTTACACC
This sequence comes from Perognathus longimembris pacificus, assembly GCF_023159225.1. Lineage (NCBI taxonomy): Eukaryota > Metazoa > Chordata > Mammalia > Rodentia > Heteromyidae > Perognathus > Perognathus longimembris. The sequence continues at coordinate 68,079,649 of NC_063167.1, read as the reverse complement.
ATCCTCCTGCCTCTATCTCCCGAGTACTGGGATTATAGGTGTGCACCATCATGCCCAGCTAACATATATTTTATTATTTCAACTTTGAGGAATTAGGATTCTGGGAGCAGCTGAGCTAGTTGATGGTGGTTCATATTATCTTTTTTTATGTTGTCTTATATTGGGTGGTACTGAGGATTAAACTCATACTTGCAAGGCAGGTACTCTACCACTTGATCAATGCCTCCAGCACCTTTTTGTGTTGATAATTTTATGCTGGGTCTAGCCTAGGCTGAAATCCTCCTACTTGTGCTTCTTTCTCTGTGTCATTGGGGATCACAGACACCCACCACTGTGCCCAGACATGGTGATTCTTCTATACCTGCAATAAAGGACTCTCACCACCATGTCAAGACATTAGGTGAGATGGAGTCTCAAGAAGTTTTATACACAGGTTAGTCTCAAACTATGATACTCTAATCTCCATCTCCCAAGTAGCTGGGATTACAGGCTTGAGTCATCACACTCAGCTAGTTCTTATTATGTTACTAAGTGTAATCAACTGGCCAACCATGACTGCAGCTATCTGGAGTTTCAATTCCAAGGAAATTCATCACCATGAAGGTCTCCAGATCATTACCACATGTGTCTTTCCACAGGCTTGCCTTATGAGACAGCAGCACATTTTCCCATTGAAACATTCAAGAGTGAGCATGAGACAGAGCACCCCAAACAGCAGCCAAAGTGCTTTCATAATCCAACTCTAAGCCAAGCAATGGTGACTCACACACATAATTCTAGCTACTCAAGAGGTTGAAATGTGGATTACTGTTTGAAGCTATCCTGCGAAGAAACATCTATGATACTCTTATCTCTAATTAACAAGCAGAAAGCCAGAAGTAGAGCTATGGATCAAGTGGCAGAGCACCAGCCTTGAACAAAAAAAGCAGAGCAAGAGTGCTAAATCCTGAGTTGAAGCCTTGATACACACACACACACACACACACACACACACACACACACACACACACATACACATCCAACTCCTGAAAAAAAATGCTAGTACATGGGCTGGGAATGTGGCTTAGTGGTAAAGGGATTGTCTAACATGCATGAAGCCCTGGGTTCCATTCCTCAGTACCACATACACAGAAAAAGCTGGAAGTGGCGCTGTGACTCAAAAGCACTAGCCTTGAGCAAAAGAAGCACAGCTCAGGCCCTGAGTTCAAGCCCCAGGACTGGCAAAAAAAGAAAAAAATACTTGGATCAATTCTGCTGTATTCTACTCCTGAGGAGGGATTCAAAAGTTCAGTCCATACTTTCTGGGCTGGGGATATAGCCTAGTGGCAAGAGTGCCTGCCTCGGATACACGAGGCCCTAGGTTCGATTCCCCAGCACCACATATACAGAAAACGGCCAGAAGCGGCGCTGTGGCTCAAGTGGCAGAGTGCTAGCCTTGAGCGGGAAGAAGCCAGGGACAGTGCTCAGGCTCTGAGTCCAAGGCCCAGGACTGGCAAAAAAAAAAAAAAAAAAAAAAGTTCAGTCCATACTTTCAGGTGTGGTGGTGGTGGTGGAGATTATACAAGGAGGAGGCTGGGATCACTGGTGACTATCTCAAAGATGCCAACCATGCCATGTTTGTTGAGCCAGGAAGAAACTAAAGTAAATTGTCTATATGACAACTATATTTTATAAAGCAAAAATTCAGAATCTATCTAATACAGAGTCAAAAGTACAGAACTCAAAGAAAAGAATGGGGAATTTCTTTCTGTTTATAAAGTTTTGTACAGGATCTAAGCCCTTTAAGGAAAATTGATTATTTTATTTTTCATCTACAACAAAACATCTTTCATGTCATTTATGGCATAGAAAGAGGAGACAGTTGCTCACATTTACAAAGTTAAACTTTCCACTGAATCTTCTACACACATGCCTTTTCTTTGTCTCATTTATGAACAGTAACAGCATCCACCTATTTTCCTAGCCATAATCTGGGCTTTGCTTTTAACCCTAATTTGTTCCTCACTTTCAACAATTAGGCAATCATGAAGTTCTAAGGATTCACTTATCAAGATTTATCAAGTTCATATACTTTCCTTGTCTATTCCTTACCCATGTTCCTTCAATAGTCCACTATCTGCTCTCCTAGTAGCCAAAATCGACCCCATGTAAATATTCTACATACAACAACCTAAAACATATTGGAGAGAGAAGCACAGTGCACAGTACTGGGGCTTGAACTCAGAGCCTAACACCCTTGTTGGCTTTTTTACTGAAGGCTAGTGCTCTACCGCTTGAGCCACACTTCTACTTCAGGCTTTTACTGGTAAAATGGAGATGAGTGTCAGGGAATTAACTCCCCTGGATAGCTTCAAACCATGATCTTTAGCTACTAGGATTACAGGCATGAGCCATCAGTGACTGGCTTCCAAAACATATTTCTAAAACATGAATAAAAAGCTAGAAAGCATGGCTTAAGTGGTAGAGTACCTGCTTCATAGGTATAAGGCCCTGAGCCCCAACTCCAGTATTGCTAAAACAAATAAAAACACAACCAGAACTCATTGAAACTCTTTAATGATTGTTGTTCCTAGGAAAATTTTAGATTCCAAGCCTTATATTATATATCCCATTTATAACTTGCCACCCTCAGCTACTGCCCATTTTCATTCTTGCATATCATGTTTTAGCTAGGAGAATATTTAGTTGTTCTAGACTTCATGTATACTAATCAACTTTTCTGACTGGCTATTGACCCTTTGGATAATTCCTAACCTTTCTTCCTATAAAGAATATTTCTCTAATCTTACAAAGTTTAATATTTATCAAATTCTTTCTAATATTATGAGTTCTACATATTATACACACAAATTAAAGTTTGACAAAGTATTCTTTTTTTTCAAATTTTTATTATCAAACTGATGTACAGAGAGGTTACAGTTTCATACGTTAGGCATTGGATACATTTCTTGTACTGTTTGTTACCTTGTCCCTCATACCCCCCTCCCTCCTCCCCCTTCCCCTCTCCCCCCGGAGGTGTTCAGTTCACGTACACCAAACAGTTTTGCAAGTATTGCTTTTGTAGTTGTTTGTCTTTTTTTACCCTGTGTCTCTCAAATTTGGTATTCCCTTTCAATTTCCTGCATCCAATACCAGTATACATGGTTTCCATTATACTCAGATAACATTACAGAGATAGTGTAGGTACAACCACAGGAAGGTGATACAAGAACATCATCAATAATAGAAGCTACATATACACATGGGACGTTGAAAGGAGTTACAACTGTGATATAACAATTGTTTCCATAACATGGAGCTCATTTCACTTAGCATCATCTTATGTGTTCATAAGGGTATAGCTATTGGGCCTTGTGATGCTCTGCTATGACTTGCCTAAACCTGTACTAATTATTCCCAATAAGGGAGACCATAGAGTCCATGTTTCTTTGGGTCTGGCTCACTTCACTTAGTATAACTTTTTCCAAGTCCTTCCATTTCCTTACAAATGGGACAATGTCATTCTTTCTGATAGAGGCATAAAATTCCATTGTGTATATGTACCACATTTTCCTGATCCATTCGTCTACTGAGGGGCATCTGGGTTGGTTCCAGATTCTAGCTATGACAAATTGAGCTGCGAAGAACATTGTTGTGCTGGTGGCATTACTGTGATTTTGTTTGTGGTCTTTTGGATAGATACCCAAAAGTGGGGCTGCTGGGTCATAGGGGAGTTCTATATTTAGCCTTCTGAGGAATCTCCATACTACTTGCCATAGTGGCTGAACCAGTTTACATTCCCACCATCGATAAAGTAGGGTTCCCTTTTGGCCACATCCCCTCCAACAATTGTTATTCTTAATTTTCTTGATATATGACATTCTTACTGGGGTGAGATGGAATCTCAATGTTGTTTTGATTTGCATTTCTTTTATGGCCAATGATGTAGAGCATTTTTTCATATGTCTCTTGGCCATTCTCATTTCCTCATCAGAGAAGTCTCTTTGTAAGTCTTTAGCCCACTTGATGAGGGGGCTATTGGTTCTTTGCGGTTTTGTTTTGGAAGAAGGTAATTTTTTTTAGTTCTGCATATATTTTAGATATGAGGCCTTTGTCTGTTGAATGTCCGGTAAAGATCTTCTCCCAGTCTGTGGGCTTTCTGTTTATCTTGCGAGCTATGTCCTTTGCTGTGCAGAAGCTCTGCAGTTTGATGCAGTCCCATTTGTCCAACCTTTCTTTGATTTGTAGCCTTTCTGGGTCTTTGTTAAAGAAGTTCCTTCCCGGGCCAAGGAGCCCAAGTGTTTCTCCTACTCCTTCCTTTAGTGTTTTCAGGGTGTCTGTTTTGATTTCGAGGTCTTTAATCCATTTGGAATTGATTTTGGTGCAGGGTGATATATAAGGATCTAGTTTTAGTGACAAAGTATTCTTAAAACAAGATTTTACTATGTATGTAGTCTAGATCTGCTATTAACTTTTTTTTTTTTTTTTTTTTGGCCAGTCCTGGGCCTTGGACTCAGGGCCTGAGCATTGTCCCTGGCTTCTTCCCGCTCAAGGCTAGCACTCTGCCACCTGAGCCACAGCGCCCCTTCTGGCCGTTTTCCATATATGTGGTGCTGGGGAATCGAACCGACAGCTTCATGTGTAGGAGGCAAGCACTCTTGCCACTAGGCCATATTCCCAGCCTGCTATTAACTTTTGATCCTATTACCTTGGCTTCCCGAGTGCTGGAGATAAAAGCATGTGTTACTATGTCTAGACTATAAAATGTTTCCTGTATGAACCTATGTAACAGTCATGGAAAGACAGATGTTATCTCATTTATAGATTTTATTAATAGATTATCTTATCACATTTTAATTGAACATTTGCTTTATTGACCATATCATAGAGAAAAAGGTACAAATTAACTATAAATAAAAATTGTAGCTCACTTTTGCCATCCTAGCTATTCAGGAAGCTGGAATATGGAGATTGTGGTTTGATTCCAATCCAGGCAGAAAAATCCCCAAGCCAAAAAAAAAAAAAAAATCCCCAAGACACTCAACTCCATTAGCCAGCATAAAGCCAGAACTAGAGGTGTGGCTCAAACAGCAGAGGGCCAGCCTTGAAAAGAAAAAGCTACATGAGAGCACAAGGTCCTAAATTCATGTCCCAGTACTGGCAGGTGTGTGCACATGCCCCACACACACGTGCACACACACATGCACATGAGAGCCAGGTTAAAAAAAGGAGTATCAGAAACGATCATGAGAGCAGTCTTTGCAAAAGAGGGAAGTAATCATTTCCTTATTAAGACCAGAGAGAAGAGCTAGGGGCATAGCTTAACTGATAAGTGTCTATCAAACACAAGATCCAGAACTCCAACCCCAGTACTACAAAAACAATCAAAAATTCAAAAGTAGAAAAAAGAGAAAAGACAAATGAAATTTGAGTACTAAGCTGTAGCCTTTCCAAAAGAAATCATCATAATAATAATCAGATTAGCCAATGGGAGAAGAAAGTGCTTTTTCAAACTAATGATCTCAGTGATTAGTAGGGGACAGGCAAATGGGAAAATGGAGATTTTAATCAAAGTGCATAAAGTTTCAATAATGCAAAATCAATCAAATCTTGGAGATCTACTGTTCAGCATAGTGCATATGGTCAGTGAAATTATAATGAATGCTCAACAATTTTCTAACAGTACGTCTTAGGTTAAGTGTTGTTATTACAGATAAATAGATGAACAAATGATGATGCTAGGAGAAAATTGTTAGAGGCAATGGATTTTTATAGCATATATTGAAGTGGTAGTTTTATAGACATATAATTATATTCACCTTGTACAATTATATACATTAAATATATGAAGCCTATTGCATTCCCCTCATAGTAATTTAAGAAAACAAAACACTTTGAACCAAGAAAAAGAATGAACAGAAGCAGCCCCACAAAACTTTAGGCACTGGGGCTACTTGACACAAAATTAAATAGCTGTACTTTTCTATTGTTAAAGATGGCTTTAAAACACATGTAGAATATGACTCTAATAATATAAAAGAATACTTTTCAAAACAAATGCCAGGAAATGGAAACAAGAGGATCTTTCTTTGTTGTTTCATTTTTCTTTTTGTCATCTGTTTGTTTATCTGTCTTTGAGAAGGGAAGGGAGGACACATAATTGGAGGGATGAAGAGTGAACAAATTCAGCAGTGGTACTCACTAGACACTTTGTTGAAAATGAACTATACAACTTGTGGGTGGGGATAGGGGGAAATTGGGATGAGGGAAGAGGTGACATTGTCAAAAACAATGTATTCTTTACCTGACTTATATAACTGTAACCCCTCTGTACATCACTTTTTTTTTTTTTTTTTGGCCAGTCCTGGGCCTTGGACTCAGGGCCTGAGCACTGTCCCTGGCTTCTTCCCGCTCAAGGCTAGCACTCTGCCACTTGAGCCACAGCGCCGCTTCTGGCCGTTTTCTGTATATGTGGTGCTGGGGAATCGAACCTAGGGCCTCGTGTATCCGAGGCAGGCACTCTTGCCACTAGGCCATATCCCCAGCCCCTGTACATCACTTTTATAATAACAATTTTTAAAAAATTAAAAACACATGCAGAGATAAAAATTTAAAAAGCAGTTAAAATGGGCTGGGAATATGGCCTAGTGGCAAGAGTGCTTGCCTCCTACACATGAAGCACCACATATATGGAAAATGGCCAGAAGGGGCGCTGTGGCTCAGGTGGCAGAGTGCTAGCCTTGAGCAGGAAGAAGCCAGGGACAGTGCTCAGGCCTTGAGTCCAAGGCCCAGGACTGGCCAAAAAAAGCAGTTAAAATATAATTGAAATTTAAACATTAAGTGGGTGTGTATAACAGCAGATATGATGGGACTGAACAAGATTAACAGGACAATTTTCATGAGGATATAAATCAGAATGTAGCTATAGTGTACTGAAATGTGCCTCCCACAAAATATGTCCAGATCCAAACCACTAGTGCCTGTGAATGTGATGTTAATTCAGATTCTTTGTGGATGTTGCTAAGTTAAGGATCTTAACGAAATATCATCCTAGATTTTGAGCATGTCTTTAATTCAGTGTCTGATGTCCTTATGAGAGAAAACAAGACATTTTGAAAACATATTCTGAGGAGAAAACTTTTAAAAACATTCTGAGGGAAAGACTATGTAAAGAAAACAGGAGAAACTAGAGTGACTTGCCTACACAATAAGGAATGGCACATTGTGGACAACCACCAGAATCCTGGAGAGTGACAGGCAATGTTTGCTTACTCAGGGTATCCAGAACCAGCCCTGGAGGCACCTTGACTTTGGACTACTGGCTTCCAGAACTGGGAAGGAATAAATTGCTATTGTTTGAAGCCACCAAATTTATTACAGCAAATATAGCAGCACACAGAAAGAATGAAAGTATGAAGGAGAACTTAACAGGGAAAATCTAATACAAGTATAAGTGGAGGTTCAAAGAGAAATTGAAAGCACAGTAAATATAATACTTGAAGTTATAATGACAGAATATTAAACTGGTGGAAAGTGTAATCCACAAATAAGGCCAATGAAGTACTTTCAGGAGAGCAAAAGATACATCTTGGTGAAGCCAGATTAAAGGCTCAGAAAACAATTTAAAGTGTCCATATAATTTGTGGTTCTAGAAATGAGCAAACAGAGCAGAATATTAGAGCTCCAAATTACCTACATCTGGAAGTGCTGAGTCAATATCACAGATAATTTGATTTTGATTTTTGACAGGATTTATCTTTATGAATTGGGGCAAATCATGCATGAGGTCTTCATTAGCCAACCTGTAGAATTATAATGGACTAGTGTCTGACTTCCTTAAAATTCAGAGCTGCAGAGTGGACTGCTGTGGCTCTGATTCGAGGGAAGAGGATAGGAAAAACAAAAGAAAATCTCCTTGTGAAGTTATGATGTACCATGTCTCTCATGTCTCTGCATACCAGATAAGACAGGCCTAATTGTATTAGTGAATCTCAGAACTGACACTTGTTTGGAAGCAGTTGCAAATATAAACATGCCGAAAGACCTAAGATATGTAAACTTCAAATTTCTCTAGAAGGAAAATCCATATTATGCCTTAAATAAATTTTTTTTTTTGGCCAGTCCTGGGGCTTGAACTCAGGGCCTGAGCACTGTCCCTGGCTTCTTTTTGCTCAAGGCTAGCACTCTGCCACTTGAGCTGCAGTGCCACTTCTGGCCATTTTCTGCATATGTGGTGCTGGGGAATCGAACCCAGGGCCTCATGTATATGAGGCAGGCACTCTCGCCACTAGGCCATATCCCCAGCCCCTTAAATAAAATTTTAAGCACAACGTCCAATGATCAATCAAAATGAGTCATAAAGGAAAACAATAGGTAGGTGCCAGTGGCTCATGCCTTTAGTCATACTCAGGAGGATGAGACCTGAAGGCTGCAGTTTGAAGTTAGCCTATACAGGAAAGTCAATGAGATTTTTATTGCCAACAAACCACCAAGAAATAGAAGTGGAGCTGTGGTTCAAGCAGGAGAGCACCAGCCTTGAGCAAAAGAGCTAAGAGACAGTTCCCAGGCCGTAGGTACAAGATGGTACATGCACACATGTGTCTATGGCTACCTCCTTGTGCATCTCTGGAAACCTCACCTCTCTCATACTTCAGAAGGCCCAGAAGCCCAGGACTCATCCTGTGATCTAAAACGGTACTTTCCCCAACACTAACATTTTAGTTCTATGCCACTTTCTCCATAAGAGGTCATAAAGAGGCCAAATTGTTTGTGATGCCCCATTAAAGAAGAGAAACTATCTGATGGAGAATGATGTAGAAATGCAATCTCTTCAAAAGAAACCTGAAAAGATCAGGACTTTTATTCTGTGCCATTGGTCTTCGGGTCTACTACTATGCCAGTACACTAGAGTTCTCTAGAAAAGTTTGGAGTCTAGGGTTTTAAAACCTCCAGCACTGTCTCCTTCAACCCTATCCAGGTTTGTTTTTACAACTCACAGCCTTTTGTGTGAAGAATGATTGGGATTTTGATGGGTATTATATTAAATTTGTAGATTGCCTTTGCTGGTATTGCCATGTTTATTATAGTACTTCTGCCAATCTAAGAACATAGATCTCTCCACTTCATAATGTCTTCATTTTTTTCTTCAAAAGTTTCAGCTGACTGCTGGTGGCTCATGCCTGTAATCTTACTCATGAGGCTGAGATCTGAGGATCATGGCTCAAAGCTAGCCCAGGAAGGAAAGACTGATTCTTCAATTAACCATCAAGAATCCAGAAGTGGAGCAGTGGCTCAAGTCTTGAATTTATAACACTGAGGGACAATGTGCTGGCCCTGAGTTCAAGCCTTGGTACTGGCACACATACACACAAAAAGTTTTATGGTTTTCACTGTAGAGATTCTTCACTTCCTTGGTTAGGTTGATTCAATTTTGAGGCTATTGCAAACAAAGTTGTTTTCCTGCTTTCCCTCTATTCATTGCTGGTATACAGAAAACTACTTTACCAAAGTTATTAGCTCTAGGAGCTTGGTGATATACTCTCTAGGGTCCTGTCATCTGCAAATAGGGATACTTTTACTTCCCTATTCGGATCCCTTTATGTCTCTCTTGTCTTACAGCTCTGACTAGCAATTCCAGCACTATACTGAAAAGCAGTACATCATGGGCCTTGTTCTAGATTTTAGAAAAAACCATTTTAGTTTTTCAACATTGAGTATGATGTCCGTAAACAGCCTTTATTCTGAAGAATATTTCTATTCCTAGCTTCTCCGGAGTTATCACCATAAAGGGATGTTAGCTTTTGTCAAAGGAATATTCTGATCTATTGAGGTAATCTTTGTCTTTGGTTCTGTTCATATGTACTTCATTTGTTGATTTATGTATATTGAACCAGCCTTGCATCCCTAGGAAGAATTCAACATGATGTATGTTGAATTCAGGAGAGCACCAGCCTTGAGCAAAAGAGCTAAGAGACAGTTCCCAGGCCCTAGGTACAAGATGGTACATGCACACATGTGTCTATGGCTACCTCCTTGTGCATCTATGGAAACCTTTATTTTATTAAATAGTTTAAATAGTTTTGCATCTATGTTCATGAATGAGATTGGTCTGTAGTTGAATCACTATCTGGTTTTGGAGTGAATGTAATACTGGCTTCATAAAAAGAATTTGGTATTGATCACTCCCTTCCTATTTCATAGAAGAGTTTGAGGACCATTGGCATTTCCTTTAAAGGTCTTATACAATTCATCTGTGAAACCATCAGGACCTGGAGTTTTCCTTTTGGTGAGACTTTAATTGCCATTTCATTATTTCTTATAGATTTAAGTGATTTAATATCCTGTTGGCTCAGTTTTGGCACATTGATATTATCTAAGAATGTACCCATTCCTACTAGATTTTCCAGATTGCTGGCATAAAGATTCACAAAGTATTCTCTAATAAGTTTTCCAATTGTACACATATTTGTCGTGACAGCCCCCTTTTATCCCCTAATTTTATGTGGGTGATTTCTCCTTTTGGTAAGATTTGCTAATGGCTTATGAACTGTTTACTTTTGCAAAATACCAACTTTTTGCTGATTCCTTGTATAGTTTTAGTGTCTAAATCATTTCTAGTCTTTACTCTTTCCACCTGCTGGGTTTGGGTCTAGCTTGTTTTTATTTTTCTAGGAGGTATAAGTGCATCATTAAGAGCAGAGATTTCTCTAATTTGCTGGCATGCAGGCTTATAGGCATACATTTTCCTCTGAGTATTGCTCAAGGTCTGGTAATGAGTACATTTCTTTTTGAACAGTGTCACCTCTTCTCTTATTTGTGTGTTCATTTTCATTGGATTTCCCCTACTACTTCCTTGATGACCCACTGATAATTCAGCAATGTGTTGTTCAGTGTCCATGAGATAGAGTATGTTCTATGGTTTCTTTTTGCTTTTAATTTCTAATTTTAATCCATTATGATCTAACAGGATACAGGAAGCTATTCAATTTTCTTAAATTCAGTTCAGACTTGCTTTATGAACTAGAATTTGATCCATTTTGAAGTATACCATGGGCTGCTGACAAGAATGTGTATTGTGCAGGTGCTGGATAAAATTATTCTGCATAAATCTGTATGCTGACTTTAAACAAGAAATGCTCTCTCAGCTGGGTGCAAGTGGCTTATGTTTGCAATACTAGCTACTCAGGAGGCTGAGATTTGAGAATCATATACAAAGTCAGCCTACGCAGGAAAGTCGATGAGAATTTAAACTCCAATTAATCACCAAAAAGAAGTGGAGCTGTAGTCCAAATGGTAGAGCACCAGCCTGGAGTGAAAAAGCTAAGAAATAGTACTCAGGCCCTAAGTTGAAGCCCTATCACAAACAGAAGAAATAATAGCTCTGTAACAAGCAATGAGTTTGAGGCAACAACAATCTCCCACCAAAGAAAAGCCCAGGACTAGATTCTCTGTTGATTCCTACCAGATTTTTAAAGAACATCAATGCTCCTCACATTACTCCATAAAATAAAAGGAAAAATAAGTCTACCAAACTCTTTCTATGAAGCCAATATTACCTTAATACCAAAACTTGATAATACAAAAAAACAAAATAGACCAAGTTCCTCAATGAACACAGCCCCCAAATACTCAGTGGACTATTTCCAAATCATTTTCAATACCTTAAAAAAGATCCTACATTAGGACCAAATTGGTTTAATTCCAAGGATGCAATAAGAAGTCGGCATATGAAATCAACAGAGTATAAGCACATAAACACAAGAAATGGGGAAATTTTAAGCATTCCCTTATAACAAAAGTCCACAAAAAAAACAGAAAGAGAAAAAACATACCTTAATAGAAAAATGACTATATATAATAAGCCTATTGCCAACATCATTCTCAACAGAGAAAAATTAAAACCATTCCTTCTAAAAGTTAGGACTAAGACAAGGGTGTCCACTCTCACCAATCAAGTTCAATATACTGCTTGCATTCTAGCCAGAGCTATAAGGCAAGAAAAAAAAAATACAAAGAGGAAAGAAAGAAGTCAATTATTCTATTTGTAGATGATTTGCTCTTAAACATAAGTAATCTTAATGATTCCACCAAACACCTTTTAGATTAGATGAAGTTTTCACAAAATAACATACAAAATCAACATTAAAATGGCAGTTTTTCTATACACCAATAACAGACTAGTTGAGAAAAAATTTTGGAAAAAAATGACATTTACAACAGTCAATAAAACTTAAGAAAAAAATGAAACAGACCTCGTACAATGAAAATTATAACATCTTCAAGAAAGACTTGAAGGCACCAGAAGATACATATACTTCCCATTTACATGGATGGACACAGTATGGTGGAAATGGCTGTGCTACAGAAAACAGCTGTACAGAAAGTGATCTATAGATTCAATGTAATCCCCATCTAACTTGCAACACCATGTTTAATAGAAATAACTCATTTGGAAGCACAAAAAGACCCGGAAGAGTCAAAGCAATGACGATCAGAATGAGCAATGGTGGAGCTATGACAGTATCTGACTCCAAATTATATTACAGAGCCATAGTGACAAAATCAGCAGCCTATTGCCACAAACACAGACACAAGTAGATCAATGGAACACAAATCTATAAATAAGCCCAAACATTTAGGGCCAACCTCTTTGGAGAAAAGACAAGCCTCTTCAATAACTGATGCTGGGAAAAACTAGATTTCCACTTGTAAACATGAACTTTTCTACTTAGCTGTCCTTGAACCACAATTAGGATTAGGTGATCAGCTGGTGCTGTCTCCTCACCTCCTCCCTCCCCCCAAAATGACAGAAAAATATTGTTATCCAGGTAGTTGTAATCTGTATATTGTAATTTGAATTGCTTGGAAGGCAGAGATCATGAGTTCATAGTTCTTCCAGGAATAAGTTCGAGAGACTCCATCCCAACCAAGAGCTAGATGAGGCGGCATGTGTTTGATATCCCAGCTACAGTGGACGCACAATGGCTAGGCACAACATGGAGAACAATAGGAAGGTTTCATCTCAGGCTGGGCCAAGCATAAAGTGAAACGCTACCTCAAAAACAACCAACACTAAAGTTGGAAACTGTTGACTTATGCCTATAATCCTGGCTACTTAGGAGGTGAAGATTTGAGAATCAAAGTATAAAGCTAACCAGCACAGAAAAGTTCAAGAGGTTCTTATCTCTGTCAAAAGCTACAAGTGGAGCTGTGGCTCAAGCCTTTTTGAGTGCCAGCCTTGAACAAAAATGCCCTGTGAAAGGACCAGGTCCTGAATTCAGTACAGGCCTGCCTCAGTACAGGCACAGGTGCGTGTTCAAGTATGCATGCATGTGCATATGTGAGTACACATACACACACACACGTACACACCATCAAAGACAACCAACACTAACAGGAGTTACAAGTGTGGCTCACCCCTTTTCACTTTGACAATTTTTTTCTTTTTTAAAGTGTGGCTCATGTGGTGAAGCACTTGCCTAGCAACCATGAGGCCCTGAGTTCAATCCCTAGTACTTCTCCCCCATCGTTTTTCACCTATTCCTACATATTTCCCCCTTTGTTTACTTAGATGTTAGGACATGAAGAAGATATAATAACTTCCATCATGATCCTCACTTTTCAAAGACTTTTTAAAAAGTGTTTTCTATGGCTGATAACAGAAGTCAGATTTAAAGTATGGGGAAAATTTGATGCACCATTGCTTGCTTTGAAGGTACAGGAACCCTCAACAGCTGAAATCTTTTTCTGATACCATCTAAAAGAGAAGTTCTACAATAGTAAGGAATAAGATTGTCAGCAACCTAAATGAACTTGAAAGCAATCTTTCCAGTACATCTAGGTAAGTAGTTTCTCAGCTGACACCCGAATTCCAGCTTTGTGAGACCTCAAGAGAACCAAATAAAGCCCACTAGAACTAATGGCCTACAGATCTGTAACAGGTTTTAAGTTACTAATTTGTTAAGGTATTATGAAGCAATAGAAAATAAATACAGGCCATTGAATTGTTTGATCCTACTCAGTAGACATAAACCTTAGCTAATCCTTTTGGCCTAGCAATTGTATAAGTGTTGGAGACACATAGAGGGTCTTTGATTTAGACAAGTCTGGCCTTACTCTGGTTCTGGTTGTTGAAAGTAGGTTAAATTCTACTCTGACTTGAAAGCTATCCAGAATGACTGTTACTCAACCGGAGGGACACCAAAATGTACAAAAAAGGAATGGAGACCAAATATAGGGGGAAGATGATAAATATTAAAAAGAGCATATGCTATTGAAAATACAATGAGCAATGCGAATCATAGATCTAAATATGCTCACAACTGTAGTTTCAGTTCAATAACTAGGATACTTTGTTACAAAACTTTAAAAGACAGATTTTCATTTTCCTTCTTGTTTTCTTTTCTACCCCATTCCCAGGGAGTCAACAAAAAATGACTTTACAGTTCTAGGCAAGGTTACAACTCTCCTCTCCCTATGTTCCTGACCACTGAATGAGATTTGTTACCATTAAGAATGCAATTCTAGAAACTAATACCTGTACCTCAACAAGCTGGAGGGCCCAAGGCTTCCATACAGTCCAAAGACAAGTGCCTCAAGCATGCACATCTGGGAGCCGATGCTTCTGGCTTTCCTATAGAGTTATTCCCTGCCCACCACGACTGCGCCTCTCTCTGGGATTCTAGCTCAAACAATCTCCATTTTGCCTGGATAAACAAGTACTTTCATTTCCTTTCTTCAAAGAACCTAATCTCATTATTTGTGAACTGGCATTGAGTTCAAGGGACCAGATTTGGGGTAGCAAAATAAGACTTGACAAGTAGAAAATTCATTTTCTGGAGCAAAAGCAGTAATAAACAGATCAAAACAGTAACACATTAACAGAAGGAACCTCTTCTAAACTAATGGAAGCAAGCAGCTGAAAAGGACTGCTGAAGGAATAACAATTTTTGTGAAGACAAATATTCTATAAGAATCTGAATAGAAAAACAAAAACTTATAAAAGCTTTTAGCCAGGCGCCAATAGCTCATAGTTCCTGAGGAGAGGTCCAAAGCTAAACCTGAGCCGGAAAATACATGAGACTCAGAAAAAGCCAGAAGTTGGCACTGTGGCTCAAGTGGCAGAGAGCTAGCTTTGTGCACAATGAAGAACTGGCCACTAAATAATTGACTTTTTAGACAGAAATATACTGTAGAGAAAACACTATCCAGGTAGTAAAATCAAAATGCTTTCAGAGAATATCAGATTGGCTCACCATCTTTAGCAGTTAAACTTACCCTTTCAGCCATTATGACCCATGTTCACTCAATATCCAATCCACACTGGCATTGCACTTTTTCTTTAGTACATTTGACTTGCTGTGTTCTTCCATTCCTACCTCTTATACTTAATCCTACCTACTTTTTCCCTTTAGATAAGGAGGTAACAAAATGAAGATCTAGGCCAAAAAAAGGCATTATGACCCAATAGCATATAAGGTTAAAAGAGTTGTGCTTGTGTTCCTTGGATCTTTCGTCATTAGTGGCTTTTATTCCCTGTGAAATGGAGTCACTGCAATGAAACAAGGAGCACCTTGCTGTGTTTGTAGAGCATCACTGGCTACTGTATTGAGATTAGGCCCGGTGAACACAAAGGTGGAAGAAAACAACTACAGATGAAGTGGTTGAGTGTCATACTTTTGAAGCTTTGTGACACAAAGGTGAAAGGAAGGAAACTAGAAATGAAAAGTGGCAAGATTTGTACTATTTTGAGAACAATTTCTAGTTGGGTAGAGAGTAAAAGTTGTGTTTTCATTTTTTAACATTTTCTGAAATTTTATTAGTCACGTAGGTTTTATTTAATGCCTATTTTTGTGTTCAACGTATCTTGATCAGTGTCACCCTTTCCACCACTCCGTCTTTCAATTTTTGACTTGAGCAATTAGTGGTGCAATTTCAGTTGTCATCAGCTAAAAGGGGTGAAATTACAAGTAGGTCCAGTTTGGGAAACAGTCTTAGATGTTCAGTTAGAATTGATTTAAATTGGCAGGTGGATATATATATCTGCAATTCAAGAGACTTTGGGTAATAGAGATTTAAAAAAATTTACAAATTGTCACCATCAAGCTTTGAAAGCAATGAAACTGGAATAGGTGAGAAAACAAGCAGAAACAGAAGCAAACCCAAGAACAGAGACATGAAAGCATTTAAAGTAGATAACTGAGAAGAACCAGCGAAAAAGAATAAGAATGAGCTGTATAACCTAGCATAAGAATGGTTCCAGAGGTTAAGTGTGTGTATATGTATAAGTTTAGCAAGGAAAAGAACATCCAGGGTATCTGATTATTGTTAACAAATCAAAATCCTTTTTTTTCAGTCCCAGGGCTTGAAATCAGGGCCTGAGCACTGTCCCTAGCTTCTTTTTGCTCAAGGCTAGCACTCTACCACTTGAGGCACAGCACCACTTCCAGCTTTTTCTATATATGTGGTGCTGAGGAATCGTACACATGGCTTCATGTATATGAGGCGAGCACTTTGCCACTAGGCCATACTCCCAGCCTCAAAATCCTTTTTTTAAAAGTAAAAAGAATATATACAATCCATTGTATACTACTTCTCTGGAAAAATAAAACAATGGCAGTCAGGGTGATGGGATAAAGAATGCTCACTTAAAACAGGGTACAAAAATAGTACAAACAATGGCCACATTTTGGTTAAAAAAAAAAGACACATATACATGGAAACACTTAATAATGGGAATGTGAAATTCTGATGTTTAGTATTTTAGCTGTGTTTTTTTAAACAATGCACATGCATTAATTCTGTGGCAAAATGTTTTAAACATTTTTCAAAGAAGATGATAATTTATGAAATTAGGTTCTGCTAGTAAATTTTGAAGACTGAGCAACACAGCAGTCATGGTGACCTTGACAGACACATTTGAATATAAGAGAAGCATGAAACACATGGAAGTACCTCAAAATGTTCAGCACTGAGTTTCTATATGACCAGCCAATACATATACTCAACAACTGAAAAATATATTCACAGAATAACTTGTATACAAACATTCACAGCAACATTTGTAGTAGCCCATAATGAAAACAACCCAAATGTCCCTAACAGATGATTACACCTGTACCAAATGGTGTTACAAGTGGCCCACTCCATTTTGAGGGTTCCACAACAAACCGCACACTAAATATTTGGGGGAAATACGTGTCTGCATTCAACATGTACAGACATTTTCTCTTCTTTCTTACATACAGTATAGTTACCCACATAGAATTTACATTGTATTAAGTATTATGAGTAACCTAAAATTTACAATGTACAGAAACATGAGAATGCAATACTATCCCACTTTTACATAAGAAACTTGAGCATTCAAATTATGGCATCCTGGGGGACTTCTAGAACTAATCTTCTACAGATACTGAGGGATAACTATGTAGCTGTAGGGTGGAATATTGTTCAGCAATAAATAATGACGGACTTTACATGCTACAACATAGAGAAGCCTTGAAAACATTAGGCTATGTGAAAAAAAATTACAAAAGAAAATACATGATGCCATGAATATGAAATGGAAATTCTACAGAAATCAACTGTTGCTTAGGGCAAGGAGGAAAGAAAATGAGTTGACTGTTAACAGGTACAAGATTTGTTTGGGGATGGAAAAACCTCTAATAAAAACAGTTTAATGGTGAATTTCACGGTATGTGAATTATATATCAAGAAATCTGATACTAAACAAACAATAGAGTTGTATTTATTTCAATCCTGTTCAGTATTTTATTTACTACTTTCTCTTTTGTGGTCCTTGTAGTTATTAATCTCTTATTTCCAGAGATTTGTAAATCATTTGTAATCAACTTACTCTACTCTCTTTTTAATGTCTAACATAACCTCAAACTCTTCTAAATAAGGATTAACCAGATAGAAAAATGTATGCTTCTATTAGGAAAAACTATACTTTGCAGTTTGAGATCAAATGTGACTACTGTTCAGATCTATCTTTCACACAATTTAACAACAACAACAAAAAAAAAAAACAGGAGCTACTACTTAACATCATTTGAAAACAAAGTACATCATCAGCAAATAGCTTGAATTCCAAATACTGTTGGGGATTATGTAAAATAACTTTGCAGAAAGAGTTATATAAAAAGGCTCTTTCACTATTGAGGAACATTTGAATACTCAAGTGCTGTCATTTGTTTTGAGAAACAAATGTCAAGAATGGTAAGTAGAAGGTACTACTACCATTATGAGTATGGATAAGAGAATATAATCCCAATGGTAAAGCTGATTTACAGCTAGTTTCCTTTCTTGGCTTGTAGAATTTCAATAGCTTACAACAATTAGCTATTGTTGGAGTAACACTTGAGTGATCTGGTTAGATTCAATAACAAAAACACTGTAAAAATATTTAAACTCGGGGAACTGTAGTTAAAGTAATAGAAAAATATTACTCTTTCAACACCAAAAAAGCTATCTAAGGGTACAGATACCCCATGTAGTTTATTCATAAGTCATGTGAATTAACGTTTTCTGTATTCCTTATAATTCTGTAATATATAAAAAGGTTTTGTATTCAAACACTTTCAAAATGCACCTGTAACTTACAGTAGTCTCTTTTTAGCTAGATTTTGTTTTCTGTGGTTTCAGTTACACCCACAGTCAACTGCTGTCCAAATATTATATAGAAACCTCCTGAAAGAATTCCTATGTTTTAAAATATATGTCATTACTGTGATGAAATCTCTCATTGTCCTGCTTAGGACATTAACCATTCTTTTGTCCAGTGTATCCACACTATATACAATACCTGCCCATTATTCACTTAAGGAGATGTCTGGGTTACGGAGTTACTGTCATGTTATTACAACATTTGTACATAGGATTCAGTACTGTCTACAGTCTTTTAAGTACATGACATTATTTTTGGTGCATCTTCTTACGCATTTCTTCAAGAGCGGCTTCTTTCTCTTTCAGTATTTGTTTAAGTCTTCTTATCTTTTCATCTCGGATGGTTTCTTCCAGTTCTGGTGGTGTCACTGGGAAAACGTCTTCAGTGTAATTTTTATTACAGGAATGACTCTGTTCAAAAGCTGCATTAGGACTCATTTCTTTCTTGTGCTTCTCAGAGGAGCAGTGTTCAGCCTCTCCACTTTTTTCTTCTGAGGTTTTTCTGTGGCTTGTAAAGTTATGTTGTAATGCATCTGAAGCTGGCAAAAAATTGCTAAGGGTTTGGGAACTGGTGACATCAGTTCCTCCATTTATGACTGCATTAAATGCACTCTGGCCTTTTCTCTTCTTTCTGTGATCCATCTTAATTGTTTTTGCTTTTCTTTTATTACCAAAATTCTGTTGCTATGTAAAGATCAAAGAACAAGGAATGTTACTACCATATATTAATTACATATAAAATCTATTCTCAAATTTATTAACAAGTTTGCAGATACAAATATTTAGTGGTTAGGCTTAGTTCAATGAAATTGAAAGGGAAGGGGTAACACTGTCCAAAAGGAAACATACTCTTTGCCAGACTTATGTAATGGTAACCCTTCTGTTTCTACATTTTCAAATAAAAATAATATTTTTTAAAAAAAAATTGAGAGGGAGCATACAATCAACAATGTAATGGGTCACGTATATCAAAATGAACTGTAATA
This sequence comes from Perognathus longimembris pacificus, assembly GCF_023159225.1. Lineage (NCBI taxonomy): Eukaryota > Metazoa > Chordata > Mammalia > Rodentia > Heteromyidae > Perognathus > Perognathus longimembris. The sequence goes on along the minus strand of NC_063167.1, from coordinate 68,060,015 downwards.
TCCTACCTAATAATTTTCATGGTGAGCAAACTGCTTGATTACATTCCTGCTCACGTATTAGAAGCCATACTGACCTACCATCAACATAAAATGGAGCCTGTGAAGCATGAGAACTCTAAGTAATTTTTCTTCTTTTCCTTTGCAAAGTAGGCACACACAGAACTTTCATTGGGAAAGGTTAAAGTTCAGAATGCCAGATGATAATGTAGTACGTACAATGATACTACGTAAAATTTCTTCCCATTATGATTAACCATATGGGTTACTTAAGAAGTATGGAATTAACACTACAATGACCAGCTGCATGTTTGCATTTTCTAGTCATTTAGATTATAATTCTTCAAAATAGGATATATATGTTGAAATCACAAGGCACTTTCTTAATAATACAGTGGACAAAAACAGGTGAATAAAAACACTCAAAGCAAGTTTGTTTCTTTAAGTTACTACATTTTCTCTCATGATGAACAACACAGAGTAAAGTTTGAAAACCAGAAGCTGTTAAGTATGAAGTGAAAGGCTCACCACTGCTGCCAGTGTTCCCAGGATGGACACGTGTATCTTAAGCTCAAGCTTGTAACTAAACTGGTTATAGAACTGCATTTACATGTGAAAACAACAAGTGGGGCTACATTTCTATCTGTGCACATATTCCCTTTTAAGAGTTTGCATGTAATCATTTATTTGCCAATCTGGTAACTAACAATCATCATTCATACTAATGCAGACTAAAAAAATGCATTTTACCTGTTGTCTTTCTTCTTCCTTCACTACAGCCTCTGTTTCTTCGTGAATATTATGTTCTACCACACTACTAAAGGAATGAAAACCTTTTCCAGAGCCCAAATGGTCAGGAATTCGTGTAAGGAATATTCTCAAATCCTTAGTGATACCAAACATCTTTTTAAATTCAGCATCATTCTTCAGATACGGTGCCTTATTACTGCTTCTTTGACAATCTTTCTTATCATTTCTTCTTTCAGTCCCTTTTTCTATTGTTGAGGCCATTTCATTCTGGCTCTGAAAATTTAAAAAAAAAACACAAACAATATTGATAATTACACAAGTTATTTTATCTGACAATTAAATAACTAGTCTTCTGCATAAGTACACATCTTGCTTTAAAGATCTGTATTACCTTTACCTTTACAATGGAAAAACTGAATTTAGCTAAATACAAACTCAAACCACTCCCCTAAAATTTCTCTTTACGTTGTTGTATCATAAAATAACGAGTAGTCCATTCTCAAGCAACTGAAATAAAAACAAAAATTAATGGCAATCTAAAAATAACCTAGTTGGGGATGTGATTCATGCCTGTAACTCCAGCACCTAGGAGACGGAGGCAGGAGGGTTGAGAGTTCAAAGCCAGCCTTGGCTACATATCAAGATTTAGTCTCAATAACAAAATAATACACCAAATACTCTTTAATATCATTTAGAAATAATCTTCCAGAAATTTCATTTCTTTAATTGGCCTTGTACTTAACAGAACTGGCCTCCTTGTATCTCCATAGTGCAATGAATTCTGAAGTGAAGGGGAGAAACAGTGACAATACGGTATTAAGGAGACATCCAAAGAAGCAAGGAAAAATGGGTACAAACATTTAATAACCACACATACATCTTATAAAAAAGGGTAACTGTGGACATACTAGGTAACTGGACAAGAAGTCAGAAAGAAATAAGGGCTAGCAAAAGGAAAAACAGACTGTCCCACAAAAAAGAGAAAAAAATACTCAGAAAAAAGAAAACCCAAACAACATTCACAAATGAAAAACACCAAAGACACAGATAATATTCTAGTTCCACATATGACTCAAAGGTACAACAAGCCACAATACCTAAGAAAATCGCTGGGTATCTCCCCACCATCATCAATAACAACAACAAAAAACCCAAACCAAAAATACTCCAGTTGTTCTATGTGTATAATATTGATCTCTTCACATACTAAACATAGGCTATTAAATACATATTTGCATACATATACATACATGTACTTATACACACAATTTTATTAATCTTTGAAGTCACATTATCCTTCCCCAACTTTGTTGCTCTTCTGGCTTGGCTGTTCTGATTTTTGTTGGATTCTATTTTAAAGATTTAGTATATCAAATGATTCAAAAGACAGACACTGCTTGGAACTTCCCATTTGTACTCCTCAGATATTTTCTCAGAGAAAAGCTTTGTTGTAATTAAGTATTGTGTGATAAGAGTAGGGGTGGGGAGGAGGTTCTAGATATAACTTTTGAGAATTAAGAAGTACATATTTTCCACAGTTATATAAGAATAGTATGCCCTGACATGGGAAAATTACCTTTGGGTCTTGGTCTCTGAAAACACACTGTTGTGAAGTAACAGTTGTTGCATCAACAGAGGAATTTAGTTTCTCTATGCTCTGGATGACATTTTCTTTTCTGGGGGCATTCTGTCCTGTACTAAATCCATCTGGAAAAACTGGCATTGTAAATACAGTTTTATTCTGTTTTAGGCAGTTATTGGATTCTTTCATATTATGTGGGTTTATGGTAGACAGAGATGGTTTCTCCACCTTTTTATTCTTCTCTGTCCTTAGACTGGCCATGGAAGCAAGCTGAGTATTTGAAAACGAGTTTGTCTCCATCTGGAAGGATTTACTTTTAGCTAAAACAATATTTACAACCTCTCTGGATATATCAGTGACTGGACTTGAACTCACTACCTGTGACGTATCTTTTCTTAGTGGAATGCCAGAAGAAATGTCATTCTGTTGGTCAATTTGTGATGGTAGTACATCTCTGTCCTTTTTAGCTAACAGATAGGCTTTCCCATTAAACATTACCAAAGCATTATCTTTAATAGGAACATTTATGGGCTGCACCCCACTAGGACTGGTAGTACTCAATGGAGTCATATTTACGGTATTATCTCCCAAACTTTCCTTATCTACAAAGCTTTTTAAGATCTTTGAAGCCACATTATTTGAAGACTTAACAGGAACAAGACACGGAGTATAAGGCTGTAGATTTTCTTGAAAAATCCATTTCACTGGAGCAGCTTGGCCACCTTTTAAGTGTTTTTCTGCAGCAACATTCGTTGGGATTTGTGTGGGGTTCACAATCACAGTCTTTGTTATTTCCTTAACAGGATTTGGGTAAATGTTCAGAAAGTTCCTGGTAACTACACTTTTCACTGTATTTACAGGAGACACATAAATAACAGTTGGTATTTGGGAGGCCTCAACTGTTCCTGGAGTACTTGTACTTGTAGTTGCAAGAATCTTTTGCTGAACTGAAGGAGGCAAAGATGATGCAGGTACCGATTTCACTTCGGCATGGGCTGGAATCTGTAAATGATGCCCAGAACGCAAAACTGGAGACACCGCCATTGAAGCACTTGGGGTGTTGACTATATGATAAGATGAGTCATTCTGTGTTGAGGGAGGAACAGCAAATGTTTGCATGGTAAGTCCATCAATTTGCACACCATGACTCTTAACTTTAGGAACAGATGAAGTGAAATTTTCAATTCCCAGAGAAGTAACTCTACCTTTTTCTGCTGTATCTACCGTTCTTGTAAGAAAATAGTTTGAAGAACTGGCTGGCTGAAAAATGGGCAATTGAACTGATGCACTTGTGGAAGAGCTGGAAATCTGAGTCTGAAAAGTAACTTGAACTGGTTTTCCTGTATTCCCTTTCAAAGCATCAGACATGACTGAAGATTGAACTAGCGGGTTAAGATTTCCAGAAGAATTAGGAATTGGAAGTAATTGCAGAAGATTTTTTCCATCCGAGCCAATCGTCTGAACTACTTGGTACATGCAGCCTGAAACACTTAAAAGAACATTTTGAGTAAATAAATATAACATACTTCATAGTATAAACATTTTAAGACAAGTATTTGTAATCGTTATTTAAAATTCTAAGATATATAAAAGTATGTAATTTGCTATTTTGAGATTTTGAAGTGAAATACTGTAAAACTTTTTGAAGAGATAAGCAAAGATAATAGTCCAGCTTTGGTTTAGTTATATGATTAGGCAATAGGTATGAGGTATTAACAGGTATTCCTAAAACTAAAGTAGTAAGAGTCTTATTCTTCTCTCTTTCCTAAGTCTATCTTTCCCACTGACAATGACTCACACAGTCTATTGTCAATTCTTTTCTTTAGCTTCAAGTACCTCATGTGGTAAGGTAACACTTCAGTTTGCCACATTATTGTACTATATACAACTAAGTTATTCATGCAAGAACAATTTTCCTTGATTATGTTTTAGTATATTTGTTTGGTACTAAATAGTTACGTTAGTGCACTATAAATCTGTACATACAATACTATAGCATTTCCGGCTAAGTAATTTTTAATGAAGGTGGAAAGTTTTGGGGTTTTTTGGGGGGGGTTGTTTTGGGGTTTTTTTGGTGGGTCATGGGGCTTGAACTCTGGGCCTAGGAGCTGTTCCTGAGTCCTTCAGCTCAAGGCCAGTGCTCTACCACTTTGAGCCACAGTACCACTTACAGATTTTCTGGTGGTTAATTGGAGATAAGTGTTTCATGGACTACCTGCTCGGGCTGGCTTTGAACCGCAACCCTCAGATCTCAGCCTCCTGAGTAGTTAAGATTACAGGCATGAGTCACCGGTGCCTGGCAGAATAAGCCAATTCTGATTCCATGTTTATGAACTACTGATTAGTAAAAACTGTCAAATTTTTAAGAACGCCAGTATATATTCATCTCTGTGTAACTGAAAATTACTAGAATGTAAATCTTTCAGTTCCTGGAAAATAGGGAGCACCAATGGATGTAGGACACATATCATTTTATCTAGTTATACCTCCCCTGGGAAACAATTCACAGAGCTCAAGTCACAGCATGAATGATACTATACAAGTAAATATTATCTGACCAGTTTAACTATCTATGCTTTTCCTTCATAATTAATCTACACTACAATATCAATATGTTTGCTTGTTTATAGACTTTCCCATGTTAAATCCTAGCAATAAAACTGGAGAATCCATGTCCCACAACCCCTGGATAGTCTTAGATGACTGAAAAGCAATCAAAGACAAAAATGTAAAGGTAGGTGCTGAGCACAGTGGTATGCATGTATAATCCCAGCTATTCAGGGGGTGAACATGGGAAGAACATAGTATGAGGTTAGTGTGGACAAAAAATCAGGGAGACTGAATAAAAAAAAATAAACCCCCCCCCAATAAAAACCAGGCTAAACATGGTGGTATATATTTGTGATTTCAAATGTAAGACAAATGTAAGGGCAGTCTAAGACCAACTCTGGCAAAAACATGAGACCAACCTGAAAAATAAATCAGAACAATAAAGGGACAGATGTGTTGCTCAAGTAGTACTACTCTTGTTAGCAGTTTAACACCCTGAGTTCAATCCTTTGTACTCCAAGTAATAAATGATCATCATAAATAGTAACAACAACAATAATTGGCAAAATTGTAAAGGCATGTTTTACTAGCTATAGATGTTTTCATAACTCACAAATATTAATTTTAAAAAATCAGTGTTGAAAATCCTCAGAAAGTGCTATAACCGTCTTACCTTTCTGAAATCCAAGTAATATAATTAAACTCTTAGAAAATTTTGTTTGTTTTTGTTTTTGCCAGTCCTGGGGCTTGGACTCAGGGCCTGAACACTGTCCCTGGCTTCTTCTTGGCTCAAGGCTAGCACTCTGCCACTTGAGCCACAGCGCCATTTCTGGCCATTTTCTGTATATGTGGTGCTGGGGAATCGAACCCAGGGCCTCGTGTATACGAGGCAAGCACTCTTGCCACTAGGCCATATCCCCAGCCCCACTCTTAGAAAATTTTAAAACACTTTTCTGAACTTGACAAGTTATCAAATCATTGTACTGACTTTTAGTAAAGGCAACAGAGAAACATAAGCTCAAAGAAAAGTTTGAATTCTTGTTTTCAGGGTTTAAAGAAGAAAATTCACCTTCATTGCCTGTTCCCTTTCCACAAAGCTCATCTGACCTGGATGAGAATTTATTCTACTCTAACTGATTGAATGAAAGTGTACTGAGTGTGAGCTAGGCTTGGAGGCACACATCTGTAATCCCAGCATGTGCAAGGCTGAGGTAGGAGAATAATGAGTTTGAAACCAGCCTAAGCAACACAATGATACCCTGTCTTTAAAAAAAAAACAAAAAAAGTAAAGAAAACACTCAGAGCAAACACAAAAATTTACTACTATAGTTCAAGCACCAGGTTTGAAGTATGGGGGAAATAGGTCAATAAACGATAGGATGTGGGCTAACCTGAACCACTCTGTATTTGTGCAACCCATAGCTATGAATAGCTTTTTCATTTTAAAGGAATGAAAGTAAGTCAAAATTACTATTTTTCACATGAAAACGATGAGACTCGATTTCAGGACCCATAAAGTTTTATTATTATTCAATCACATTCATTTTTATATTTTGTATGGGACTGCTTTCAAGACATAACAGTTGAGATTGTTGTAACAGGAATCATGCAGTTCTTAAAGCTTAAGATATTTATTATCTGGGCCTTTGCAGAAAATGTTTCCTCAATCTCCAACTGTGTCAGCCTCCTATAATCCTTGGATACATGAACATGCACAGGCATTATCATTAAATGAGATAAATGATATCTATGAAGGAGTACAAAAATACTTACTTGCAAAATTCTCTTTCCAAGGCTTTCAGTTGCCTTTGCTTACTCATCCTAGTTGAAGAATAGAATTCTTGCTATTCTATATTCTTTACTGTGATTTCTGTTATATAAATATCTTCACTTGTCTTCAATTAAGATCACTTAACAATATCTATGTGATCACTTCATCCAATACAGCTATAACTCCATTCAGATACATGCTTATATATGCGAACTCTCCCTATTTTCCTCAGTCTTAAAGGCTCCTAAAATTCAACATGACCTGACAATCTCTGCCCACCCAAACCCCCAAAAGTTGTTGACAATTCATCCATCTTAGGTGTCTGTGTGAACGGAAGCATGTTAATCCTTCTTTCTCTCATTCTCTATATCTAGTTGGTATTTTTTGCTTAAATTTCTTTCCTATGTTCAACTCTTTCCAAACCACTTGTTCAAATCCAAACAAAAATAATATCTGGATTTGACTACAGGAATTTCATGGATAACCTTTTCATTTCCACTAGAGATACCCTTACCTTTTTACAGTACATCAAAACTTGTCCTGTCCCACTATGCTTACACAAGTAGAAAGAAAAACCATTACTTTTGATGCAATGGAAGCCAAAGAGAATTTGGAAAATAATGAAGAACATTACGGCAAAAAACCTGTAAGAGACCAAGTGGGTTGAAGATTAAAAACACACATGGAAGTTGGGTGCTGGTGGCTCATACTTATAATCCTACTCAGGCTGAAATCTGAGCATTGAGGTTCAAAGCCAGCCCAGGCAGATTAATGAGACTCTTATTTAAAATTAACCAGCAAAATGTCAGAAATAGAGGTGTGGCTCAAGTGGCAGAACACCAAGTATGAACAAGAAAGCCAGAAGAGAAGTGAGAAAGCAAGCCCAGAGATCACACCCCAGAACTAGCATTAAAAATAAAATCACTGGGGCTGGGGATATGGCCTAGTGGCAAGAGTGCTTGCCTTGTATACATGAGGCTCTGGGTTCGATTCCCCAGCACCACATATACAGAAAATGGCCAGAAGTGGCGCTGTGGCTCAAGTGGCAGAGTGCTAGCCTTGAGGAAGAAGAAGCCAGGGACAGTGCTCAGGCCCTGAGTCCAAGGCCCAGGACTGGCATGCATGCATGCATACATACATACATACATACATACATACATACATACATACATACATACATACATAAATAAAATAAAATCACTGGAAATAATGAGGGGTCAAATGGTTTCCCTAAGATGGGGCAATATGCTGTTGAAAAGATATAAAGATGGCAGTTTTTAAGAATTTTGCAAAGACAGACTGACAAGTAACTGGGTCAAAGAAGTGATGTTTCTTTTTCACAAGATTAAATATATTGCAGCATGTTAATATAGGCCCCTATTCTTTCCAATACTTTAAATTCTTTTCTTCCTTTTACATTTGGAGATAGAAATGAGTAGTTAAGGAGAAAGAAGGATGATAATTCTAAGCTAGAAAATGAAAACTAGTAGACAGAGGAAATTGAAACTGAAAGAAATCTGGAAAAGTATCTCCTTCCATTGGAAGGAGAAGTTAGGTATAAAGTTTATAAGACACAAAGTTTGAAAACATAAAGTTGTAATTGTGATCTAATTTATTCTCAATATGAAAAAGGGTACACTGTTATCTACTAGGAGGAAGAATAGGAAAATAAAAATCTGAGGGACAAGGTAACAAACAGTACAAGAAATGTATCCAATGCCTAACGTATGAAACTGTAACCTCTCTGTACATCAGTTTGATAATAAAAATTTGAAAAAAAAAAATCTGAGACACTTTGTGAAAGAAAAAGCTGACCAGAGAAAATACTAGAGTTTTTAGGTCAAATATTGATGGCTCAGAGAGCAAGGTATGATTATGAATTTATAGTACCAATCTGTGCCCTTGTGATAGTTTCCCTCTCTTACTAGATCCAAGTAAAAGAAAGCATATTGCTGAACTCACCCAGTTATAGTGGCTTCAGAAGGGTATAACAAAAATTAAAAAGGAACTTAAGGAACTGATAAGAACTGAAATGATGAAATGGCATTTAAATTGGCTAAGAAGAAAATAAAGAATGAAAGAACAGAGAGAAAAAAGGGTATTTATTGGTTTTGTAGGCCAGGACTACGCCATATAGCTCAGTAGCAGTGTGTGTGTGCTTAGCATGTACAAGGTCCTGTGTTTAATCCTCAACACTGAAAGTTTTTTAAGTCATGGTATGAGTATTTAAACAAGCCAGAAATTAGAAAACAAGGTATTTACAATACAAGATGCCTGAATCAATTTTTTTGTAGATGCAGCAATTTTGTATGAAACGGACTGTAAAAATGGATAACTAAAACAAAACAGTAAGATGGCTAGATAAAAAGATATTTGTACAGTGGCCCACACCTGTAATCCTAGCTACTCAGGAGGCTGAGATCTGAGAATCATGGTTTGAAGCCAGCCAGGGTTTTAAGAAAAGTCCATGAAATTCTTATCTCCAACTAGCCACTAAGCGAAGCCATCGCTCACTTTCAGCTTTTTAACCTTCAGCAAAAACGCTGAAGGACAGTGCCCAAGCCCTTGAGTTCAAGCCCTAGAAATGGCACTAAAAGAAGATATTTGTACTGCAAGACCAGGGACCAGGAAAATTATTTGCAGAGATTAAGTCATGTCAGATTAGAAAGAAAACTGTGAGCTAGATGTAGAGTGCTGAGATGAGAAGTTGGTAAGTGCTGTTGGTGAGCCCGTAATTAAGAACTAATATCCCAGAAAGAGGTTTTGAAGCCCACTTTCTTTTGCACCTGATTTTCGTTCCTACAACTCTTACTAAGAACTCATTCTGAAAGATTACCACCAAATACATCCTCACAAAGTCTGCATTCTATCTTTGTTTTCTCTGCTCTGCTGCAATTAGACACTACTGGCTAATTATCCTTTATCTTGAAGCTCTTCTCTTACATGGTTTCCAATTAAGTATCCACCCATAACTAATCCATTAAGTCTAGCTCTTGATCTTGCTTTTGTCTATGGAAGTATACTTTGGGATTTCAATTAGCACTGCTTCAACTATCCTCCCCCCCCCCCCCCCCCCGCCCCAACATGGCCTCTGCAATATAGTTAGATAATTGCATTCTCATTTCCAATGTGGGCCACAGTTCTCCAAATTCAGCAACTACACAAAATAACCTCTGTTAAATGGTGTACAGCGGTATTCTGCAGATTATAAATTTTCTTTCAGTCATCTTTTATCGTTTTTATTTATTCTATTCATCCATAGCACTTTCTGTGCACACTCCCCACCCCCCAAAAGCCAAGTAGTCAAGAAATGTATCCCCAAAAAAGTCAATAAGGTCTATCAGGTTATTTATCCTAGACAGATTTTTACCCTTCTCTTTAAGCAAATTTTTTGCCCATCTTTTGTCCATCATTTCAACATCCATTGTCTAGGTGAGCCCTCATTACCTATGTGTAGCACTCTTCTTATCTCTACACTTTGATGTTCCAGTTAGGTTTTTGTTTTTGTTGTTGTTCTGATTATACTATTGACTAGTGTGTCCCTCTGGTGGATTCTGTTTTCATACTAATGACTTGTAATTCAGGACTTTGATATTTATCACTGTCAATTCAGTTTGACAAGAAAATTATCTACAATTATCTACAACTTAGGCCCCATGTTTATAACAATACCACGTATGACTTCTCTTCACGAAATTCTGCTCTTGCTAGACGTTTATACCAGGAATATTATTTACAAATTCATTAAGTTTTTCTACAATATAGGGTTCAGATTCTATTGTCCCTATTAAATATCCTCTAATCACATGTATCTGTACATATTTCTTTCAATTCTGGAATCTCTAAAGAACTCCTAATGCAGCAAATTACACAATGTCTTTTATATTGCCAATTATCTACCAGCCATTTGTGCACGTGTGTGAACGTGCACATGTACATGCACATGCGCGCGCGCGCACACACACACACACACATATGCTGGTATTGGGACTTGAACTCCTCTAGAGTCTCATGATCTCCCCTGGCTTTTTTCCCCACAGCTTTACTTCAGCCACAGCTCCATTTTCAGCTTTTTGGAGATAATTATCTCATGGACTTTTCCAATCTCTGAGCTGAACTCAAATTAAAAATCCTTAGCATCTTGAGTAGCTAGGAATACCGGGCTTGATCCACCAGTACTGGGTCATGTTTTCCCAATAGTGCCAAAACTCCTTATGAGAAACCATATCAATAATTTTGCAATGGTTCCTCCAATATCAAGTATAGCAGATGCAAAATGTGGCTCACATCTATTATCCTAGCTACTGAAGAGGTTGAGATCAAAGGATTGCTGTTAGAAGCCAGCTTGGGCAGGAAAAGTCCATGAAGTTATTATCTCCAGTTAATCACTCACACACACACAAAAAATGTTGGGAGTAAAGGTGTAGCTTAAGTGGTATATTGCACTAACCTTGAGAGAAAAAGCTAAAAAAGCAATACCCAGGCCCCAAGTTCAAGACCCACTACCAGTAAGGAAAAAAAAATACTCTTCACAATTGCCATTTCAAGCAATCTCAATGCTTTTTTGTCCTTTTTCATCAGTAAAATCCCCCTAATAAATCAGAACCTCCCATAGAACAGAACAGAACTCATACCCCTCCAAGTGTACATAGTCATTAGAAATTCTCATAATCGGCTGAAGACCATAAATTCCTTGAGGACAGATTATACCATTTATATCTGTATCTGCATTTAACAGAACAAATGAACATTTCAAACAATGCTATTTCTTTGCAACAAAATGAAATGAGTCCTAACAATTCATCTGAAATGCAGAATGCTGAGGAGATAAAAATTTACACCAATACACTTTTTTCAGATTTAAAAAAGGAAACTTTCTTATAAGATTAAAAATTCTACAAAGATTCTATTTTCTTAAAGATTACACATACTGCTGACTAATGTCAGAACTAAAACTAGAACTGGATTCTGTCTTATTCTTTTGTTTGGTCATTTAAAAATATCAACATTTTAGCTAAAGAAGTTGATATATCAACTAAAAAACTATACTAAAATAATAATGTACTTTAAGATTTTAAAAGAGAAAAAGGAAAATTTAGATTACATACTTCTAATTCTGGCTCTCTCATTTAGTTGACTGACATTGAAAAAATGATTAACCTCTTTCATTTGTAAAATGGGCCAAATAATGCTAACTATGCTCACAAATGGAACTGTAACCACTTTATACAACTACACAATAATAATAAACAAAGGAAAATTATGGAAAGAAAACAGAATACTGTCTGGGAGCATGTCAGCCACCATACCCCTTTAAATATGCAACTGGTCTCCAAGATTAAGAAAATTAAATCAGACAAGGTCTTTTGAGAATGTGATTTTTAAAAAGAACCTTTATGTGATGAAAACAAAGAGGCCTATTAAGCTGGATGCAGAAGTTCCAGGTCCTTGGAAGGTCAAGGTATGAGGTTCAATTTAGCCCAGGTATTTCAAGACCACCTTGATCAACATAGTAAAACCCAATGAATTAAAAAAAGAAAAAAATTAAAGACATTATTTCGTAATATTTGACAATTTACTATTCTAATACTGATATGAGAGACTCACATATTAGGAATGGGCTAAGAACTGTGGAGAGTAATGAATATACTTTATATATTTTTGCAAGGTATGTTTTTCTACTAGAAGACCATTTTCCATTTTACTATGATATAACATCATGTCAAACACTATGTAATGAATGCAAGTACCTATTAGAACATATGCAATAACACATACCACATATTATAAACATGTTATAATAATTAATTTTAATCCTAATGGCAAGATAGGTATTTCCATTAACATTTTATAACTGAGAAAATGGAAGTTAGAAATGCCAAGTAATTTATACAGAACTACATGCTCTCCTTTATCAATCCTATCCATTGCTGAACTTATTTTAATATAGCCCCCATCAAAACAGTGCAAAAATTCAAATGTACAAACAGACAAATGATAGGTTTCAGTTTCTTTTTCTCCTCACAATCACACTCATAGAAATTATAAAAGAAAACTTTCACAGCCAAATGTACACTGAGGGCTAAGGAGTGGCTCAAATGGTAGAACATTAGATCCTGAGTCCAATCACTATACTGCTAAACACACACACACACACACACACACACACACACACACACTGAATTGACAATGAAACAATGAGACATCCTTACCAACCAAACTAAGCCACCTGATGATGCTAATTTTAGCTAAACATTCAAAAATAGAATTAAAGGGAGCAGAGAAGCCAACTGGCAAATACATGGTAGTCTAATTCCTACCACTGTAAAATCTGTAACCACAAGCTTTTGTTATAATATTTCAACCTGGTGACTCCTAAGTTTCTATTTTCAGCTTTTTCTGATTACTTTTGTGTTTCTTATTTCAGACAGTTTACCATTATCTACACAGAAAACTACCATAAATGATTCCCTTTTCATCATAGCAATTTGCTAAGAAAATATGCCCATTTCTACTCTCCACTGCATTTTTTTGACGCAACCACTACCTCACTTTACCTAGTATAGTCTGACTCTGAAAACATCTTAAAAAGAATTACAAGTAATCACCCCCCCTCCTCCCCACAGGTCCACACTGCCACCCCTTACCTAGAAGACATAACTCCTTGCCTCTGTCTTCTCACAAAACCTTGTACACAATGCTATCATAAAATATATACCAACTCTCCCTCAACCACAGAACAAGATTATACAGTTTTTCACAAGAAAGGTCAACATCCTCTTCTTCAGTCTCTGAACTTACCACAGTATCACTTGCATGGTAAATATTCAAAAAAAATGTGAAGGAACTAAACAGTATTATCACAAAAGGCTTCTACATTTTCTATTAACACATTACGGAAAGATTTTTAAATGGAGCCTTAACACAAGAAAAATTCAAACTCTACATAAAATAAAACCAGTCATTTTATGAAAATGATAAATTATTTTGTGCCACAAAAGGTACTATCAGAAAAAATAAAAAGCTGAAATTTCCAATAAACCAAAAGATGTGATATGAATCATATTTAAAATGTGCTATAAATCATAAGTTTGGACATCATATACTATTTGAAAAACGGAACCAAATCAAATAAGCAACAAATAGCAAACAGCTTCAGAAAGATAGCTAGCAAACGTGATGTAAATCCTCTTAAAATGACTTATGATCGTTACCAAAATTCAATGTTAAGTCCAAAACTAAAAGGATCAGAAACGGAAAATGGAGTTCAAACACTCAATAAACGTCTTTTAAAGTATGTTTTAGTCTTAATTTTGATATTGAAAGAATACAATCCTCAACTGAGCTGTCTGAAGTCAGAAATAATCCAGTATTGCAGGAAAAGAAGTTAAACAAAATCAATTCTACTCTTGTATCCATACTATTTCAGCCATTACCCCCAAACTACCAAAAAGAAAAGAAAAACCAACAACAACAAAAACAAAGAAACAAACAAGCACTGATGGCTCATGCATGAGCCAAGGCTACTGAGAAGACTTGAGACTAAGGATCCCCATGAGACTCTACCTCCAAGTAACTACCACAAATTTGGAAGTGGAGATGTACCTCAAATAGTAAGAGTGCCAGGTTTTAGCAGAAAAGGCCCCAGATTCAAACATACCAGCAACAACAACAAAAACAAATGTAAAACAAAATAACAACAGCAGTACAGGGGTAGGAATATGGCCTAGTGGCAAGTGTGCTTGTCTCGTATACATGAAGCCCTGGGTTCGATTCCCCAGCACCACATATATAGAAAACGGAAAGAAGTGGCGCTGTGGCTCAAGTGGCAGAGTGCTACCCTTGAGCAAAAAGAAGTCAGGGGCAGTGCTCAGGAGGCCCAGGACTGGTAAAAAAAAAAAAAAAAAAAAAAAAGCAGTAAAGGTACACAAAAAGTAGCCTTTAATGATTTGTAATAGAATAGTTGTATGTGAGTTCTTCAGTAGTGTCTTAGATCAAATGTTAGTGACAATTTCTTTCTGATACATCCTTTTAAAGAACCTAAATCACTCACACAGTAACACGTTCACACACACACACAATAGGTAGTGAGCACCAAACCCAGCTACTGGAGAGGTTGAGGCAGGAGGATAATGTGATCCCAGGAGTTCAAGATAGCCCATTTAAAAACCGAAAACAGCCAGGAGCAGGGATCTCATGCCTGTAACCTAAGCTACTCAGTACGCTGAGATCTAGGGATTTCGTTTGAAATCCTGCAGAAAGGTCTCTGTGAGATCCCCCCTTCAACCACCAAAATGCAGAAAGTAGAGTTGTGGCTCAAGTGGTAAAGCGCTAGCCTTGAGCCAAAAGCTCAGGAACAGTGCCCAAACCCTAGTTCAAGCTTCAGAAACAGCAGAAAAAGAAAAACAGAAAACAAAACAAAAAAGAAACCTCCCTCCTGTGCAAAAATTGGTGCCAATTAAAGTTGTGTTTAGTAATTAACATTTAATGCTTTACTCTTTTCCTACACCAATTATTTCACTATTTTTAATCTATTCTTCTTAATCTAGGCGCTTCTACAGCCTAGAAACTGGAAGCACTTAGCACAAGCTAGCCAAACTATGATTAATACCAGATGGCACGATTTTCTTCAAAGACAAATCTCCTTTTATGAGTCCTGCATTAGTTCTCATGGTGTGTTTTTCATTTTCCTTCTGAGGAACCTACTATTCATTTTCTTATTGCAAATCATACAATCACTAACTGTGGAAAGTACAAGTAATAATATACAGTAACATTTTACTATCATCTTGATTGTATTTTTATTTTTAAAACTCTTAAATTATTAATTACCTATTTCCTAAATTTATAACGAAGACTGTTTCTCAAAAATTACTAGAGCCAAGTGTAGTGTGGGCACCTCTGTATGCCCAGCACTGCAGAAGTGGAAGCAGGACGGCAAGTTCGGGTCCAGCCTTGACTACATAGATAAATGCCCTCTTCCAAAAAAAAAAAAAAAAAGTAATCTCAAGTGAAACGTTCTTCTATCTGGACAACCAATACAACATCACTGTTGTAATAGCTGCTTCAAATACGCTGCCCAAGAAGTGTTTTCGCATGTATTTTCTACCTTTTTTCCCCCTTTTCATAAAAAGCCATGATTTGATAAATGTAAAACATTCTCCTTGTTTGTTCTAGATCGTTTTTCTTCAATCTTCCTTTTTTTCTTATTAATTCGGTTTTCACTGAAGGTCCAGCACACCCAGGGCTGCACTTGCTAATAATAATCCGCGCTTGCAGGGCGCCAGTAGCTCACGCCTGTAATACTAGCTAGTCAGGAGGTTGAGATCTGAGGATCGCGGTTCGAAGCCTGCCTGGGCAGGAAAAGTCCGTGACACTCTAATCTCCAATTATCCACTAGAAAACCGGAAGTGGCTCCAGTGGCAGAGCGCTAGCCTTGATTAAAAGGAGCCCAGTGGCAGCGCCAGGTCTAGAGTTCAAGCCCCAGGGCCGACCAAGATAAAAATAAAAATGCGCTGATGGCGTAGTTTTTATTTTTTTGCCCCATCCCCTCCGCCAGTGTCCAAGAATCTTCCAGAGGTTATCACTCGAAAAGGGAGTCGGCCATGTTGGATTTCCTCTCGTGTGGAGCTCTACTAAGTGGGCCTATAAAACGTGAGACGCTGTGCCTGGCGTCTCGCGAAGCCGAGCCCCTGACTGGAGGCGGGCGTAGACGACGGCTGAGACCTGGCAGTGGGGACCAACTCGGGCGGGCAACGCGATGCCCGGCGAGCCTGGCTTCCTTCGCAGCGAGCGGCCGGCGGCGTCGGGCAAGCGCGGTGCGCAGCCTCCAGACGGAAAAGCAGCGGGAGAGGGGCGGACGCTGGCGGAGGCCCAGGCTGTACTTACCAGTTCGAGGCGGGGCCTGAACTTTCCTCAGCGGACTTCAGGAAGACCTTCTGCAGAGGATTAGACATTTTTAGAGAAGTAGGACGGAGACGGCGGACCCCACACTGTGAGTAGGGTAAGAACGAGCTTTGCGACCACTCCGGGATCAAAGCGAGAGCGGCCGGGTGCACTTTATTCCGCAGAAGCCGTCCCGGAGTCGGCGCAGAGAACCGAGCAGCCGCGGGCGGCGGAGGGGGCGTATCCTGCGCTTCCCCGCCCCCCCTCCCTTCCCCAGCGCGAGGGCTGAGCGACCTGGAAACCGGAAGACTCCTGGGAACGGCGGCGGCTTCCTCCCACACTGGAAACTCACAAAATCCGAAGGCTCCGCCCCCTATAACACGTAGTCGCATTTCAGCCATTCTGAGCGGGTGCTGGAGGCGTGGCTTACGTCACGCTCCCTGTGCCCCTCCCCAACAGGGCTGTGTACGTAGTGTGCATAGCCGCTGATTGATTCTGCCGACCCCGCCCACCGCAGCGACTCTCTAACTCCAGCAATTCTCAGCCCTGTAGCTTTCTAATCGTCACGTCCGGTGAATACGGTGATTGGCTGATAGGGGCCCCACCCTTGTGTAGTCCAATCGCAAGTGAAGGTTGCTGTCTTTTCTTCCGGATCAAGCAATGAGTCATCGACGAGAAGTCTCCAGATGTCTATGCAAAATAAAGTGTTTCCGGGGTCAGTTGCAAATTTGTCTGCCTTTTGTGCTAGCGGTTGGTGTTTTTCGCTCCCGCTACGTTTCCGGTGCCTTTGGCGGACTCGTTACGCTTCTGACGACGGGATGTCTGGCGCTAGCTGACGATTTTATGTGGATACTTTTCCGAATGCATCTGGATGTTTATTTCCCCTGAAGCTTTGCCTCTAGACTTTCCATTCCCGTGTTCGTGCCTCTGTTAAAACTCTCCCTTATTGACATACAATGGTTCATTCTGTAACGTTTCCTTCCTTATAGAAACATCTTTAACGCCATTATTTGACTCTGTCCAGAGGAGAGTTTTTTAGAAGTCGCTACAATCCGAGAATAGGCTGCAGTCTTGTAAGAGTAGAAATTCCAGTGGGGTTGGAAATGTAGGGGAAAGAGTAGTTTCGAAGGTCTACTTTTATCCGGTTTAAATATTACCTGGATCGCACTGTTGCAGTTCGGGAAACTGAAAAAGCTGCCAGTTTAACGGTTTACTTTGGTCTTTTTGCTTCCTTTTGTTTTTGATTATCCAAAACCAGGACTCGAACACTATCGGACACTTCCTTTCGCTCACTGATGGGTGCAGTACACCTGAGCCATATCTCCAACCCTCATTTTTGTCTTTTAAAAATGAGATTATCTGGGCTGGGAATATGGTTTAGCGGTAAGAGTGCTTACCTTGCATGCACGAAGCCTTGGATTCGATTCCTCAGCACCACGTAAGTGGCACTGTGGCTCAAGTGGTAGAACGTTAGCCTTGAGCAAAAAGAAAGCCAGGGACAGTGCTCAGGCCCTGAGTCCAAGCCCCAGGACTGGCAAAAAAAAAAAAAAAAAAAAAACCCAACAACAAAAAAAGAGAGATTATTTAAGCCAGGTACCTATGGCTCACACCTACAATTTTAGCTACTCAGAAGGCTGAGTTATGATCACCTGAATGGACAGACTCATATCTCCAATTAACTACTAAAAAGCTGTAGCTCAAGCACTGAATGAAAACACTAAGGGACAGCACCCCAGCCCTTTGTTCAAACCCATGTACCTAGAACACACACACACACACATTATTCATCCCCCTGCTATATTAACAGGAATGTTATTTTTATGTTGACCTTGAAAAGATTCACTTCAATTGTACATAATTCTCTGTCTTCAACTGCCATTTATCTTTCAGACATCTACCTCCCATATTTAAAAGATAGCATTAACATTAAGTGATGAGCCCTTAATGTGCACCCTTAATGTTGTCTTAGCTCTGCTAAGCCTCCTATCTGTAACAAAAGACTTTGTTGAAAAACTTGCTACTCATTTCATAAGTGTGTATATGTGTGTTTATGTTTTTGTTTATTGCCTATGGGGGCTTGAACTCTGGAGCTTCATGCTCTTTGGGCTTGCTGTCTACCCCTTAAGCTATGCCTTCAGTATGGTTATTAATTAGGGGCTGGGGATATAGCCTAGCGGCAAGAGCGCTTGCCTCGTATACATGAAGCCCTGGGTTCGATTCCCCAGCACCACATATACAGAAAATGGCCAGAAGTGGCGCTGTGACTCAAGTGGCAGAGTGCTAGCCTTGAGCAGAAAAAAAGAAGCCAGGGACAGTGCTCAGGCCCTGAGTCCAAGGCCCAGGACTGGCAAAAAAAAAAAACAAAAAAAAAAAACAAAAAAAAAGCTATGCCTTCAGTATGGTTATTAATTAGAGAAGTCTTATGGAACTTTTCTGTCCCAGCTGGCTTCAAAACTCCAAGTCTCAGTCTCTAGCATAGATGATATCACAGGCAATTCATATATTTTCAGTAGAGCTTCTTATATTCATCACCGCTTCTTATAAATAAGACTGTCACTGTTTGGATTCCCTGGAAGCTAGATCTAAGGATGGAATTTGATATGTCATCAGCTTATTAGAGAACAGTATCTATGGAAAGAGAGGAAGCAAAATTAGGCAGAATGTGAAATTAACATCAGCAAAAGTGCCTAGGCTATTCCTTATAAAAGTAAAAACCTAGAATAATTTTTGAAGATCTCTCCAGAGAGAAGGAATACAAAAACATATCCTTTTAAGTACATAAGATCCAAAGCTGGGCACCACCATGTACAGGATGCACACCCATAACCCCAGCATTTATGAGGCTCAGTCAGGGGAATTATGCGTTTGGAGCCAGTCTGAGATTACTAATGGCCATTTTGAACCACATAGCAAGATAGCAATGGGTATAATCTATGACAAAGAAGAGTTAATGCCCTGGGCAAGAAGGATCTTTTAACCAAGGCTCTTATTTCAAGGGGCTGATGTATGTTTGTTGGCAGCACTATCTGAGAATTCTGGGATGCACACATAGCATCCACTGATCCTATTAAACGTCTCACACAGCAGCATATTGCAGTTGATACTGTTAGCCCTATACTTGCTCAAAATCATTACTCATCAACACTGGTAATTATTTACTCAGTGTCATTGGTAATGTAATGTTTTTCTCTTACCTGTTTGTCTACTTCTCTTTATTATCTTTTGAAAGTTCACCCCTCTCTTCATTCCTGAAATAAGGGACTTCCTTAAATTTTGGTTACCAATCCCTGTTTTCTCAAACTCCCCTGTCTCCCCAGATGATTCAACCTATGCCCCTGACTTGAATTACCGCCTTCAACTCTATTATCATCTTACAAGTCATATGTGGCCGGCATTGTTCTAAGAGATTTTCAAATACTAATGAATTACTCCTAACAGATAGCAAAAAACAATTACATACAGATAAAGAAACTACACATGGGCCAAATAACTTATAGAAGTCACACAGCTTGTGAATAGTAGAGCTACGTGACAAATTCAGATCGTCTTTCTAGAGATTCCATGATTTTACTACTATATTAAGCTACCACTTGGCTTGTAGATATAGCAAGACTTACTTCTTTTCTAGGATCTGAAACTGAACGTCCAAGTGTGCTGTTGAGATCTCCTTTGGAAAGTTTGAAAAAGTCACTTCAAATAAAGTATGTTCATAACCAAACATGACTTTCTTTTTCTACCATATATTTTTCATTTTTCAATGCTAGCAGTAAAAAAAAGTCATATTCCTTTAAAGAAATTTGAATTCCAAATCTGGGCACCACCATGAACAGAATACATACCTATAGTCTTAACCCTTCCAAGAGTGAAGCAGGAGGATGATGAACCGAAAACCAGCCTGGGCTACATACTGGTGCTAGCTTAGGCTACACAGCAAAAGCCTTTGTTTAAAAAAAAAAAAACAAGAAGGAAGGAAGGGAGGGAGGGAGGAAGGAAGGAAGGAAGAAAGGAAGAAAGGAAGGAAGGAAGGAAGGAAGGAAGGAAGGAAGGAAGGAAGGAAGAAAGAAAGAAAGGAAGGAAGGAAGGGAGGGAGGGAGAAGGGAAGGGAGGAGAAGGGAAGAGAGGGAGGGAGGGAGGGGATGAAGGAAGGAAGGAACGAAGGAACGAAGGAAGGAAGGAAGGAAGGAAGGAAGGAAGGAAGGAAGGAAGGAAGGAAGGAAGGAAGGAAGGAAGGAAGGGAGGGAGGAAAATTCTAGGCTTGAAATGTTGTTCATGCTTGTAATTTCAATTACTTGAGGGGTGGAGCTTGGGAGGATAATTATTCAAGGCCAGTCTCAGGGGGGAAAGTAGTAAAACACCAGCCACAAAGCTGGAACTGAGCAGGGCATCTATTATCTATTCTATTATCCTAGCAACTCAGGAAGCTGAGATCTGAGAACTGAGGTTCAAAGCCCTAAGGTTGGCAGATCCAAGATAATTTTATTTCCCATTACAAGCAAAAAGCCAGAAATAAAGGTATGACTCAAGTGGTAACATGTCCTCCCTGTGCAAAAAAGCTACGTGAGAACATAAGGTCCTCCTGAGTTTAAGACCCAGTACTGGCAGATTAAAAATGAAATACAGTGTGGTGGTCTACACATATCATCCCAGCTATGTGGAAGAAGTAAGTAGGCAGATCAAAGTCAAGACTAGCCTGGGGTGAAAAAAAAAAGACCCTACCTAAAAAATAACTAAAGCATAAATGAATGAGTTTGTGCTTCAGATGGTAGTGTGCCTGCGTAGCAACCATGGGACCTTGAGTTCAAACTCCAATATTCCCAATAGCAAGCAAGGTGTGAAGTATAGTTGGATAAGGGCCAGATAGAACTCTTTTTTTCCAATCCTGGAGCTTGAACTATGGGCCTGGGAACTATCCCTGAGCTCCTTTTGCTCAAAGGTAGCACTCTTCCACTTGTGCCGCAGCACCACTTTCAGCCATTTTCAACGACAAATCTAAGGCTCCAATCTCAATACATTAAAAATATCAATTTATTATTTTTTACTTTGAAGAGATTACTATGATTGATTATTACACTTTTTAATTTTTATTGTTATTATAAAGATATACAGAGGGGTTACATTTACCTACAATCTCCCTTATTCCCTCACTCTCACAATTTTCCCCCACCTTGATCCACAAGTTGTAGAGTTCATTTTCAACATAGTGTCTAGTGAGTGCCCCTTCTGCATTTTTTCATTCTTTGATTCTCCATTTCTGTGCCTCCCCTTTCACTCCCTAAGACAGATAAATGAGCAAGCAAGACAAAAAGAAATTAAAAAACCTAGTGTTTCCACTTAGTAGGGTTCATTTCAATAAATACTATTTTGTATGCTCTGATGCACATAGGCATTGTGCCTTTGTATTTCTCTCCTAAGAGTTTCCTGGTCTCACGGTGTGTGACTGACTAGAGACTTGTATACAAGAGAAGACCTGTACTGCTTGTCTCTCTAAGCTTGGCTTATCTCACTTAACAGGATTTGTTCTCGGTCCATCCATTTCCCTGCAAATGATACAATATTATTCCTTCTGATGGATGTGTAAAATTCCATAGTGTATAGGTACCACACTTTTTTGGATGCCCTCATCTATTGTAGGGCATCTGGGATGTTTCTGTATCTTGGCTATTGTGAATAATGAAGCAATGAACATGCATGTGCAAGAGTCTTTATGGTTCCCTGGCTTGTGATGTTCTGGGAAGATGCCCAAGAATGTTTATGGCTAGGCTGTAGGTATTAATACTCTTGGACAAAGACCAAAACCCTCACTATATCAAGATATGGGACTAGTATAGGTGACTATTTACTGGAGTAATAAATGTGAAAAAAAAGTTTAGATTATTTGAGGGAAACCTGAGAGAGCCCTAGAAAAGGAATACCATTATACTTATGTAACTGTAATCCCTCTGTATGCCACCTTTATAATAACAATTTAAAAATTGTTGTAAAAAGTTTAGACTTTAAGGAGTAACAATGACCACCATAATACATATGTGCACACACATAGCTGAGAATTTCCATCTCTAGGAAAGTTAAGAATGCCTTCAACTTGCAAGTGTGTAAAGATGTTGTAGTCTACAGCTAAGCGCCACTAGGAACAGCAGAAGATGGAGAAACTCATTTAATATTTTTTCTGTATCACCTTTACATTCAATGTATCAATTCAATTATGTATCTCTTGAAAACAAACCCTTGGCAATCACCAAGCTTCTGATAAATGTATGGTAAACTTGAGACAAGAGAAATGCATGCTATGGTAAGGTATTACAAATATTGTGAAGTCACTATGGATGGAAACATCCATGCATGTAAAGATCATTGGAAAGCAATAACAAAAAATATTAAAAGGAAACAAACAAATTTAAAAATATGTATAAATTAAAATGCAGAAGACATTGCAGGAAGGAATAGGAGAAACACTTGGGTTCCTTGGCACAGGTCTAAATTTTCTTAATAAAGGCCCAGAAACAACAAGTCAAAGAAAGGTTGGACAAATGGAATTGTATCAAACTGCAGAGCTTCTGCACAGCAAAGGACATAGCATGCAAGATAAATAGAAAGTCCACAGATTGGGAGAAGATCTTTACTGGCCATGCAACAGACAAGGGCCTCATATCTAAAATATACTTAAAACTCAAAAAAATTAAGTTACCCCAAAACAAATCCTCAAAGAAACAACTGCCCCTTAATAAACGAGCTAAAGACCTAAAAAGAGATTTCTCTGAAGAGGAAATGAGAATGGCCAAGAGACACATGAAGAAGTGTTCAACATCACTGGCCATAAAAGAAATGCAAATCAAAACAACATTGAGATTTCACCTCACCCCAGTAAGAATGTCCTTTAGTGAGAAAACGAACACTAACAGATGCTGGAGAGGATGTGACCAAAAGGGAAACCTACTACACTGTTGGTGGGAGTGTAAACTTGTTCAACCACTCTGGAAAGAGTATGGAGGTTCCTCAAGAGGCTAAACATAGAACTCCCCTATGACCCAGAAGCCCTGCTTTCGGGCATCTACCCAAAAGATTACAAGCAAGACCACAGTAAAGCCACCAGCACAAGTATTGCATCACAATTTGCCATAGCTAAAATATGGAACCAACCCAGAGGCCCCTCAGTAGATGAGTGGATCAGAAAAATGTGGTACATATACACAATGGAATTCTATGCCTCTATCAGAAAGAATGACATGGCCCGGTTCGTAAGGAAATGGAAGGACTTGGAAAAAATTATACTAAGTGAAGTGAGCCAGACCCAAAGAAACATAGACTCCATGGTTTCTGTCATTGGCAATAATTAATACACATATAGGATAGTCCTAAAATAAGATTACAATAGCTCAATACATATGAACACATAAGATGATGCTAAGGGAAATGAACTTCAAGTTATGGAAATAAATGGTTTACCATTGTCTTGTTATTTTCAATGTAGCATCTGAAATTATGCCACTTTCTTTTGTCTTTTTCCCCGGGGTTTTGCCCCTGATGTCACTGTTACCAATTTCGGGACCCTGGGTATTGTATATATGTTTATTGGAACTAAGGAAGGGAAGGAGAACATCAAAATGGAGAGAGAAAGGGTAAAAGGTGAACTAATGCAACAGCAATACTTACAAAACTATATGCCATGATCTAACATGGTGAGGGGAGGGAATTGGGGAAAGGGGAAGGAGGGAGAAAGATGAGGGAGGAGGTAACAAGTTTGATAATAAATGTATTCACTGCCTTACATATGAAACTGTAATCCCTCTGTACATTATTTTGACAATAAATAAAAAATAACAAAAATTAATTATATGTGCTTGTTTTCTTTCTATCATTTGGCTGTTTTATCCCTTGGCCCTTTGGCCACTCCTCTAGGAAAGTTCTATTTGGTATTCTTTTTTTCCCTACCATAACAAAATACTCAACATAATCAACTAATAAGGGGTAAAGGTTCTTTTTGGCCTACAGTTTTGGAGTTTTCATTCCATGGCTCTTTTTACTTGGAACTGGATGGATATCACATCATTGAATGTAACAAAATGTTTTCATCCCATAGCCAGGAAGCAAAGGAATCCAAAAGGGGGGCTGTGCTCTCACAATCTGTTTTAAAGGCAAGCTCCTAGTAACATAAATACACACACCCCCCGACACACCCACACAAATAATGGAAGGGAGCAAGGTAGAAATTGAATAAGATTTTTTGGCAGGCTTTCCCCCAGGCAAAGTAGGTTGTACAGCTGTACAAGACCAAGCAGAAACACAAGAGCTTAGGAGATCAGGTAATGGACCAAAGTATATTATTTTATTTAGAAAAAGAAAAAGACAATTTGAAGAAGGCAGGAATGAAGGAATTTCTATCCCATTTCTGAGCATCTCAGTGGGAGAGTGATATATCCCACTCAAGGGATGGGGAGAGAACCATGTCATAGCCTTAAACTTAAAACCCAGCAACAATCCCATCAAGTTGAAATCCAATATTGAGTAAAACTCCATGGCTTCTATCACCAGCCAATACTTATTGATTAGGCTTATAGAATTGTGTTGGGTCAGGATGCAAAGAATCCTGGAAGAACAGCATAAAAGCTAGCTCAGGTACTTGTTTCAGAGCCTAGTATCAGGTGTTCCATGGAAGGACTAAACACCTCATAGAAATTGAAGGCCTCCAACACAAGCCTGACCTCACAAATGGAGCTTCTAAACTGGCTTCTGGCATATTCATGTATACCTATATGACAGAATTGAGTATTAAACACATTATTTCCAGATCGGAGCAGGCCTTTAGAGTACCTTTCCCTCCTTCCCAAACCAGGAAGACTTATAAGACTCAGGTGCAGCTCAGCTTAGTACCAGCTTTGACGGTCAAAGCCCAGTCTGTGGCACCGGAGCTATTGCCAGGTTAATATAAATGGGACTCTAGTATATCTCTGGCACCAGCCATACAAGTGTTCTCCAGACAGTGTTATTTTCACATCATCACTGCCAGCGGTATTGTGGGTGTTGGTATGTCCATGAAACTGTGCGAGGCCCATAATTGTGAAACTCAGACTCAAACAAGCTTAGCATCAACTCAGTTATCCAAGGGTCTGCATTCATGAACTCCATCCCAATTTCAGGCAACATAGTACGGTACAAGACCCCATTCACTAGGGGTAGGGTTAGTAAGCACATAACTTTGTCCTGGAGCTCAGCTTTAGGTCTAAGAAACTTAACAATGGGAAGTTCCTAATGGTCCCCAGCTCCAGGCCTGTGTGAGAACAAAACCTCTAGAACATCTCCAGTGCTAGGAGAAGACATGAATCCTAGTCTATTAGATAACATCACCTAGCAATGGACATTGCCCAGTCTGTGGACCTTATGCTTGTTAGGCTATGGGCTTGGGTGTAACCCAACAGGTTGGCTTCAGTGACTAATAATGTGACATAAGAGACCAGGGGTTCTTCACATCCATAGTGACTTTTCTTAGATATGGGAGAAGCAATATCTGACCAGTAACTCTGGTCAGTAACTCTGAGTGGAGCATTGGAGTCCCTTGCACTGAGGGAGAGGTTTGTGAGGACAGACTCTAGATCTGCTTCTGCTTTTTTATTTTCTAGAATAATACAGTGGCAAGACAATTGGAGAAACCTTGGCTTGGATTACCCTCTAGTACTGAAACCATGATAACACACACAGATTCAAGGCAAATCTGGATCTGGATACCATCTAATGCTGAAATAGTGGAAGTAATTACAGTCTCAGAGGAAATAAGAAAGCTACTTAGAATGTCTGGAAAGATAGATTCAAAAGCACCAGATTAAAAAGACTGGAAGAAATAACTGGTTCTTCCATGTCTACATGGTACTGTCCTTCAACAAGTATCAAAAACTTTCAGAAAACTACAATATCATCTAGTACTCAGAATAAACAAGATACCAGAAAGTGAGTGACCAGGAAGAAACTTTAAAACAGTTGTTTTAAGAAAGCTCAGTGAAGAACTGATTGAGACATATTTCAGAGTTTCTTTAACAAAGAAACTTGACAAAAAAAAATGGAAGCAAACACCTCATGGGGGGAAAGGGAAAGGGGGAGGAGGGAGGGGGTATGAGGGACAAGGTAACAAACAGTACAAGAAATGTATCCAATGCCTAATGTATGAAACTGTAACCTCTCTGTACATCAGTTTGATGATAAAAATTTGAAAAAAAATGGAAGCAACTGACAAGCCTGAGAATAATAAAACAAGAGGAGCTCAGTGCCTGTGCACTACATAGTGAGTATAGAATCCAGTCTAGGTTACATAGGGAGATCAAACACTAATGGAAGCAATTTTTGAACTTGAATTCTTGAAACTTGAATTCTTGAACTTGAAAACAGGCTATAGGAAATGGAGGTGAAAATGAATGAATGCAAAGCACTGCAGAAATATGGCAGGAATTTTGGGAAAGTATTAAAAGAACAAATATTTCATTTCCTGGGTTTCAAGAAGAACTTGAAGATGAAGATTGAAAGGATTGTACAAAAAAAAATATTAGTGGAGCACCAGTGGCCCAATCTTGTCATTCTAGCTACTTTGGCAGCTAAGATCTGAGAATCTTGGTTCAAAGCCAGCCCAAGCAAGAAAGTCTTATCTCCAATTAACTCTTATTTCCAATCAACTAGTGGAGCTGTGGCTCAAGTGATAGAGCACCAGCATTGAGGAAAATAAAGGTAAGGAACAGGACTCAGTTCTTAACTTCAAGCCCCAGGACAGACACAAAGAAATAATGGGAAACTTCCCAAACATAAAGAAGGATACCCACATCCAGTCTCAGATAAATCAAAGATTACTAGTCAAATTTATCCCAGGTGTACCCCTAGACATCTTATAATCAAGGTCTCCAGGTAGAAAAGTAAGAGAAGATTCTCAAGACTGCAAAAGAAAGGGAACAAGTAATAAACAGTTTGTACCACAATTCAACAGCCAGCTTCTCTGCAGAAACCTTATAGATCAGAGATTCAGAAAGACAAATAGCAAGTGTTTGTTCTCACATGTGGAATTGAGATTTTTTTTAAACTTGAAAGTAAATAGAATACAATTTAGGAAGAGGAGGTGGACACGCAGAAAGAGAAAGGGGACAAAAAGGGGTGATACAAGATGATTATGTTAAAAGTATATTATGTACACATATGAAATGGTGTAATGAAGCTCATTGTGCCATACAAATAATATAGACTAAGGAAAGAAAGAAGGAAGGAAAGAAGGAAAGAAGGAGGAAGGGAGGGAGGGAGGGTAGGGGAAAATATTGAAGGGAAAAAATTGTTAACTAAGAATTTTGTACCCAGCTAAGCTTTCTTTTAGAAATAAAGAAAGGGTAAATACCTTTCCTATACCAAAAAAAAGTGGAGAGAACGTAAGTGTACTAGATTTATTCTTTAAGAAATGTTAAAGAAGACATGGTAGAGCACTAGACTAAATGAAAGGAGCTCAGGGACAGTGCCCAGGCCCAGAGTTCGAGCCCCAGGACTGGCAAAAAAAATTTTTTTTAAGAAAAGAAAAGTTAAAGGGAGTTCTTCAAACTGAAAGAAAGCACAGTATGAGTAAAAAGAAATCAGAAGACAGTATAAAGATTACATTTAAGAAGAATCACACAAAAAATAAAAATGTTCTAATATTGGAAGTACAATACATAAGCCATTTGAATCTTTTTGGAATGAAAACTAAAAACAAGACAATAAGATGGTTAAATTAATATAATCATTTGGTGATATAAGAAGATATAAAATGGAGATAGATAGATACAGATGTAGATATCTACCTCACAAATAGCTTGGATTATAGGCTTGAGCTACCATGATTGGCACTATTAAGATTCGTTCTTTGTTATTTTTGAGATAGTAGGGACTGAGCCTAGGGTTGTAGGTATGCAAGGAACTAGGCAAATGATTTCCCACTTGGGCCATAATCTCGACCCATTATATCTCTCTTTTTTGTGATACTAGTGTTTGAATTCAGGGCCATCTAGGCATACTAACAATAACTTGAACCCCCCCCCCATCCTCCTTTTATTTGCTTTAATTATTGTTAAGGTTTTGGATATTTTCCATGGTCCAGCCTCAGACTTTGATCCTCCTACATATGGCCTCCCATGTAGCTGGAACAACTTAGCTTTTTGATTGAGATGGATGTGTCTAACTTTATACCCAGTCTGTCTTTGAACTGTGCTCCTCCCTACTTCTACCTCCAAAACAGAAGGGATTATAGGCCTGAGACAATCCACCTACCCACAGACCAGCTATTTTTTAAGAGACACTGTTCCTTCCTGTTCTGGAGACGTGGGAGAGACTCTCTGATTATGACCTGGACTTGGCTCACTCTTAAACACAGAGAGGGGATTTTGGACTGATGACTACATCTAGATGGTGAGCAGAATCTGGACTGATGAGGATTGTGTTTGGACATTTTCTTTGCTGATGTATAATACTTTTGGGGTTTTTTTGTTTTTTTTCTTTTTGCCAGTCCTGGGGCTTGAACTCAGGGCCTGAGCACTGTCCCTGGCTTCTTTTTGCTCAAGGCTAGCACTCTACCACTTAAGCCACAGCACCACTTCTGGCTTTTTCTATATATGTGGTGTTGAGGAATTGAGCCCAGGGCTTCATGTATATGAGGTGAGCACTTTTACCACTAGGCCATATTCCCAGCACTGTACAACACTTTTGTTAGGATAAATTCCTTATACCTTATGTGGTTTAGGCCTATATAAGCTTTGTACTAGCTACATTCAAGGCTCTTGGTCTTTGAGACAAGAGTCCACCAGCAGTCCACTGGTTCTCCAATAAAGACTCCCGATTCAGCTTATATTATTACAAGGCTTTATAGATTTACGCGCAAGCAAATTGACTAAAGGGGAGTATGCATAGAAGAGGAATCTGAAGTTGTAATTCCATTAAACATCTAAAGTACTATTTATCAAAATTAATTCCAGAAAATAGAAATGTTTTTGTTTGGGGCGGGGGAGGAAAACATAAGGAATGAAGAGAAAGGGTAAGCAAATGCAGTTATTGTTTTTAACATGCACTTTGTTTTCCCCTATTTTCCCCTTCCTGTCCGTACCCACAAGTTATATAGTTCATTTTTCAATTGGTATAACTGTAAGGGCAGGCACTGATGCCATGATTCCCTTTACTATGCTCCATCTCCTCAAGTTTATAGAACAAGCTTATGTTAAAATTGGGTCTTTGGGAGTGTCATTGTAAACCCAAACTATAGCAACTTTACTCTTCTTTTCTGACCTGCATTTTTTTCTTTTGTCATGCTCAGTAATTTTGTAATTTCCCCAGTAAGTATAGTTGACTATGTATGACTAAGTCTCCAATGTCTAGTTTCCAACTATATTAAAGAAAAGACAAAAATATGGACTGGCTTTTACATTTCCTGGAAATAACTTCAGGCAGAGGAAAGAGATGTAAAAATGGAGAGAAATAAGACATCAGTGACTCTTCCCATTTTTCCCCCTCTGTGATTTGAAGTCCTAAGCAGTAATCAGGACATAAATAATGGTTTTTAGGCTGATGCTGGGACTTGGGCTTCACACTCTTGCTTGGCCTTTTTGCTCAAAGAGAGTATTCTACCACTTGAACTATACCTTTAATTCCAGATCAAAGTGTTTGGGCTCACTCTTGCTACCACAAGCAATGGAATTACTGCTTCCAGAACTTGCGCACAGTTGACTGCCAAGGAGATAATAAGTGAGGAATCGTAGCTACCACTGCACCAAGAATAAATT
Organism: Perognathus longimembris pacificus; assembly: GCF_023159225.1. Taxonomy (NCBI): domain Eukaryota; kingdom Metazoa; phylum Chordata; class Mammalia; order Rodentia; family Heteromyidae; genus Perognathus; species Perognathus longimembris. Next base: position 68,029,717 of record NC_063167.1, on the reverse strand, counting down.
GATCAAATTTAGCCATGATTTTCCCTTTCTTCCTTCCCTCCCTCCCTCCCCCCTCCCTCCCTCCCTCCCTCCCTCCCTCCTTCCTTCTTTCCTTCCTTCCTTCCTTCCTTCCTTCCTTCCTTCCTTCCTTCCTTCCTTCCTCTCTCTGTCTCTGTCTCTCTGTCTCTGTCTGTCTGTCTGTCTGTCTCTCTCCCTCTCTCTTTCTGTCCTGAAGCTTGAACTGTGGTCCTGGGCACTGTCCCTGAGCTCCTTTTGCTCAAAGCAAGCACTCTACCATTTTTTTTTTTACCACTAACTACGTGGTTAGCTACTTTTTTTGTTTCACTGGTTTCATTTTGTCGATGTTCTTTATGAGTGTTTTCTTCATTTCCTATACGTTTTCAATGTTATATTTTGGACTTTTTGTCAAATACTTTTTCGACATTTTTTGAGATGTATAACATTTTTTGCTTCTATAAGAATATAACTTCCTTTATCTATAGCAAACAAAAACCCAAACAAATTTAACTTTTCAACTGTAAAATGAATATTCAGTCAGTTGAATGCTACTCAACAATACAAAATTAACTACGATATTCACAAAAATGTAGACGAATGTCAATAACACTATATTGAATAAAACAAAATGTCAGACACAATAGTGTTTTATTTATGTGAAGTCTTCCATCCATGTGAGGTTCTAGAACAGGTGAAAACTAAATTATGGTGATAGAAATGATAAATTGGTTTCACATAGAGGCAAACCTCGACAGAAGAGGTTAAATAAAATTCCTTGATGTGAGGAAAATATGAGATAACTTCTTTAGGGCAATTGTTACAGGGTGAATACAAATATCAAAAGTAATTATATTATATATTTTAGTTGCATTCATTTCACTGTATGTCATTCTGAACTCATTTTTTTATGCCACTAGTGAGGCCTGAACTCTCAAGACATGGGTTCTGTTCATGGTCTTTTTTGCTCATGGTTTGTGCTCTTCCAGTGAAGCCACAACTCCAACTCCAGCTTTTTGGTGATTACTTAGTAATAACTCTTACAGATTTTCCGCTGACTTTGAACCGTGATCCTCAGATGGCAGCATCCTGACTAATTAAGATTGTAGGTGTGAGCCATTGATGCTCAGGTTTAAACCCTATTAAATAAAATGTGAGAATTACTTCTAAAATGATCATGAGTCTAATAAAATCAATCTAGTCTAGCCTTTCTTTTTAAACTTTTTATTATCTTTAGGTAGTTTGACAAAGGAGGTGCCATTTCACAAAGCAGTTTCATGAATACAATATATCTTGATCACCTTCACCATTCTCACCCTGCTTCAACCCACCCCTTCTCTTCCCTTACTTTTCTTAATTTTGGGTTTTATACCATGAATTCTCGACTTCATTCTTCACTTCTTCTCCCATTTATTCATCTCTCCTTCTCTCCTTGGTCCCACATCCTTAGATAGTAGCTATTTCCTGGTGCTTATTTTGTTGAACTTTGTCTTTCTACAAAATTACACTATTTGTTGGAGCTGGGAATGTGGCTTAGCAGTAGAGTGCCTGCCTAGCACGCATGAAGCCCTGAGTTCGATTCCTCAGCACCACATATACAGGAAAAGTAGTGATGTGGCTCAAGTGGTAGAGTGCTAGCCTTGAGCAAAAAGAAGCCAGGGACAGTTCTCAGGCCCCGAGTTCATGCCCCAGGACCGGCCAAAAAAATATTTACAGTATTTGAGCTCTCCATCGAGTCAACTATACTTTAGCTAATTCATTTGTAACCACTTGCATACTACCGAATATGTTTACTTAGGTTTATAGGATCATTCTAACTACTACAAATGAGGGAAACCATGTAGCCTTTGCTTCTCTGGTTCTGACTGACTCACTTAATATAATTCTTTCCCAAGCCTTTCCATTTCCTTATGGATTAATGAGTAAAACTCCATTTGTATTTATACCACATTTTCTTGATACATTCATGCATTGAGGAGTATCTGAGCTAACTCAATAACTTGGCTATGCTGAACATGTCTGCAATGAACATGGTTGTGCTGATAGCTTTACCATAATCTTGTTTGCGATTTATTAGATAAATGCCTAGGAATGGAATAGTTCTACATTTCGTTCTTGTTGTTGTTGTTTTTAGCAACCTCCATACTGCTTTCCAGAGTGGTCGAACAAGCTTACATTCCTACCAACAGTGTATTAGTTTCTTTTTAGCAGTATCCTCACCACCATTTGTTGTTATTTGTTTTCTTTATAGTCGTCATCCTAATTGGGGTGAAGTGGAATCTCAGTGTTGTTTTGATTTCCATTTCCTTTGTGGTCAGAGAGATGTTGAGCATTTCTTCATATGTCTGTTGGCCATTTTTACTTTTTCTGAGAAGTCTCTCTTTAAGTCATTGGCCCACTTATTGAGTTGTTGTTTCTTTAAAGATTTAATACTTGAGGGTTCAGGATCCCCCTCTTGTTATTATTATAAAGGTAATGTAGGGCTGGGAATATGGCCTAGTGGCAAGAGTGCTTGCCTTGTATACATGAAGCCCTGGGTTCAATTCCTCAGCACCATATATAGGGAAAACGCCCAGAACTGGCACTGTGGCTCAAGTGGCAAAAAGTCTTGAGCAAAAAGAAGCCAGGGACAGTGCTCAGGCCCTGAGTTCAAGGCCCAGGACTGGCTGGAAAATAAATAAATAAAAGTAACGTACTGAGGGGTTACAGTTACATAAATCAGGTTATGAGTAAATTTCTTTTTGGACAATAACACCCCTTTCCCCCCCCTCTCTCTCCCTCTCTCTCTCTCTCTCTCTCTCTCAGTTTTTCCTTGCCATCCTCATCTAAAAGTTGTACAGTTCATTTCCAACATAATGTCTAGTTAGTACCAGTACTGCATTTGTTCACTCTTTGTCCCTCCATTTCTATACAGTCTTTACCCTCCAAAGACAGATAAGTGAACAAACAAGACAGAAAGAAAAGAACACAAAAACAGCAATGAAGAAAAAACTTATTTCCATTTCTAGGAGTTCATTTTGATAAATATTATTTTATATAATCAGACGCACATAGGCATTGTGCCTTTGTCTTCCTCTCCTGAAAATACCCTTCTCTGGTGTCATGAGGGTTTAGGTTTTTTGAGCTCCAAGCATATTTGAATATTAGGCCTTTGTCTGATGTATTGTTGGTAAAAAATATCTCATTCTGTAGGCTTTCTTTTTAGTTTGTTAGCTATGCCCTTTTGTCATGCAGACACTTTTATGTCTGATGCAACCCAATTTATCAAGTTTATTTTTATTTGTCTCTGGATCTTTACTTAGAAAATTTTTACCAATGTTCAAGAGTCCTGATGTTTCCCTAACCCTTTCCTGTAGTAGTTTCATGGTCTCCAGTCTTGAAATCAAGAAAACCTCATTTTCAATAGCCTCAAACATGGCAACAACAATTTTTTTTAAAAAGCCCTAGCAATTAACTTAACCAAAGTTGAGAAGGACCTCTAGAGTGAAAACTTCAAAAGTTTGAAAAAGAAAATTGAAGATTTAAGGAAATGGATAGAACGTTCATGTTCCTGGATTGGAAGAATCAACATTGAGGGGGGAGGGAAGGTGAAAGAAAAACAAGGGAGGGGTAACAAGTATGACAAGAAATGTACTCACTACTTTACTATGTAACTGTAACCCCCCTAGAGGTACATCATCTTGACAATAGAATTAAATTTAAAGAAAGAATCAATATTGTGAAAATGGCAATACTGTCCAAAACAACTTTCAAATTCAATGCAATACCATCAAGATCCCAACAATATTCATGAATGAGGTAGAGAAAGCAATCTAAAAACTCATATGGAAAAACAAAAGATGCAAAAACAATCTTCAGTAGTCAGACCAGTGTTAAGGGAATAGCAATGCTAAACTTCAAACTGAAATTAAAGCCATATTAAAGAAACAGCTTGCTTCTGGCAGAAAACTAGGCCTGAGAACATATGGAACAGAGTAGAAGACCCAGAAATTAATGTACAGGCCTATAGCCATCTAATATATGATAATGGAGACAAAAACAGGCTGGAAAAAAGACAACCACTTCAACAAATGGTGCTGGCAAAGCTGGATATCTGCATGCAGAAAATTGACATTAAAACTTACATATCACTCTGCACCAGCATCAATTCAAAAAAGTCTTTCTTTTAAAAATTTGAAATTTGATTACATGTGTACATCGTCATATATATAGCCAGCCCTGGGGCTTGAATTCAGGGCCTGAGCACTGTCCCTGGCTTCTTTTTACTCAAGTCTAGCACTCTGACATTTGAGCCACAGTGCCACTTCTGGCCTTTCCTATATATGTGGTGCTGAGGAATCGAACCCAGGGCTTCATGAATACAAGGCAAGCACTTTTGCCTCTAGGCCATATTCCCAGCAATAACAGATATTTTTAAGCTAATAGAATACCCTTATATCATTTTATTAGGTCTCTTTGCTGTTATTAAAAAGTGAAACAGGTAGACCATTAGTAACTTTTTTTACTCTTGGGGACTGATGTCAGGACTTTGCACATGCTAAGAAAATGGCTTCACCACTGAGCTGTTTCTTTAACCTAGTAATTACTTTTATTTTTAATGTTTTTTATTGTTATGATAAAAGTGATGTACAGAGGGTTTCTTTTGAGTTAAGTAATTACTTTTTTAATAAATGTTTTTGTGCCCACTCTAATATATATGTGTGTATATGTGTGCTACTTTTATAATTTCATTTTTCGAATCAATTTTCCTTCATTCTAAATAAAGCCAGGCATGGTGGCTCATACCTGTAATCAAACTACTTGGGAGGTAGAGATTGGGGGGATGTAATTTGGAATTGGGTGAATCTAGTTTGAGGTCACACTGGGCAAAAAATTAGCAAGACCTTATCTCAATAAATAAACAAATTAAAAACGTGGTTCACTTCTTTATTTGTAGGAGGATTGAAGTCCAGGCTGATGTGAGCAAAAACTTGAGATCAATTTGAAAAAATAACTAAAGCATGAAGTTCTTGGGACATAGTTCAAGTGGTAGAGGACCTGTATGGCAAGCAACTCATGAGGCCACGAGTTGAAACCTCAATACCACTGGAAAAGAGAAAGGGAAAGAGAGGGGGGAGGAAGGAAGAGAGAGAGAGAGAATAAACACACAATAGTCAATTATAAACCTATTAAACTGTAAAAATACTTTTTATACTAAGATAACAGTATCTGTAACCTATATGTAATATGGTCAAAGTTGAAACCACAGTGGATAGTCTGCAAAAAGTTAACTTTAGTTATTTGCAGTCATATATGACAGCAAAATTTTTTAGCATTTTTTTTTCTTATGAGGCTCACTAAATCCCTTTAGTTTTCTTGATTGCTATGAGACATCATAGTTCTACAAAGGCTTCTTATTTTATGAGACATTATTCCAGTCTAATATATGCTTCATAACATGATTCTATTTGTCCAATCCATTCAAAGAACTTCCTTGTATACACGGTACTTACTTCATCTTTCATTTGTTTCTCTGTGGAGTGCATTATGACTTTGATTTCTTTCTTCTATCCAATAAAATTCTCTGTGTATGCTAAACTTAAAAGCTAGTTTCTGTGCCCTGATTTTAATATAACTTCCTGTATTAGTCACCATTGGTCTAAATTTCCTTTATGAACATTGGTTCCTCATCATGTCTATAAGGAAGGTAAAACATATTTTGCTCACAGTAGAAGGTTGGGTGGAGAGGCAGATGAATGGAGAGAGGGTTGGTGGGTGAATATAGTCATAATGCTCCGTGTACATATATGATAATAGAACCAGGTAACTGGAGGACATGAAGGGGTTGGGATAGATAGGGGAGAATGATGGAAGGAGTGACTTGGCCCAAAATACATTGTATTTTTATAAATTGACATTTTGAACTGAAACTCCATCGTACAACTACTGAAATATAATAAAAATAAATAAGAAAATTGGTTCCCTACTAGTAAATATTAACAATACAAGGAAGTTTCATTGTGATATTTTCATACATGCATATATGTACTTTGATTATATTTACCCATTACTCTTTCTTATCTACTCCTCCCTCACCTTTTTTATGATTTAAAGGGATTCATTGTACTATTTTCATAGATGCATAGAACATATTTCAATCATATCCACAGCCAATAACCACCCTCTATGCCCCTCCACTGATTCCTTCAGTGGAATATTATATACATGTATATATACACATATATGTATATAATATATATACTATGTGTATATAGTACATACATACATAGTATGTACTATACATACTACATAGTAGTACATACATACATAGTATGTACTATATACGCATAGTATGTACTATATACACATAGTATATACATATAAGTTATTTATTATATCCTATATACTGTTGTACTATATACACATAGTATATACATGTATATGCATAGACTACATGTATATATGATGTACATATATACTATGTAAACATAGTATATACATATATATTATGTATCATATCAATTTTTAAAAACATATGAGCCATGTGCTGTTGGCTGATGCTTGTAATCCTAGCTACTCAGGAGGCTGAGATTCAAGGATGGCAGTTTTGAAGCAACTCTGAGCAAAGAGACTCTTATCTACAATTAACCACCAAAAAGCCAGTAGTAAATCACTAGGCTTGATCAAAAGAGCTCAGCAGCACCCAGGCCATGAGTTCAAGCTCCAGGTTCTGAAAAAAAAAAAAGATACATGAAGTTTATATTTGTAGATGATAAACCAACTCTATATCACCAAGAAAAATAATACTTGACTATGATTCATCCCAGCATCTCTTAATAAAAAGGTATTTTTACTGCTTATTTGGGCATCTTTGGCAAGAATCAGATGGCGTAGCTACATGGCTTTTCTTCTGAATCTTCTGTCCTATTCCATCTTCATGTCTGTTTTTTTGTTGGTATCATGCTATAGTTTTTCTCATTTTTTTTCTTATGATTCTGTGCTGTTGTTTGATGTCAGAAATTGGCATACTTGAAGCATTGCTAATTTTGCTTATATTGCTTTGACTATTTGGGTTTTTGGGTTTAGCCATATGAATTTGCTTTTCCTCTCTAGTTCAAGAATGTTATTGGAATTTTTATATTTGATAATTAGTTCACTGAACGTGTAACTCATTTTTGGTAATGTGGCCATTTTAGCAATATTGATTCTGCCAATCCATGAACATGGAGGTCCTTCAATTTTCTAGTGCCGTCCATATTTATTTCTTCTGTGATTTATGGGTTAACATCTTCAGGTAAGTTTATGCCTAGGTATATTATTATTAGGAGGGGTACTATATGGATGAGATTTCTGTAGGTCCCTTTCCATCAAGTTAATTACTGATGGAGAGGAAAGCTACTACATTTATATCTTTATATGTATGTATGTATGTATCTATCTATCTATCTATCTATCTATCTATCATATATCTATCTATCATATATCTATCTATCATATATCTACTAATCTTCTACTTTTCTGAATGTGTTTTTCAAAACTTGACCCTTCTGGTAGAGTTTCAGTATAGGGTTATATCACTGGTTAAACAAGGATAGTTAGGATGATTAGACATCCTCTTTTCTATATGTCATCCTTTATTTTAGTTATTTCTTTTGCCTTATTTCTGTGCCTTGATTTGAAGAACTACACTGAGGAGTGGTAATGACAGGCAACCTTGTATTATTCTTGATTTTAGAGGAAATGCTGTTGATTTTCTTCCATTCAGTATAGTATTGGTAATGAATTGTTACATGTAGCCATTAGTATTTTGAGATGAACCAAAACTGTTCCTGAAACGGTCTGGTTTTCTATACTTGTTTTGAACAGACTATAGAGTTGAGTTCGTTCCACCAGTTCTGTGAAGCAAGGGGTTAGCAAAATTTTAAACAACAAAATGGCTGCTAAGCTAAAGCGGAACAGTTTTGGTTACAAAGTCCCTTTCAATATGATTTTTGTACTTGAGTATTTACATGCTCTGTAACAATGGTTAATTTTTACTTACGGGATAACCCTTGTATTCCTAGTCTGAAATCAACTTAGTCACCTCGTATGATCTTTCTGAGGTGTTATTGAATTCTGTTTGCAAAGATTTTGTTTTTTGATACTGGGGATTGAACTCAGGGCCTCGGCACTGTCCCTGAGCTTCTTTTGCTCAAGGCTAGCACTCTACCACTTGAGCCACAGCGCCACTTCTGGGATTTTCTGATTATATGGTGCTGAGGAATCGAACCCAGGGCTTCATGCATGCTAGGCAAGCACTCTACCATTAAGCCACATTCCCAGCCCTTGCAAAGATTTCTACCAAGGATTTTTGTGTTTATATTCCTCAAAGAAATAATTCTATAGTTATCTCTTTTGTTCTGGCCTCATCAGGTTTTAGTATGAAGGAATATTAGCATTTTTCACCTTAGAAGTACGTGATTCAATGAATTGAACATGTTTGATTCTTTCCCAATTCTCCTTTGTTCTTATCAAATTTATTCTTTCCCTACTGGTCATAATTGTGAGTGTTTTCTTCCTACTCTCTATATCAGATGCCTTAAAGTATCTTTGACCATGTTTATTTAGTGTGTTCATAAATTGCTTTAGTTCATGCTTATCCTGGAAGGACTTTATTTCTCCTTTGATTCTAAAATATTTGGCATGATATATTAATTTTGATTGACAGTTATTTACTATTAGAACTATAAATAGATTATTCCAGACTCTGGTGGCCTTTGAGATTTCTGATGGCCTGTTGTGAATGTGTAATCATGGTCAGTTTGTCTTTTTGTGCTTTTCTTAGCAGCTTTTAATATTCTTTTTTTTCTGTGATCCTGGAATTTTTGCTAGAACATGACATTGAAAGATTCTTTTCAAACTATAACTATCTGGGGCTTGAAATGATTTCTGTATTTAGAAAACTAGAATTTGGAAACTCAGAACAAGTTTCCTATGCCTTTGGTATGTATCTCTTCTACCCCTTATGCAGTGGGATTCTTAAGTTTGGTCTTTTAATTGTAATCCCTGTATATATATATATATTTGTAGTTTAATGTATTTTAATAGCAAACTTACAGGAACAGCACAGAAGACAGACAACATTAAAAACATGTACTTGCTTGTAGGACAACTCAGTTAGAAAAGTAGAGTGAATGGATGGACTCGACTAAATGATAAAAATGCTACAAACACCATTTAGTTGCCATCAATAAGAAATTTACTTATTTAAAAAAAAAATCCAAATGCTGGCATTGTCCAGGAAAATTGCCCAGGTTTATTTATAATTGTTATAAAGTTGAACTGCTGAAACTTGTTCACTGAAACATTTTGACTTGCATTAATGCTTTATATCCCCACAGTTATATGAAAAATTCACACACAAATGAAAAAGGAAAAAACTGCCAATAACCTGATTTTTGTCCCCTATTTTTCCACTGGCAATCATATACTTAGGTACCTTTTGACCCCATGGGGGAAAAAATCTAACATTTAGAACTACCAATAACAAGAAAAGGAGGAAGGGGCTGGGGATATGGCCTAGTGGCAAGAGTGCCTCCTATACATGAGGCTCTGGGTTCAATTCCCCAGCACCACATATACAGAAAACGGCCAGAAGTGGTGCTGTAGCTCAAGTGGCAGAGTGCTAGCCTTGAGCAAAAAGAAGCCAAGGACAGTGCTCAGGCCCTGAGACCAAGGCCCAGGACTGCCCCCCCCCCCAAAAAAAAGAAAGAAAAGGGGGAGGGGGAACCTTTGAGAATGAAATGCTTCCGATTTTAAATGGATTCTTAAGCACGTTCTCCACATATGCAGCGTGCTAGCTGGATATCTTTTGGCATAATTGTTACATGTTTGGCATGAATAGCACACAGACTGGTATCTTCAAAAAGGCCAACCAGATAGGCCTCACTTGCCTCCCGCAAAGCACCAGTAGCTGCACTCTGGAAGCGCAGATCTGTTTTGAAGTCCTGAGCAATTTCTCGCACCAGACGCTGGAAAGGGAGCTTGCGAATCTGAAGTTCAGTGGACTTCTGGTAGCGTCTAATTTCACTAAGCGCCACAGTACCGGGTCTGTAACGATGGGGTTTCTTCATCCCTCCAGTGGAGGGCGCACTCTTGCAAGCGGCTTTTGTTGCCAGTTGTTCCCTGGGTGCTTCACCACCCGTGGATTTGCAGGCAGTCGGCTTTGTACGAGCCATGGTATAGAGAGGCTTAACTCAACCCCCTTCTCCTTCGGCTGGAGCTCGGCGAACAAGAGGTGGCGCTGGCGCCAGAGCAGCGATGGTGCGGAGGCGGCGGCTGTGAACACAATTGAAAGATGGCTGACACCGAGGCTGTCCCCCTCTGGCGGCCAATCCCTGTATTTTGAAGGTTGTAGTCAGAACTGCTCATTCATTTATTGTTATCTGAATTTAAGTCCTCCCCTTTTTTTCGGTTGCTGATATTATTTTTTCTGATCTAGTTTTTTGATGGTGCTTTGTACTTAGTTTTTATTTGATTTGTTGAACTTAATTTCTAAGAAATCCATTTTTCCATGATATCTAACTGTTGAATTTCTCTTCATAATCCTTTCTCTTTGCTAAACTGAGTTATTACTTAATTCATCCATTTATTTGAATCATCTCTGAGGCTGTTCATAATTATTAGACTTTTGAAATTTTGGTCTAGCATCTCAACCATTTAAATATATTTGCAGTCAGATGTGGATGAGTTATGAAATCTAGGATGGAACTTACTTTGCCTAACTTTTTCATATATCTTGTGTTTGTACATTTTGATTTGTGCTTCTGATGGGATGGGATGCTGCCTTCAGTTTTATATAGGGATTTAGTGGGCAGCCTTCTCTTGTGGTCTCACTTCCTACTACCACTTAATGGAGAGAAATCAGATTGCAGTAACAACAAAAATTCAAGAACAAATCAGATATATTGATTAAAAAATTGTGATTAAAAAATTCAAAACAACTGCATCTCCAATATTGATAGAAAGGAAATATTCAATTTATAGGATAAGCTGGAAATTCATAATTTATTGAAAGTAAACATGTTAAGTTAGTAATAAAAAGAAGGTGGCATGGGGAAAGGAAAAAAGAAAAGCCCAGAGAAGAACCAAGATCATGAGACATAGTAATAAGAGTAAACACAATAAATACTATATAGAGCAAGACAAATAATTTTGAAAGACTAATCAAAATATCTTTCTTACTGAGAGAATAGAGGATGAATGGCTTGGAATGTGGCTTAGTGGTAGAGTGTTTGCCTAGCATGCATGGGTTCGATTCCGCAGTACCACATAAACAGATAAAAACAGGAAGTGGCACTGTGGCTCAAATGGTAGAGTGCTAGCCTTGAGCAAAAAGCTCAGAGACAGTACCTAGGCCTTCAGGTCAAATCCCACAACTGGCAAATATAAATAAATGATGAGAATAGAGGATGAAGACATTTCATATTTCCCCATTGTCATTTTGAAGTTTATTTAGTGTGGAGGGAAAGAGATTATTGAATTAATTTTTCTCTGAAGTCCAAACAGGTTAGATCAGAAAGAGCTGTTAGAAGGCTGCCTTAGGTTTTTGGCCAGGATACTCATGCCACTGTGACAGCTGCTGGGCTGAATTTCCACTGGTGGTCTCCATAGACAGGCCCAACACTGTGGCAAGTTTAGGGGTAACACACCTCAAGCTGCTTATGAGAAATGAGCCCAAGAATGGTTCAATTGGATGCTCCCTCATACTGGAGATACTCTTCCAGGTGGACCTAGCATAGGAAATACCTAAGTAGCAACAACACTTCCACCCAATTTTTGTGGATCTATGTCAATTTAAAAGGAATTAGCTGTTCTCTCTCCTACTCTCTGATGTTGGGCTATGGTTTCTGAATGGATATGCCCTCTTCTTACCTCTACATCATATCCTCACTTCATGATACATAGACTATTTAGAGTCCAAAGAGAACATAAAGTTTAAAGCATGAATTCACTTCGACATTCACTTGTTCTCAAACATTTATGTTCTTGCTTGTCACTCTTTTGAACTCAGACGGAATCACACCACTGACTTTTCTGGTTCAGTAATTTCTAAACTACGTATTGTGGGATTTCTTGGCATTCACAGCTGCCTGAGCTAATCCTGTGTGTGTAAATGATGACACTTTAAAATGATAGGTTCTTGTGTCATTAAGTGTTTCTTCCCAGAAGGGTGGTTGGACTCCAGTTGCTCTCTGGATATTTGTGTAGCAAAGTAATCAATTCGTTCTTTATATGGTTGTACCATTGTGATATGTCCACCTCAATAATCACACTAGATTTGAGCAAATGTTGGTCCCTTGCCCTTGAATTTCCAAAGCCATGGACTGAGTAAACCTCTTACTATAAAGTTAATCTGCCCAAGGTATTTTATTATAGAAAAATACAAAATAGATAAGTAAACAAACTGATAATCAGCTACTGATATAGAAAATATCCTTTCTCAATGATTGTCCATTATTTTTTTTTACAAGAAATACTTTGCTCTCAAGAAAGCAAGTCTAGGAATACAGCTTCATTGTTCTACCTCAGAGTAACATCAAGTATCTTTCCCTTTATACCTTAGTTTGCATCTTTCCCTTTATCAGACTTTGTTTGGAGGAATATTGATCCCCTTCACTTCAACAAAATATACAAGATCCCATTACAATGATGACATTATTCCCATTGGATATAGTAAACAAGAAGTAATCACTAGTCTAAGCTTATTGGCAAGATATTTCTATTCTTTGAACTATCAAAAATTTTAAAAAGAACCAGGAAAATATGTGTTGGTTTACAGATGTAGCTAATGGAAGAGTGCTTGCCTAGTGCGTGTGAATCCTGTGTTCGATTCACAGTATGATAAACACTGTTTCAGTGTCATATGGTTGGAAACTAATCCAACTAAAATTCAGAGGCCTTCTACATCTGTGAAATTTCTAGATATCTTAGTGGTCTTGTCTTGTCAAAATACTTCTAAGGTTAATGGTACTAAGATATTGCAATGTGTCCTACTAAAACCAGGAAAAAAGGTATGACATTTTTTTGGCCTATTTTGTTTTTGAAGGTAACATATATATCTCACTTTGTGCATTAGTATGGCCTATTACTTATGGAGTGATCCCAAAGCTGCTAGTGTTAAATGACCAGGATAACTGAATGGCCCATGGTCTTTGTATATTTAGGTTATTAACTACATAGCTTACAAATAATATGTTTATTTCTCACAGTTTTAAAGGCTGGAAAAATCTAAGAGCAAATTATACCTGATGCCTGGTAAGATCCCACTTTCCTAATAGATTGTATCTTTTCACTGGAACTTAACCTAGTAGAAGAGAAGGTCTAGACTGCTACTTGAAAGAAACATAATTGGAAATTGAGAACACTTGAGCTCTCTGGACTCTTTTATAGTGGCTCTAGTCCATATCATGAAAGTTCTTCCCTGATTACCTAATCACCTTACCCAATCCAATTTCTAGTAGAATAACCATGTATGAAGTAGGACAGGAACATCCATACCATCGACCTCTGCAACAAATCAAAGCTGATGTACAAAATTCTATATCATTTGGGCTATATTATGCAGAAATTGGTGCTTGATGTATCAGCGGTAAATAGATAAGCTGTTTGGATTCTTTGGAAGACACTTATAGGTAAATTAAAACACAAGTATTTAGAATTTTGGAGCAAAAGTCTACCATCCTTAGGAAGTACCCATGGCTTGTTAGTGGGCCTTAGTGGAAATGAAATGCTTTACCATGTGGTATGATGTGACTATGTGATCTGAGTTACCCATCAAGTATTGGGTAGATCTGAATTATAAAGCCAAAAAATCTGAATGTATACTCCATCACTAAATGGAAATGGCATATATATATGAAGAGTGCCATGCAGGCCATGAAATCATGATTTTCATGAACATGTGTCCCAAAGGCCCATGGTTCCAATTGTATTTGTGGCCTCATGGGGATTTGACAGAAAAAGAAAAAACTTGATCTTCATTTTCAGATGATTCTGCATGATGTAACTGCAGTACCACAACACTTTTAGGAGAGAGACTAAACAACAATGGGGAAGGAAAACACTCCTAGTTAGAACTCTGAGTAACTCACATGGCTATGCACTTTTCTGGCAGGTAGAAATACATGAAGATTGAAGTCACAGGATATAAAAATTAACATTAAAAGCAGTAGTATCTTATATAATAATAATAAATATCCTGAAATAAAAATTTTAAAGGCAACCATGGTCCCAATAAACATTTTTAAAAAAACATACAAGATGATACTTACCAAGGAAGTGAAATAACTCTACAATGAAAACTATAAGACACCGATGGTCAAAATTAGAGAATATTAAAAAAAAAAGGGCAAGTAACATCATGTTCATGATTCAGAAGAACCAACATTGTCAGAATGACAGTAATAACCTAAACGATTTACAGTCATTGCAATTCCAACAGTGATAACAATTTCTAAACAGAAATGAAAATGTTCTTAAAGTTCATAGAACCACCAAAACCCCCAAATAGCCAAAACATTCTTGGAGTGGAAGAGAAAAAACACAAGGAAAGATAAATCCAATAGCTGAGTTCAAAAATTTTTATAAAGCTATATTTATTAAGTCAGCATGGTAATGGCTCATAGGCCAGTAGAACAAAATTTAAAAACCCAGAAATCAATTCATGTTCATACTGCCAAGTGATAGCTCACAAAATCTCCAGGAACATACTGTTCTATATGAGGACATAGAAACGTTGCTCCATCTTGATTTTGTTTTGTTTTGTTTTTGTTGCCAGTCCTGGGGCTTGGACTCAGGGCCTGAGCACTGTCCTTGGCTTCTTTTTGCTCAAGGCTAGCATTCTACCCCTTGAGCCACAGCGCCACTTCTGGATTTTTTCTATATATGTGGTGCTGAGGAATCGAACCCAGGGCTTCATGTATACGAGGCGAGCACTTTACCACTAGGCCATATTCCCAGCCCACATTGCTCCATCTTGAAAACAGCCCTCACTACATGTCAAATCTTCCTGAACCTTCATCCTGAACTTCTCAGTCTCTAGAACTGTAAAGAATAAGCATCTGTTCTTTATAAATTATCATCTAAGGTTTCTTGTTTACAGTAGTAGCAATAGACTAATAAAATTTTTGGTTGGGGACTGGTCAGATTTTTCCCCCCGATTTTTACCTTAATTATAACTGCTTTGACTATTCCTGAAGCCTTATCATTTCTCTCACAAATTTTGTCATCAATTTCCCAATTTTATTTTTCTTGTTTTTTTTTTTTTTTGCCAGTTCTGGGGCTTGAACTCAGGGCCTGAGCACTGTCCCTGGCTTCTTTTTGCTCAAGGCTAGCACTCTGCCACTTGAGCCACAGCGCCACTTCCAGCTTTTTCTATATATGTGGTGCTGAGGAATCTAACTCAGGGCTTCATGTATATGAGACGAGCACTTTACCACTAGGCCATATTCCCAGCCCCCAAATTTTATTTTTCTTAAAGGCTTATGTCCAGCTCAAAATGTAAATTCATTCAGTCCATCTTCAGAGAAAGTCTTAACAGTTTTAATAGTATTCAAAAGTACAAATGCAAAATCCCTCTTGAACTCAAAACCATTAGTTATGAAATCCTGTAACATAAAACAAGTTACATACTTCCAAATACAATGGCACAGATCACACATACCCATTCCCAAATGCTTAGATAGGAAAATAGCATAGAAGTATTGGGTGAGAATAAGACCCAAACCCAAAAGGACCTCCATGAAACCCTGTAGCACCATGCCCAGTATTCAGGGCATGTGGTTTTATAGCATGAGCTCTAATGATCTTGGCCATCCAGACACTTTGGCTTTACTATTTTCAGTCCACATGATCTTTCTTTGAAACTGGCTCCACTCATTGCCCAGGAGTTCCCTCTGTGTTCTATGTTCCTGGCATTGCTAACATCCTGGAATCTCCATTGCAGCTTGGGATTCATTCTCACAGCTTCATCAGTGGCTGCCTTATAGGCAGACATTTGCCACTCAACACCTGACTACCCAGTCCTTCCTTGGAACTCTGAATGGAAGAGGTTTTTTTCTTTGTTGTTGTTTTTTCTTTTTGTCATGTTTGTTCATTTATCTGTCTTTAGGAATCTAAGGGGAGGTACAGAAATGGAAAGACAAAGAGGGAACAAATGCAGCAGATACTCACTAGACACTATCTTGAAAATGAACTATATAACTTGTAGGTAAGAATGGGAGGGGGAAACTGGGAGGGAAGGAAGAGGTGACATTGTCCAAAAAGACATGTACTTTTTACCTGACATGTAACTCTAACCCCTCTCTGCATATTACCTTTATAATAATAAAAAATAAAATTAAAAAATGAAATCTGGGTGGAATTGTCCATGATTCCAATTATCTTGTAATCTTCACATCTGCCAATGAAGCATCAAGTGGAGAATACCAAAATCTTCCACCAACAGATCAGTAACTGATCAAGAACTAATCAGGAACTGACTGGCTTGTAACTAGATCCATTCTGACCGCAGCTGTGGTGGTTTCTTGTCACCTAGGCAGCCAAAAAAAAAAAAAAAAGTGAAATAAATCATGAGATCACACTTACCTAGGCTTCCATTAGTATGCAGAGGCACTTTCTTCTCAAGAGAAAGTCTTTCTAGTGAGTTTACTCTTTCATGTCCTCGAGCTTGTGATGAGTATAGTCTGGCCAGTCTGAGATACTTTCAAGGCATCTTTCTTCCTTCTTGTTCTGATATAAAGTTCTTGTTGAATTAAGCCTTTTATCAATGTATAATTACTATTGTGTCTTTTAACAGTGCTTGGTTTAAAATTGGCTTTATCGGATATGAATATGGTTACTCAGGCTGATTTTCATTTTTATTTATATTAACTTTTCCAACTTTTCACTTTTTGTCTGTGTGTACCAGTTGAGTGAGTTTCTAATTGGGTCTTTTTTTTTTTTTTGGCCAGTCCTGGGGCTTGGACTCAGGGCCTGAGCACTGTCCCTGGCTTCTTTTTTTGCTCAAGGCTAGCACTCTGCCACTTGAGCCACAGCGCCACTTCTCGCTGTTTTCTGTATATGTGGTGCTGGGGAATTGAACCCAGGGCTTCATGTATATGAGGCAATCACTCTTGCCACTAGGCCATATCCCCAGTCCCTCTTATTGGGTCTTATTCTTCCTAAATCTTATTTTTCTAACCCATTTAGGATGTCTATATAATTTGATTTGTGAATTTCTATATTCAAGGCATAGCTGATAAATTTCTTTCACTGTATTTGATTACTTTATTTACTTATACTTCTTTTAGTTTTCTCTCATGCTACTGTTTAATTCTGTTTCCCTGTCCTTCTAGTCATTTGTTTGTCCAGATTTGGTGTATTTTCCTATCATAATGGTAGTTATGTTTTCATTTCTACTACAATACTTCCATAAATATATCATATAGGTCTTGTCTGTTGATAGAGAATTCCATTAGTTTATACCTAAGAAGGAATCGATTTCTCCTTTGGTTTTGAAGGATAATTTTGCTGGGCATCATTGGAAGTTTGGTTTCTCTTTCCGTATTTTCATGTATCTTCCCATTCTCTTCTGCTAGGTTTCTACTAGGAAATCTGCTACAGTCTGTCAGGCTTTCACTTATATGTGACTTGATGATTTTCTCTAATATTAGGATGCATTCTGTTTTAAAATTTTGACATTTTGTCCTTGGGTACTTTGAATCTAGTTATTATCTTTAGAGCTTCTAAAAATCTGATGTCCAAAGTTTTTAACTATTATTTCATAGAAGTAGTTTTTAGTGCATTCCATTCTTTCTATTATTGAATTGCACAATGCACATGTTTGGTCACTTAGCTATATTTCTTACGCCTTTAGAACTCCTTTGTTGCTGTTGGTATTTGACTAAGATAACTCAGATCTTTCCTCAAGTTCTGAAATCTTTTCTTGATTGTTTTACTCTGCTGAGAAAGCTACTGCATTTTTTATTTCAATAAAGTTTTGAGTTCCAAGACTTTTTTATTGAATATGATTATTTTGATCACTGTAATGAATTTATCATTCATTTTATGTATTTTCTTATTTCTTTGAATCATCTAAATTTTATGAATCTCATTGAGCTTCCTTAGGATAGTAATTTAAATTCTGGTTCTTGAGTTTTATAATTTCCTTCAAATTTAGACTTTTTTCTCAAGAATTATTCTCCACTTGGAATATCATGTTTTCTTTCATGTTTTTATGTGCTTGTATTTATGTCTGTGTATTTGATGTTGGCATTCATTTTTTTCTGACTTATAAAATAGTTTGAGAAAAGTTCTTGTGTAGAAACCATTGGACAGTTGTTTTGTGTTTATAAATTCAAAACTAAATATTTGTAGGTTTTTATAATCTTTGACTGATGTATATAGTTTCTATGAAATTTTCAATAGTCTAGACCAGGTGTGGGAAACATTTGGCCTGATGTACATATCCACTTGTTACAGGACATAATAAATATGTATGTTTCCCACACATATCTACTTATCAGTTAAGTTTTGATAGTTTCTTATGGTTCATCATTGATGTCATAAAAGCCCAAAATACAGGTGTGATCTTCCATGGGTATTAGTCTTCAAGATACCAAGTGTTGAGCTCTGATGGTACTGTGCTGCCATCTTTTTGGAGGACAGTGAAAAGAGAATTATGTCTAGCACCCTCATGGCAAGCATAGAGTTGCAGCACTAGCAGTTACAGTCCAGAGCCACATGATGAGCATGACATACCCTAAGACTCTTAGGATAAATTTGGAGGTTTGAGCCTGTAGCACCAGAATCTATAGTTCTGAATCTATATCTACAGAGAAGGATGGAGGTTATTTTCAGCTACTACCTGGTAAGTGCAGATAATGATTTCTTCTGTAGCACTGATATTCACAGGCTCAATGATTTGGAGCACAGATGAGACATTCCCTTGTTCCCATGGGACAATTACAAGCAGCACTGGGTGCTTCAAACAATGCTTTGTTTGAAGATTTGAGAGCCACATGATACCTTCCATATTGAAGAGTACAAATGTTATCAGTGAACCAGTAAATTTAGCCCAAAATCTGAGAGTTGTGGAGGTAATGCTGCCAAGATTTTCTAGGATTCATGTAAATAACTTTTGAGTTAGTACCACTGGTATCAGTACCACTTGATGTGTAGGACACCATGAGAATCTTCATGAATGACCTTTGGCTAAATAAGAGAGGTCCTGAGGCTGGTGGGTTTGATATCTACACTCCTGGTGCTTCCAGGGATGGGTTGGAGTGTCCTTAGGTCCCACGGGGAAAGATCAGATGATTGTATTATTGATAGTTAATGATTTGGAGCTGAAGAACACCAATGATTCCTTCTCTGGTCTCCTGGGAATACGTCAAGCGATGCCAAGGCTTTGTACCTGCAGGTGCATTCACATGACTGCAGGCTGCTAGTCTGCTTTTGGTGAGGACAAAGGAAACTGCCAATGTGCTTGTCAAGCTATGGCGTGCCTAACTCTGAATGGACAGGCATGAATGAAACTTGGACCTTACACCACTGCCTACAATTCAATGTCTTTGGGATAGGAAGAGAACCATCCTTAGTTCATACCAGCAAAGCAAAGTGCTATCAGACACTGTGATTCCAGAAACTGAATCCTAGAGTCAAAGTATTTGGCCTGGGATTTGCCCAACTCTATCTATGTCCAAGTGTGGGCAAAGCTAGGACCTTACAGAAATAGCTACAGTCCCTAAACTGTGGTCTGGGGAGAAGATCCTTCATAATTCCCATAGAAACAAACATAGGTACTTGGGCTGGTGGTCACAAAAGCCTCAAGTCCTTAAGTTACAGGATGACGAGGGCACTGTCTTCTGGTTGTAAGGCACATACAAGCTCAAAGCATCTGGCAGTGTTCAGCATTATGTTGTCCTTCCCTGCTCTGAGAAGGTGCCTAGCATCCTGTTAAGTACTGGGGTCAAAAACTGAGTAATTTTTGGAACACAAGAGCCACTTTTAGTTCAAATCCCCAAATTAGAATTAAAGCTTATAGGAAACTGTAGAATTTTCCTAAAGTTGGAGCTGCTGACCTGCTCTCATTTCCTTTTCAGAAAAAATATATTATCTTCAGGTAGTTGTATTAGAGGATTTCATTTTAACATGTCCATTTATGTATAGAATACATTTTGTTTAGAATCACAACTTTTATCGTTCTCCCCCTTCCACCTATCCCCAATACCACCCAGTAACACATTATTTTGTACTTCTAGTTTTGCACATGCACATCGAATATTATATTTCTCTACCATTTTCTATTTATTATCCTCCCACTACTCCCCATCCTATTCAAAACATGTTTCAGCTTCCTGATACTCATTTTGTTAAACTGTTAATTGCTCAAACGGATTGCAACATGGAATTTACTCCTACATATACCATATATTAGTCAACTTGATTGTGTAGGTATATATGTGTGCGTTTGCATAAGTGTTTATATTATAGTATTAATATCCACATATTAAAATGTGTACACTTTGTCTCTCTGAGCTTGATTACTTAACCCAGTATAAATTTTTCCAAATCTATCTTCCTGCAAAAAACATTGTATTCTTTTCTTTATTGACCACATGAATTATATTGTACTTTGCCTCCAATATGTCTTATAAACTATAATCTTTCAGTAACTTTAAATATTTATAAAGGTTAATCAACCTTTCTGGTTGAAAAAAAAATCATTTAAAGCATGTTCTCTGGGGTTTGACCTCAGGTCTGAGTGCCAAGATTAGAACACTTTTTTTTACTGAGTTTAGATTACTACATACTTTTCACAGTACACATTCTAATCTTCACAATGATAAAAATCATTATTCTACTCTATAAAGCTTATGAACTCTATAAACTTTAATAATAAAATCATTTCATCTAATTTGAGTGATATGTACTTCTTTTTCTTTGTTTAGTAACATCTGTCCCCTCTTTCTCTCTCATCCCTACTTCCCATCACTATCTATGAGTTGCTTAGTTCACATTCATCAATGTCCAATGTAGCTGGTGGTCCCCTCTGTTATATTATTTTTTCACCCATTTTCCACTCATTCTGTGCCCTCCTCCCTACTTCCCTCAGGTATGTTCGTGTGCATTCCATATATGAGGCAGGGACGATAGAGTCATCTAAAAAATAATAGGCCATTTTCAGAAAAGGTCTTTGTTTCCTTATCTTTGGGGTTCTAGGAGGTGCTTGGGTCTTGCTATTTGGTGCTTTTCTTTCAAGGATGTCTGCTTTTGTTCTCACTGTATTTTGGTACCTGTTTACTTTGTTATATTTCATTGCATTTCAAATCTAACATCCACATACCAGGGAGACCATATGGCATTTGTCTCCCTGCTCTTGGCTTATCTCACTCAACATGATTTGTTCTAGTTCCATCCAGTTCCCAGAAAATGCCATTATTTCATCTTTTTTAATGGCAGTGTAAAATTCCATTGTACATAAGTAACGCATATTTCAAGCCCATTCACCTATAGAGGGGCATCTGGGCTATTTCCATATCTTGGCTATTCTAAACAGTGCAGCAATGAACATGGAGATGCAGGTGTCCTTGTCATATTGTGATTCCTGTTGCTCAAAGTAGATTCCTAGGAGTGGTATGGCTGAGTCGTAGGGTATGTCTATGTTTAGCTTTTTGAGGAACCTCCAGACTGCTTTCCAGAGTGGTTGTACTAGTTTACAATCCCACCAGCAGTGTATTGCAGTTCCTCTTTCTCCGCATCCATCCTCGCCAGCATTTGCTGTTGTCTGAATTCAGATTATAGGCCATTCTGACTGGGGTAAGGTGGTATCTCAAGGTTGTATTTATTTGTATTTCCCTTACAGACAGGGATGATAAGCATTTCCTCATGTGTTTCTTTGCCATTTTTGCTTCTTCTTCGAGAAGTGTCTGTTTAGTTCCCTTGCCAATTTAGTGATTGGTTTATTAGGTTTGGAAAAAATTAGTTTCTTGAGCTCCTTGTACATGATAGATATGAGGCATTGCTGGGAAATATCTTTTCCCAATTGGTTGGCTTTCTAGTTTAGCAGCAATGACTTTACCTGTGCAGAAACTTTTAGTGTAGTCCCATTTGTCAAGTCTTTCTCCTATCTGGTATGCCCCTGGGATTCTGTTCAGAAAGTTTCTGCCTATGCCTATAGGTTCTAGTGTTTCTCCTATTGTTTCTTGAAGTAGTTTCAGAGTTTCAGGCCTGATGTTGAGGTCCTTAATCCATTTTGAGTTGATCTTAGTGCTTGGTGACACACTGGAATCCACTTTTAGTTTTCTGAATGTGGCTGCCCAGTTCTCCCAACACCAATAGTTGAAGAGCCTATGTTTTTTCCACTGTATGCCTCTGGCTCCTTGGTCAAAAATCAGCTGACTGTAAGTATGTGGTTTTATTTCTGGGTCTTCTAGTCTATTCCATTGATCTTCAAGTCTATTTTTGTGCCAATACCAAGTTGTTTTTGTTATTATGGCTCTGTAGTAGAGCTTGAAATTTGGGATTATGATACCACCTGCATTGTTTCTTATTCTAGGCCTTTGTTTCAATTGAATTTTTGAATTGTTTTCTCTAATTCAGTAAAGGATTTTGATGGGGATTGAGTTGAATTTGTATATCATTTTTGGTAGTATGGCCATTTTCACAATATTGATTCTGCCTATCCATGAACATGAGATGTCTTTCCATTTCCTGGTGTCCTCTTTGATTTTTCTCTTTAGATTTTTATTTTTCACTAAATAGGTCCTTTAAGTCATTAGTTATGTTAATTCCTATTTTCTTCTTTTTGAGGTTAATGCAAATGGGGTTGTTTTCATGATTTCCCTTTATGCATATACATTGTTGCTGTACAGAAAGGCTACTGGTTTTTGTGGATTAATTTTGTATCCTGCTACTTTGCCCAAGTGGTTTATTAGTTCTAGGAGTTTAGGAGTGGAGTTTTGGGAGTTGTTAAGATCATGTCATCTGCAAACAGGGATAGCTTAATTTCTTCTTTTCCTATGTGGATCCATTTATTGTCCCTTTTTTTTTTTCATTATTGTTCTGGATAAAAATTCCAGAACTACGTTGAAGAGGAGTGGGAATCCTTGTTCCTGATTTTAGAGAAATGGTTTTAGTTTTTCCCCATTTAGTATATTAACTGTTGGTCTGTCATATGTGGCTTTTATTGTTTGAAAGAATGCAGCTTCTATTTATTTCCATTTTCTCCAGAGCTTTTAACATGAATGGGCATTGTATTCTGTTGATGCTTTTTCAGCATCGACTGAGATAACCATGTTGTTCTTGACCTTGGCTCTGTTAACATGGTGAATTACACTTATTGATTTAATTTAAACTAGCCCTGCATCTGGAATGAAGCCTACTTGGTCATAATGTATGATTTTCAATAATTGGTTTCTGGGTTCTGTTTGCTAATATCTTATTGAGGAGCTTTGCATCCCAGCTGTCTTTTCCAACTTGCATCTGTGTTCATTAGAGATTGGTATGTAGTTCTTTTTCTTTGCTGGATCCTTGCCTGGTTTGGGGATGAGTATGATATTGGCTTCAGAGCATGAGTTTGGGAATACTCCTTTTGCTTCTACTTTACAGAAGAGTTTGAAGAGTATGGGTATTAATTCCTCTTTAAAAGTCTTGTAGAATTCTGTGGTGAAACCATGTGGGACAGGGCTATTCCTTATTGGAAAACTTTGGATTGCTTCCTCTATCTCATTGTATGTTATTGGCTTATATAGTTGATTTATATTTTCTTGCTTCAATTTGGGCAATTTGTGTTTCCATAGAAATGCGTCCATTTTTGCTAAGTTTTCCTTCTTTAGCGAGTGTAGATTTTGAAAATAGTTCTTTCTTTCGATGTCCTGGATATTTGTTGTAATTTGTCCTGTGGTGTCCCTAATCTTATTGATTTGAGTTTCCTCTATTCTTTTTTTGTTAATTGTGCAAGTCTGTCAATTTTATAAATTTTCTTAAAAAAAAAACCAAAAAACACAAGAAAACCCCAGTTTTCTGTTTAATTTTATGTATAGTTTGTCTTTTTTGTCCTTTGTCTCTCGATTTTGAGATTCCCTTTCCCTTTCCTAGTTCTAATATCAGTACATACAGTATCCAAGGTACTCAGATGAGATACAGTGATAGCGCGGGGACAACCACAGCAAGGGGATACAAGAGGATCATCAACACAATAAGCTACGGTTTCACATGGCATGTTGGAAGTAATTACAGCAGTGATATAACACTCAATTCCATAACATGGAGTTCATTTCACTTAGCATCATCTTATGTGTTCATAAGGGCATAGCTATTGGGCTCTTGTGATCCTCTGCTGTGACTAGCCTAAACCTGTACTACTTATACCCTATGAGAAACCATAGAGTCCATGTTTCTTTGTGTCTGGCTGACATCACTTAGTATAATTTTTTCCAAATCTTTCCATTTCCTTACGAATGGGCCAATGCCATTCTTTCTGATAGAGGCATAAAATTCCGTTGTGTATATGTACCACATTTTCCTGATCCATTCATCTACTGAGGGGAATCCTGATTGGTTCCATATTTTAGCAATGACAAATTGTGCTGCAATACATTGTTGGTGGGAATGTAAACTTGTTCAAGCTACTCTGGAAAGCAGTATGGAGATTCCTCAGAAGGCTAAACATAGAGGTCCCCTACGACCCAGCAGCCCCACTCTTGGCATCGACCCAAAAGATTATAAACAAGAACACACTAAAAGGTCTATCTTTCTCTGTAGATCTGAGAGTATATGTTTTACATATTTAGGTGCTCCATTATTTGGTGATTATAAACTGATGACTGTGGTATTCTCTTCCTGGATTTTTCCATGTATTAATATGTAATGGCCCTCTTTGTCTTTCTGAACTGATTTTAATGAGAAGTCATTTTGTTGGAAATCAAAATGGCCCCTCCTGCCTTCTTGCTGGGTGCATTTTCATGGAAGATCTTTTTCCATCACTTCACTCAGAATCTGTTTTTGTCTTTGGCTATGAGATGGGTCTCTTGAAGACAACAAATGGATGGATCTTGTTTTCTGATCTACTCCGCAGTAATTTTTCTTTTGAATGGAGCATTGAGTCCATTAATGTTTATGGTTATTATAGATGTGCTGTTTCCTGTCTTTTTTTTTTTTTGCTTTCCTTTGTTTTTGCTTCTTTCTTTTACCTGTGCTTACTAAATTGATCCCCTAGTGACTTCTATCTGATGTGGTTCCATGATCTTGATTGTTTCCTTCGGGTTGTAGTCCTCCTCTTAATATTTTTTGTAGTGCTGGCTTCCTGTTCATGTATTTCCTTAACTTTCCTTTGTTATAGAAAGTTTTGGTGTCTCTGCCAAATGTAAATTCTAATATCGATGGGTATGTTAATCTGGGTTGGCAATTATTGGCCTTCAGGGCTTGAAACTAATTTATTCTTACTGATGGATGAATAAAATTTCATTTATATGCATATATGTATGCATATATAATACATGTATGGGAAAATGTGGGATTGTATATAGATATGAGTGTAGACATAGAGATATAAAGGTTTCATATTTTCTTGATTTGTCAGTTTTCTGGCATTTGAGCTGCTTTTATAACTTGAAGATTATAAGTATTGCTACAGTAAACAAGGTTGTACAGGTGCCCTTTTTATACAATGATTTGAATTATTTTAGATAATTGCCACAGTCTCTGCTTTGTCCAATTTAACTACAAAGGTTAGATTTACAAACTGAAACACAAAAAATAGATAGTACACATTTGAATATCTTTAAACAATATAATTCCTTTTCAGTCCACTGTTGTTTCAATACAATCAACAAGCCCAGATGAAACCTGTAAACCACTATTTAATAGGAAAAAAAATGTTTATCAGTTATTGGCAAAGTAATAATATGAAATTTTAGTAAAACTTTTAATATCAAGCCACTTTTATATATTCTACTATAAAAACATATACAACAATGATATTCAAATATGCATTCTAAGTCATCAGCCTGAACATAAATACTTGGGATATTCAAACTTCTGCAACAAGTTATGAAAGTATTACAGAAAAATAAGTTCCAAATGATCTAGTAGGAGGAAGAAAGAGCCTTGTTTAACATTTATGTGTACATAGTTATTTTCCAGTCTTTGTAAACATACATGAATAGATAGCAGTCAAAATGTAAGGTGAAACGGAGATTCTAGACCGAAGGCGCACACTCAGTGTGACAGTGGGGGTAACTGGCTTCTCCTACTAACCAGCAGGACACCCTTGTATTTTGATCCTCTTCTCAGTTTTGGCCTTGAGCCTCTCTGAGTCGGAAATGAGTCAGTGGACAATGGATTTGAGAGCTTCATAAATGGTGAGGCAAGCTGATCCTAGGGAAGAGCACTGACTCAGTTCTAGGAAAGAAAAGTGGATCTTTTCCAACTTGAAAGTCAAAATGTATTTTTTTTATGTGTGAAAGTATTAAACTCATTACTGCATTACTGAAGCAAAATTATACATACATCTCATTTTCAGTGGTTCTGGAGGTGAAGCTCTCATACAGTTCCTTCATCTTTTTGTACACATATTTTCCCTCTGGTTCCTCTAGTGGACAACCTGTGACCACCAGTGACAGTAGTGACCATGAGTAATTACCTTGGAAGTCGGGGGTACACTCGGTGCCCCAGACAACATCCTCTGAGAAGCCTTTCTTGGCCCTGTTGGGAAGCTTTGCAGTGCATTAGGGCCAGCAGCAGGAGAAGGAGCAGCTATGGATGTGGAGACAGAAGCAGCCCACATTACCAAGAACCTGTGGGTGTCATCCCAGGAGGCTTTCTCTGAGCTCAGACGAGGTTATATGTGGAGTGCAGGGCCACCCAAAGTCTTTTTTTTTTTTTTTTTTGGCCAGTCCTGGGCCTTGGACTCAGGGCCTGAGCACCATCCCTGGCTTCTTCCCGCTCAAGGCTAGCACTCTGCCACCTGAGCCACAGCGCCCCTCTGGCCGTTTTCCATATATGTGGTGCTGGGGAATCGAACCTACAGCTTCATGTGTAGGAGGCAAGCACTCTTGCCACTAGGCCATATTCCCAGCCCCAAACCACCCAAAGTCTTCATACAGGCTTATCTGGAGGCTGGTGCCTGCCTGGGGAGCAGTGGCCTCACCATGGGAGTTATGAGGATGACACTGACACAAGCAGCCCAAAGCCTCAAAGGCCAGTGTCATGGTCACCAGTGACCATGGCCCTGAGCATCAGATAAGTCGTGCACAACAGCTTCCATGAATCTTGCAGGGGCCACAAGAAGAGAGTGGAGGAACCTGAGCATTCAGACAGGGCCTTCATGAGGCCAGGGCAGCAGAGAGAGTGAGAGCTTATGGTAGTTATGGCAACCACAGTGATGTAAGCAGTCTTAAGACCCAATGGCCAGTGGCTTGGTCACCAATGGCTGTGACCACAGACTACTGGCAGGTCACACCCAATGGCCACCCTAGTCTCACAGGGTTATGAGGAGAGAGCAGGGTATTCCAAGCCTTCAAAAAAGCCACCATGAGGCCAATACCCAGGCAACAACAGCTGGGAGCCAAGGCCAATTCACAAGGGTAGCAGAGAGGGCTTAGAGGCTACAAATCAGGTTCGGATTTATGTTATTCTAACACTTCTATAAGCTTACTATGAATATCTTCTTTATTTTTCCCCCCTTCCCAGTCACTACAAACTATGATCCTCACAGTTCAGCTTCCTGTGTAGCTAGGATTACAGAAAGTAGCAGCTGGCATTAAAAATGGCTTGGGACTGGGGATCTTCTTTAATCCTTAGCTCCTCAGAAGGCTGAGATTTGAAGGATCCTTGAAAAAGTGTGGGCAATGAGCATTGGAGTTCATGCTGATAGTTATTTGACTAAAGTGATATAAAATTTCATTGTTTTGATTTGCATTTCCTTTACAACTAATGATACTGAGCATTTTCTCATGTGTGCATTGGCCATTTGTACTTCTACTGTGAAGTATCTGTTTTAATTATTCATCCACTAGTTAGGCTATTGATAGAATCAATAATTGCCTATTTTTTTTTAAAACTTCCTATGTATTTTGCTTAATTCTACTGCCATATCTCTGCAAAGATGTTTTTTCTCATTCTGTAGGTTGCCCTTTCAGTATGATGATGACATCTTTGTCTATGCAGAAGGTTTTTAGATTAAGGCAATCCTATTTGTCAATCATCACTTTGATTGCTAGGCCACTTCAGAAAGCTCTTTCCTATACCAATGAGTTCTAATCATTTTCTTGTTCTGTCCTGTAAAAGTCTCAAAGTTTTAGACCATGTGTTAAGGTGTTTGGTTTATTTTAAATTGATATTGGTACAAAATAGAGGTATGAATCCAATGTCAGTCTTCTGCATGTGGACAGAGGTCCCTAACTCGAGTGAAAATTGGAATTAGTGACCCCTCATATTTTGAACTTAACAGAAACACAAGACAGTGCTGTCCCATCTGCAAAAAAAATCTATAAATCCAGGCCTTCCTCACCTAGA
Source organism: Perognathus longimembris pacificus (assembly GCF_023159225.1). Classification (NCBI taxonomy): domain Eukaryota; kingdom Metazoa; phylum Chordata; class Mammalia; order Rodentia; family Heteromyidae; genus Perognathus; species Perognathus longimembris. The sequence continues at coordinate 68,001,205 of NC_063167.1, read as the reverse complement.
AGAGAGGATAGAGTTTTGACCACATTAATTGATCAGCTGTCATCTTAGATCTACCCTCTCAATACATATAGCACCACTTAAACATCATCTTATATCAATGAAACTTCAAAAAAAATCACTAACAACAAATATTTAAGTGACCAAAGCTTCCAACCCTGAACCCAGGTCGATAAATCACAGTGAGTGATCACAATGTTCAAGAATAAAGAACATATTCTCAAAACCCAACAATGACACAATGAAAGACTTAAGTGAGAGTGAAGGAGAAAGGCCAAACAATGGTTACATGAAAGCAATGTTGAGAGAAATATCCAATAAAATAAAAGAGCAGATCTTCAATTTAATTCAAGAGAATTTTGACATGAAAATGAAGACATCTAAATGAACTAAAAATGGAAAGGCAGAGAAAGAGGATTTAAGAAAAAAGATAAAAATAATGAAGAGCTCCATAACCCTAATTCAAAATGCAGTTGAGGGCTGGGGATATAGCCTAGTGGCAAGAGTGCCTGCCTCGGGTACACGAGGCCCTAGGTTCGATTCCCCAGCACCACATATACAGAAAATGGCCAGAAGCGGCGCTGTGGCTCAAGTGGCAGAGTGCTAGCCTTGAGCGGGAAGAAGCCAGGGACAGTGCTCAGGCCCTGAGTTCAAGGCCCAGGACTGGCAAAAAAAAAATGCAGTTGAAAGAACATCTCTGAAACAGAATAAACGAAGTTGGAAATGGAGTATCAGAGATTGACGATAAAACAGTGGAGTTAGATCAAACTATCAGAGGCATTTGGGGAAAAAAAATCACTCTGAAGGGACATATAAGAACTCACGGACTCTATCAAAAGCTCAACTATGCATATTATGGGCATAGAGGAGGGAAAAGAAAAAAATCAGAAAACTAAAATGCCCCAAATTGGTAAATCAATTAATGTGCAAATTTGCTAAACAGAAATGTCTCAAAAGAAGAAGCAAAATTGGCAATAAACATATGAGAAAATGCTCAACAAATATGACCACAAACAAAATACAAATCAAAACAGCATGATATTCCATCTCAGTGCAGTAAGACTGACTATCAAAAACATGAACTAAAACAAATGTTGGTGGAGGTATGAGGGCAAAGAAACTCCATTACATTGTTGGTGGAAAGGGAAACTAGTACAACCATTCTGGAAGGTTCCTTGGAGATTCTGCAACATACTAACAGAATTTGCCTATGATCCAGGGATACCACTTTTGAGCATATACCCTGATTATTACAAGTCAGGATATGTTAAAGACAGTTTCATATCCGTGTTCATTGCTGTACTTTTCATGATAGCCAAGACAGAAACAACTCAGAAGCCCTACAATGTATCAGTGAATCAAAAAAATGTGATACACATATAAATGGATATTTACTCATCTATTAGAAAGAATGATATGCCATTTGCAAAGAAATTATGGATGTGGAAAAATTATGTTAAGTATAGAATGCTTAGAGAGTCAAATGGCTCATGATTTCTCTATGTTCATGTTAGATAAAAATGCAATCATGATAACATATAGAGGGTTATGTGCATATACACACAAACAAATTGACTAAAGAAGGCATACTTATAGGTGAGGAATCCAGTGGCATAACTCCTTTGAAAAACTAAGAAATAGTTCCACAAAATGAATCAGGCAGCTGAAACATGTTTGGTGTGGGAGAAGCAACAGAAAGGGGGAGGCACACGAATGAATGGAGGGAGAAGGGTTGAACCAATATAGTCAGTATGATCAATGTACATTATGTAAAAATTTAACTACATGGCTTGAGGTTAGGGATGAAGGAGGAAAATGGGCTGAAAAGATAGGAGGGTGACATTGATCAAAATGAATTTTACTCATAAGCTTACTTCTTGAACTAAAACATTTCTGTGCTACTTAATAAAAATGAATACTTTAAACACTTAATACATCAACAGTAACAAACAATAATAACAGTGAAATAGATTAAAACTCAAAGAATTTCAGAAACCAGTACATGATCCAAGAAAGAGACACACACAAACTTCTGAATAAATTCCAAGAGAACACAAAAAAGTATATGAAATAAAGGCAATGTAGGACATGAAACAGAAACTAAAAGAAGATACAGAAATTTAACAAAAAATGAAATTCTGTGAATGTAAAAAGTTAAGTAGACAAGATATCCTGCTACTTTGCCAAAGTTTAGGATCAGTCTAGTATCTTGGGGCAAGAAACAACCACCCAATTAATAAATGGGCTAATGTCTTAAAATAGAGACTTCTCGGAAGAAGTAGTAATATAACCAATAGACATGTGAAGAAATCTTCAACATGTCTGGCCATAAAATGCACATCAAGACAACACTGAGATTCCACCTCCTCATCCCAGGCAAAATGGCCATCATCAAGAAAATGAACAAGGGCTAGGAATGTGGCCTAGTGGCAAGAGTGCTTGCCTCGTATACATGAAGCCCTGGGTTTGATTCCTCAGCACCACATATATGGAAAAGGCCAGAAGTGGTCCTGTGGCTCAAGTGGCAGAGTGCTAGCCTTGAGCAAAAAGAAGCCAGGGACAGTGCTCAGGCCCTGAGTTCAAGCCCCAGGACTGGCAAAAAAAAAAAAAAAAAAAGAAAATGAACAATAAGAAATGTTGATGAGGATGTGGCCAAAAGGAAACTCTAATATGTTATTGGTGGAATCTAAGCTTTTTCAACTACTCTGGAAAGCAGTATGGAGGTTCTTTAAAAAGCTAAATGTAGGACTGGGAATGTTGCCTCGTGGTAGAGTGCTTGCCTAGCATGCATGAAGCCCTGGGTTAGATTCTGCAGTACCACATACATGGAAAAGCTGGAAGTGGCACTTTGGCTCAAGTAGTAGAGCACAAAGGGGCTCAGGGACAGTGATGAGTTAAAAAATATATATCAGTTCAAACTGGTTCAAGAATCTTTTAATTGTATAAGAAGGTCACATTTATATAGTTCCATGGATACATACCATATACTTTGAATGAGTCCATCCCCTCTGTTACATTCACTTAATTAGCTTCTCTTTTTTCAAAGTTTTTGTTGGGTTACATAATGCTATCTTTGAATATATAAATGTATGCATATGTATGTAACATATTTTAATCCTTTTCTGAGTAGTTTATTTGAGGTAAGAGTCTTACGGACTTTTCTGCTCAGGTTGGCTTCAAACCACAACCCTCAGATCTCAGGCCTCTAAATAAGATAAGATTACAGGTGTGAACCACTAGCTTTGAAGATGGGGCTGTGAACTTAACCCAGAAGAAGGTGCTGCTGGATCATTCCCAGGAATTAAACAGAGACATGGTGTTAGAAACCTGATGTTAGAATTTAGATTGTAAGATGTCCAGAACATTGAAAATGACTACAAAAATTCTAGGAGAAACTTCAGAAATCAAATGGTCAAGAGATGCATGAACACACATGAGGTAGTCAATGTGGAGAATTCTTTAGCTGAATTCCAGATCCTCTTATGAATAAGAAAAGGTCTTTTAGAGTAACGCCATGTGAATGTCATGTGTGTGGAGAGGTCCTTATTGGTCACTCATCCTAAATGTGCCTCTCACTGTTTGGAGTAGAAATAAACTTCCTAATATTAGAAAAAAAGAAAACAAAACCTATACAAATGTATTAGATATGAGAAAACAGTTAGATATTCTAAATACTTTCTTAAGCATGAACAAATTGACAATGGAGATAAACCATATGAATACAAGTAATATGGGACTGCCTCCAGAAGTCACGATGACATTCAAATACATGTGTAAATTGACATGGGTGGGAAAGCCTTCACTTTTCCCAGTGTTTCTCAGTCATGAAAGGATTTACCCTGGAGGAAAACCCTATGTAGATAAGCAGTGTGGGAATGCATTTTATTATTTATTGAGTAAAATTTAAAAACAGGGATATGTACTCTCTGGAGAGAAACTATGAATGATAAAGTTTTCAGTTAATTTACTAATTTTCATTAATATAAATTCACATTGGAGAGAAACTATTTTGTTTGATCTCATCATTTATTGAGCAATTATTAAGATACCAGTAAAATATAGATATGATACTCAAAATATTTATCTCAACTTAAAAAATATTATCTTAGGGCTGGGAATATGGCCTAGTAGCAAGAGTGCTTGCCTCGTATACATGAAGCCCTGGGTTCAATTCCCAAGCACCACATATATAGAAAATGGCCAGAAGTGGTGCTGTGGCTCAAGTGGCAGAGTGCTAGCCTTGAGCAAAAAGAAGCCAGGGATAGTGCTCAGGCCCTGAGTCCAAGGCCCAGGACTGGCAAAAAAAAAAAATTATCTTAAAGTAGTATTATAAAGAAGTTGACATTGAATAAAACAATTTATTAATACAATATAATGTCACCACTTTCAACATCTCTCACCACCCCCACACACGTTCCCAAAGTCTTCTTAATTTTGTTGAAAATTTTATACATTTAAGCTATATATTTTTCAGGGAAGAAAAAGTAATTTTATTAAATAGTATGGGCATACCATGGGAAGAAAGCCATTGAGTACATAAGGATTAGGTTTAAACACAGGAATACTGAGACAGGGGAGAAAAGCATGATTAAACATTCCCAGTTAGCTGGGCACTAGTGGCTCACATGTATAATCCTGTTTACAGAGGATGCTGAGATCTGAGGATCCGAGTTTTTTTTTTATTAATTAAATTTTGTTGACAAGGTGTTGTGCAAAAGGGGTACAGTTACATAATAGGGCAGTGAGTACATTTCTTGTGATATCTTACACCCTCATTTTTCTTTCCTTTCCCTATATCAGGTAGGCAGTGTACAATACCCAGTGTACCAAAATCATATACAGTAGCCACGTGGCGTACGCAAAAGGATATTCACCTAGAACTTTAAATATAACGTCAACAATAGTTTGCTTATCCTTGTCTTATATGATCATACATACATAGCTGTTGAGCTATTGTGATGCACTGAGAAGTCTATTTTAGACCTTTTTATGTTTAGTAGTTGTTTGGTTTTAGATACACACTGTAAGGTAACTGACTCACACCTGTGGAAATACCAGTTGACAAGAAGTTTTTTGTTTCACAGACCTGGTCTCTACTGTTTCTCCCCACCCCCCCCAACAGTCATATATCAAGGAGACCACGACCCTTTGTTCTCTGTGTTCTAGGCTTGTCTCGCTCAGCATTATTTGTTCAAGTTCTGACCATTTCCCTGCGAATACCAATATTTTATCATTTCTAATTGCTATGTAGTATTCCATTGTGTACAGGTACCACATGGTTTTGATCCATTCATCTGTAGAGGGGCATCTGGGTTGTTTCCATATTTTGGCTATTGTGAATTGTGCAGCAATAAACATGGATGCGCAGATGTCTTTTTGATATCCTGAGACCTGTTGTTCAGGATAGATGCCTAGGAGTGGTATGGCTGGATCATAGGGTAGGTCTATGTTGAGCTTTTTGAGGAACCTCCATACTGTTCACCAAAGTGGTTGTACGAGGATCCCAGTTTGAAGCCAGCCTGGGTGGGAAAGTCTGTGAGACTCTTCTCTCCAATAAATTACTGAGAAATGACCATAAGTAGCGCTGTCACTCAAGTAGTAGAGTGCTAGCTGTGAGCTAAAGAAGCTCAGTGATAGCACCCAGGCCCTGGGTTCAAGACCCAGGACTTCCAGAAACAAACAACAACAACAAATTCCAAGTTAGAACCTGATTGGTCATTTTCATAGTTCTGGTACATTGAGTTGTTGAGAAATTGTTATCTCTTTTATCACTTGAGGAAGGCAATCTGGGTCCTGCCTCACTTAAAGGGGTGGTCTTTTCTGCAAGGCTGTAATATTCCTTTGACATAGAGTTGATACTGATCAGGCCTGTTTTTCCTGGAACTCAAAGTGATTGTAAAGTGACTGCAATGAGATTGGCTTAGCACAAAGACACATACAAAATGGAGGCAGAGTTGTCAAGCTTTATTATTGCTCTTTTTGTTTTATTGTCAGTCATGAACTGAGAAAAACTCTGTGCCTGAACTCTGTGCCTGGGCACTGTTTCTGAGCTCTTCATCTCAAGACTAGTGCTCTACCACTTGAGCCACAGTGCCACTTCTGGTTTTCTGGTGGTTAATTGAAGATAAGAGTCTCACAGACAGGGGCTGGGAATATGGCCTAGTGGCAAGAGTGCTTACCTTGTATACATGAATCCCTAGGTTCGATTCCTGAGCACCACACACATATAGAAAATGGCTAAAGTGGCAGAGTGCTAGCCTTGAGCAAAAGGAAGCCAGGGACAGTGCTCAGGCCCTCAGTTCACAGCCCAGGACCGGCCAAAAAACAAAAAAAGTCTCATAGACTTTGCTGCCCAGGCTGGCTTTGAACCTTGATCCTCAGATCTTAGATTCCTGAGTAGGTAGGATTGTAGATGTGACCCACCAGCGCCCAGTGGCTATTGCTTTTATTAAACCATTAACATTTGTTTTAAAAGGGGATCATGGGAGATAAAAGTAATAGAGTGGGCTGGGAATATGGCCTAGTGGTAAAGTGCTCGTCTCGTATACATGAAGCTCTGAGTTCAATTCCTCAGCACCACATATATTGAAAAGGCCAGAAGTGGCATTGTAGCTCAAGTGGCAGAGTGCTAGCCTTGAGCAAAAAGAAGCCAGGGACAGTGCTCAGGCCCTGAGTCCAAGCCCCTGGACTGGGCAAAAAAAAAAGTAATAGACTGGGTAAATTTGATCAGAAGTCATTATATATATATGGAAATATTACAGTAAAATTCTTTTATATATTTAGTATACGCTAATGAAAAGAAAATCAAATCAAAAGACAGAAAGGAAAAATGATTGACACAAGTCACAAAACAGATAATAAAATGAAAAAACTGAATTCTTACCTATCAATAATTACTTTATAAGTAAATGAATCATCCAGGGATGAATGGTTCATGCCTGTAATCCTCAATACTCAGGAGGCTGAAATCTGAGATATGTGGCTCAAAGCCAGCCCAAACAGGAAAGTCTGTGAGATTCTTATCTCCAATAACTATCAAAAGCCAGAATTGGAGCACTATATTTGAGCAAAAATGTTCAGGGACAGTGCCCAGACTCTACGTTCAAACCCCAGGACCTATGAGTACACACACACACACACACACACACACACACACGCACACACACACAAGCATTTGTGTGCACACACACACGTAAATGAATTACCTGGACACTAGTGACTCACACCTACAACCGAAGCTACTCAGGAAGCTGAAAGTAGAAGTATTATTGATTCAGGTCAGGCAGGGAGCAAACTCTGAAAGAATTAAAATAACTGCAAGAGGGCACCAGTGGTTCACATCTGTAATCCTAGCCACTCAGGTGGCTGAGATCTGAGGATTGTTGTTCAAAGCCAATTCAGGCAAGAAAATCAGTGAGACTTATTTTTAACAAACAACTCTGAAAAAGTCAGAAATGGAACTGTGGCACAGTGGTAGAGCCTTGAGCAAAAAGAAGCTCAAAAAGACAGTGCACAGGCCCTGAGTTCAAGCTTCAGGACTGGCCCCCCCCCCCAAAAAAAAGAAGAAAAGAAAAATTAAAAAAGACACCAAAAAGCACAGGTATCAAAGCAGAGCAGAAAAACGAACTTGCGGCAATGGTAAAACTTAACAGGTAAGGCGTTATTGGAGGACATTAGTTGGGTCGGCAGGATGTGCCTTTGGGGGGCATCTTTCCCTGTCTCTTCTTCCAAACCTTATCTGTTTCCTGGATACCAGGAAGTGACTTTGTTCTGTCATACTCTTCCACCACAATGATCTGCCTCTCTGTATGTAGCACAGCAACAATGGAGCCAACTAACTGAAAGACTGAACCTTGGAAACCATAATTTTTAAAAATCCTCCTCTTTTAAATTATTTCCTCAAGTATTTTGTCATAGCACAAAACACTGCTGAATACTAAAAATTATTTTTAAAAATTGATAAAAGACTCTATACAAAGAAATGGAAAAACACAACACATTTATGGATTAGAAAAATCATTGAACTATCCATAAGATGATCTACACATACAACACAATTCCTAGCAGAATGGCAATAACATTTTTGACAGAAATTTGGGGGGAAAATCCAATATATTACCTTAAATAACCAAAACAATCTGAGAACTAAAAGTTGGAAGATTATACTAGCTCACTGTAAATTATATTTTAAATGAAGAGTAAGTTAAACAATATGGTACTTGTACAAAAACAGGCACATCAACCACTAGAATAGAACAGAGGGTCCATAAACAAGTCCAAGCAGGTGTGGCAATTGACATTTGGCAAGGACACCATGCAGACACCAAGAGGGGAGTCTTATGTTCTTTTGTTCGGATGTGTCCTTCCTCATGTGCTCCCACTAACATTAGCCTCTTTCTTTAGATATCCCAATAAACCTCAGCTGAGTAAAGAGTTTCCTTACATGAGATCTGTAGTAGATGAGTCTCCCATTAGGAGGAAGTGAAGCAGAAACAGTTCCACATGCCAATATGTAGCAGCACTAATTAGAACGCAACCACGCTGCAAAGAGGCTTACCTTTCTTGAGTAACTGCATAATATGCGTGTTCCCAGGGTGCTAGAATCCTAGGATTCTGCTAGGAATTCCTCACGCCAAGTGATTTTTGCCATCAGCTCTGATGTTCATAATTTCTTTCCTTTGGATAACTTAAGTTTTTGCTCTTGTTTTTCCAGGACCTTGAAATGAACCATCAGTTTATTTGATAGGTGTCTGATTTTATAAATGTAAACACATAAATATAAACTTCCTTCTTAGAACTGTCTTTGCTACATCACATGTATTCTAGTGAATTGTATGTTCTTTTCCATTTAATTCCATAAATTTTCAAATTCTCCTGGTTTGTTAAATGAGAAATCTCCATGTGTTCATATAATTTTTGTAGTGTCTCTTGCTTTTAATATTCAGTGTTATTGCATTATTATCTCATAAAATGCAATCGATTATTTTCTTTTTCTCCTTTTGTTAAGACTTTCTTTGTGAACTCAAAGGTGTTCCATTTGGAGAAAGTTCTGTGCGCTTAAGAGAAGGATGTTTATTTCAAAGCTCTTTAGTGAACATTCTGTAGGCATTTCTATACTTGATGTATGGTACAGTTTGACTCTTAAGGTTCTTTGTTTTTTCCTGGATAATATGTTGATAAGAATGTGGTACTTAAATCTCCTACTGTTATTGTCCAGGATGTGTCTTTTTACATCCAGAATATTTGTCTTTAGGTAGCTGGGGCCACACATATTTTGTGAATATATAGCTACAATAATATACCCTTGATGAATTGTTCCCTTTTATTAGTACATAGTGACTTATTTTATATCTTGTTGCTACGTAGGCTTGAAGTCTCCTTTATGAGAAAATTGTTGCTTTACTGCTTTCCATCCTTTTCACTTTTGGTCTGTGTGTCTTTGCACAAAATCATATGCACTTCAGACAATGAACAGTTGGACCTTCCTTACAAAATGCAATAATCTAGTCTGTATTAAAAATCTAGTCTGATTACAAAGATCATTAAAATTTAATGTTATTATTCTGAAGCATGTGCCTATATATTCCTATAATTTTGTTGATTTCCCTACTAGTTGATTTGAGAACTTTTTGCTCTTTTCTCTCTTCTTTATTCATTTTGGTGTTTGCTGGTTAAATATATTTGATTCTTTTCTAAATTTTATTGGTTTACTATTCATCTCTTTCTGAGTTCTCCTTATTACAACTTTTCCCCTCATCTGTATGTAGCAGTCCTTTAAATATCTTCTGGATTTGTGGTCATGAATCACCTTATTTTATGCTTGGAAGGTCTTTATTTCTTCATCAGTTGTCAAAGAGAACTTTGTAAGATATAGTAATCTTGGATGACAGTTATATATACCCTTCAGCGTTTGAAGGGTACATACTCCATGTTTTCCATGTTTCATGACTTCTAAGGTTTTGCTAAGATGTTTGATATAACTCTGATAAAGTTGCTTTTGTAAGTTAATACATATTTCTGACAGCTTTCAATATTCTTTTTTCTATACTTTGGGCATTTAAAATAAAATACGCTATGGAGACATCACTTTCGGTCATATATATTTGAAGGTTTGAAATGCCTCCTAGATATGGATTTCCATATTTGCCCCTAGATTTTGGAAATATTTCCACTATATTTTCAATGGATAGTTTCCCCATGGCTCCAGTTAGTAATGTCCTTCTTATATAACAAAGGTTCTTATCATTCAACTAGGTCCTCAAGATCTTGAAAATTAAGGTCATGTTTGTTTCTTACTTTCTTGCTCTATAGTAGTCCCTTGATTTGACCTCAGTCTCTAATATTTCTTCTGATTGATGTAGACCACTGACAGTGCTTTCAACAGTGTTTTAATGTGATTCATTGAATATTTCATTTATAAGGTTTTAAGTTTTTATAAATCTCATTTTCCTTACTGAATTTTTCATCCAACTTACTGAATTTCTCATCCAGATATTGAATTGACTTCCTTACCTATTTGTATGTACCATCTTAAAGTTATTGATATTTTTAAAGGTAGATTTTTGAGTTCTTTTTTAGTATCTGAACCATTTCAGTATCTACTTTTGGGTTCTGTTTGGAGGAAATACAAATTTTCATAGAAGTCACTTAACCATTTTTTTTTCATTTTTCTTGTTTCTATGATGTGGCTTAAAGATCTGTTGGAATGGAAACTTCTTGCACATTTTAAATTATATTTTATTATGTTTAAGTACTTGTAAAAAGAACATACCATTCAACATGTCAGTTTATGAACACAGTGCATCTCAATCAATATCTCTTGTTTCATCCTTCTCCCAATCCTTCTAAAATGCACCCATCCCCTCAATTTTCTTAGTTTCATAGTATATACAGTAAATATTATGACTGTGTTCTCCCCATTTCTCTTTTCATTCATCTACTCCCTCTCCTTCACCTTATACACTCATACACACCCCTTTCATGTACCAGCTTCCTGATATTCATTTTGTTAGATGGTGAGTTGGTTGTTCTAACGAATTGCACCAGATACTATACCTGGTATATATTTGTGTGCATGTGCACATGATCTCATATGTGTTTACCTCTATATTTATACATTAGATCTAACTTCCACATATGAGAGAAGGTATATATCATTCACTTAGCAGTTTTTCCAGGTCCATTCATTTCTTTGCAAATCATGTAATATCATTCTTCCTAATGAATTAGTAATGTTCCACTGTGTGTATATACGACATTTTGTTGATCTGTTCATTCACTGAAGGACATCTGGGCTGTTTACATATGTTGGCTGCGAATAGTGCAGTAAGGAACATATTTGTGCAGGTGAGTTAACTGTATCCTGTAGCCTTTGCATGCTACCCATCTCTCCCCAAAGCCATACACGTGATTTTGTTTCAGAGTTGTGGAGACATAGTACAATTCAAAAAAACAACCAAATGACAACAACTTACAGAAACTCTTGAATTGAATATAGTAAAAAATTTCAGTTCTTCCTATTATTTTCTGAGCTATTAGATTCTTATTCAGAAAGTTGTGACCTACATGTGCATTTCCCCTATATTTTTCTCTAGTGGTTTTAAGACTTTTACATATTACTTGAAGGTCTTTGATACATATTGAATTGGATTATGTACAGGGTAAGAGTGATATACTTCACTCTTCCTCATGTAGATATGGATCTCCAGGTTTTCTAGCACAATTTGTTAAGGAGACATTCTTTTTTTTAAAAAAATGTGTTTTGGTACAGTTAATTGATCATCAAATGACTATGGTAAGGGTATGTTTATTTCTGGGTTTTCCACTCCATTGCTCTTCATGTCTGTTTTTTATCCACTGCAGTGCTGTTTTTATTACTATTGCTTGGTATTCTAGTTTGAGATAAACTGTTATGAAACTTGCAGCCTGACTCCTTTTGCTAAGGATTGCTTTGGCTATCTGTTTTTTTCTTTCTTGTTAAATGGCAAATGTATGCAGTTTTTGTGAAGAAAGTCACTGAAATTTTCATTGGGAGTTTACTGAATATATAAGTCGCCTTTGGTAATATAGTTATAACATTATCATTTCTTCCAATCATTGAATATGAAAGGTCTTTTTATTTCCAAGATTTTTTTTTTTTCGCAACTCCTGGGGCTTGCTCTCTGGGTCTGAGCACTGTCCCTGGCTTCTTTTTGCTCAAGGCTAGCACTCTATGACTTGAGCCACAGTGCCACTTCTGGCTTTTTCTGTTTATGTGATGCTGAGGAATTGAACCCAGGGCTTCATGCGTGCTAGGCAAGCACTCTACCATTAAGCCACAGTCGCAGCCCTCTTCCAGTATTTTTAACTTTGGTTTTTTAGTATTTTATACCTTCTCCTGTAGATGTCTTTTACCACCATTTGCTTTTATTCCTAGTTTTTATGAGTATGTTGTGACTGGGGTTGTTCCCTGATTTCTTTCTCAATGAGTGCATAGATCTATAGAAAAGTTATTGACATTGACATACTGATTTTGTATTCTATTAATTTACTAGAAAATATTTATCAGATCTGAAAGTCTTTTGGTGGCTCCTTTAGGGTCTTCCAGGTCATATTATCTGCAAGTAGAGATAGTTTATATCCCTTTTTAAATTCTTTTCCTTCTGGCTCTGGCTAAGATTTCAAGTAGTATATGGAATAATAATGGTAAACATAGACATAGTTAACACCTTGCTGATTTCAAAGGAAATGTTCAAAAATTTCTCCATTAAGTATGATGTTGGCTTGTAGTTGCTTATTGTTGATCTATTTAGGATTTTATATCTTCTTGGTTTCATTTTCATAGGTCTTTTATGTCTAGAAATTTGTCAGTTTCTTCTAGGTTTTCCAACTTATTGGATTATAATTTTTCAAAACACATTCCCTAATGATCCTGGGACTTTAGTGGTATTTGATATAACATTTCCCATTTACTAATTTGCATCATCTCTTTTTTAGTTCCTTCCTTCTTTCCTTCCTTCCTTCCTTCCTTCCTTCCTTCTTTCCTTCCTTCCTTCCTTCCTTCCTTCCTTCCTTCCTTCCTTCCTTCCTTCCTTCCTTCCTTCTTTCCTTCCTTCCTTCTTTCCTTCCTTCCTTCCTTTCTCTTTCTGTCTGGTGAAGCTTGAACTCACTGTTCCTAAGCCTCTTTGTAGCATTCTACCACTGGAGCCACAGTTCCACTTTCAGTTTTGTTGGTTTTTTGTTTGTTTTGTCTTTTTTTTTTTGGCTTTTTTTATTAATTAAATTTTGTTGAGAAGGTGTTGTGCAAAAGGGGTACAGTTACATAATAAGGCAGTGAATACATTTCTTGTGATATCTTCCACCCTCATTTTTCTTTTCCTTCCCTAAATCAAGTAGGCATATATACAATATCCAGTGTACCAAAATCATATATAGTAACCACGTAGCATATGTCAAAGGAAATTCACCTAGAACTTCAAATGTAGGTCTATTCTAGACCTTTTTATGTTTAGTAGTTGTTTGGTTTTAGATACATAATGTAAGGTCGCTGACCCAAACCTATGGAAATACCATTTGACAAGAAGTTTTTTGTTTCACAGACCTGATCTCTACTGCCCCCCCAGCCACCCTAACAGTCATATATCAAGGAGACCATGCCCCTTTGTTCTCTGTGTTCTAGGCTTGTCTCGCTCAACATGATTTGTTCAAGTTCTGACCATTTCCCTGCGAATACCAATATTTTGTCATTTCTAATCACTATGTAGTATTCCATTGTGAATAGGTACCACATTTTTTGGATCCATTCATCTGTACTGGGGCATCTGGGTTGTTTCCATATTTTGGCTATTGTGAATTGTGCAGCAATAAACATGGATGTGCAGATGTCCTTTTGATAAAATCCTGAGACCTGTTGTTCAGGATAGATGCCTAGGAGTGGTATGGCTGGGTCATAGGATATGTCTATGCTGAGCTTTTTGAGGAACCTCCATACTGTTCTCCAAAGTCGTTGTACTAATTTGCACTCCCACCAACAGTGGAGAAGGGTTCCTCTTTCCCCGCATCCCCCCCAGCATTTGCTGTTGGCTGAGTTCAGAGTATAGGCCATTCTAACTGGAGTGAGGTGGTATCTCAGGGTTGTTTTTATTTGCATTTTCTTGACTACCAGGGATGTTGAACATTTCCTCATATGTTTCTTTGCCATTTTTATCTCTTCTGTCAAGTCTCTCTTTAGCTCCTTTGCCCATTTAATAATTGGTTTAGTGGGTTTGGAGGGGGTTAGTTGTTTGAGTTCTCTGTAGATGATGGATATTAGGCCTTTTTCTGTTGCTGTGCTGGTGAAGATCCTTTCCCATATGGTTGGATGTCTTTCTAGTTTGGTGGTTCAGCTGTGCAGAAACTTTTTATTTTGTAGTCCCATTTGTCGAGACTCTCCCCTATCTTTTGTGCCGCTGGGACAACCTGTGCCTATAAGTTCTAGCGTCTCTCCTACTCTGTCCTTCAGTAGTTTCAAGGATTCAGGTCTGATGTTGAGGTCCTTAATCCATTTTGAGTTGATCTTGGTCCATTCTGATAGGCTAGGGTCTACTCTGAGTTTTCTACATGTGGCTGCCAAGTTTTCCCAGCACCAGTAGTTGAAAAGGCTATTTTTTTTTCCATTGTATGTCTTTAGCTCCTTTGTCGAATATCAGCTGACTGTAAGAATGTGTCTTTATTTCTGGGTCTTCTATTCTATTCCATTGGTCTTCAGGTCTGTTTTTATACTAATACCAGGCTGTTTTTATTATGATGGCTCTATAATAGAGCTTGAAGTCTGGTATTGTGATTCTTCCCACACTATTTCTTTTGCCTAGAATTGCTTTGGCTATTCTAAGTCTTTTGCTGTTCCATATGAATTTATGGGTTGTTTTCTCTATTTCAGTGAAGAATGTAGCTGGGATCTTGATGGGGATTGCATTGAATTTGTATAACATTTTGGGCAATATGGCCATTTCCACAACATTGATTCTGCCTACCCATGAGCTTGGGAGGTCTTTCCATCTCCTTGTGTCCTTTTCAATTTCCTTTTTTTTAGATTTTTATAGTTCTCATTAAATAGGTCATTCACATCTTTAGTTAGCTTAATCCCTAGGTAAGTTATTCTTTTTTTAAAACTATTGTAAATAGTATTATTTCCATAATTTCCTTTTCTGCTTATACATTGCTGGTGTACAGAAAAACAACTGATTTTTGTGGGTTGATTTTGTATCCTGCTACTTTGCCAAAATGGTTTATTAGGTCTAGGAATTTGGGGACTGATTTTTTTTGGGTTCTTCAGATATAAGATCATGTCATCTGAGAACAGGGATAGTTTTATTTCTTCTTTGCCAATCTGGACCCCTTTGATGTCCTCCTCTTGCCTTATTGCTATGGCTAGGGATTCCAGCACTATGTTGAATAGAAGCGGGGAGAGTGGGCATCCTTGTCTTGCTCATGAGTTCAGGGGAAATGGTTTTAGTGTCTCCCCATTTAATATGATATTAGCAGTTGGTCTGTTGTATATGACTTTTATTGTTTTAAAGAATGTTCCCTCTATTCCTATTCTCTCCAGGGCTTTTAACATGTATGGGTGTTTTATTTTGTCAAAGGCTTTTTGGGCATCAGCTGAGATGATGATGTGGTTCTTGGTCTTAGCTCTGTTGATGTGGTGAATTACATTTGTTGATTTGTGGATGTTGAACCATCCTTGTGACTGTGGGATAAAGCCTACTTGATCATGATGTATAATTTTCTTAATCAGTTTCTGGATTCTGTTAGCTAATACTTTGTTGAGGAGCTTTGCATCTGTGTTCATTAGTGATACTGGTCTGTAAGTCTCTTTTTTTGTTGGGTCTTTGCCTGGTTTGGGGATGAGTATATTAGCTTCATAGAATGAGTTTGGCATTTCTCCCTCTGTTTCTATTTCACAGAAGGGTTGAGGAGTATTGGTATTAGCATCTCACTGAAGGTATTATAGAATTCATTGGTGAATCCATCTGGGCCTGGGCTTTTCTTTGTTGGGAGGCTCTTGATTACCTCCTGTATCTCGCTGTAAGTTATTGTTTTATTTAGTTCATTTATTTCTTCTTGATTCAGTTTGGGCAGTTTATACTTCTGTAAGAATTGATCCATTTCTTTAAATTCTTTGTTCTTTAGTGAGTAAAGGTTCTGGAAATAGTTCCTTATGATTGTTTGAATATCGTGTGTGTTTGTTGTAATTTTTCTGGTGGAGTCCCTGATCTTATGAATATGAGTCTCTTCTCTTCTGTTTTTTGAAGTCTTGCAAGGAGTCTGTCAATTTTATTTTCTCAAAGAACCAGTTTTTAGTTTTATTTATTTGTTGAATGATTTTTCTTTTCTTTTCTTTTTTTTGCCAGTCCTGGGGCTTGGACTCTGGGCCTGAGCACTGTCCCTGGCTTCTTTTTGCTCAAGGGTAGCACTCTGCCACTTGAGCTACAGCACCACTTCTGGCCATTTTCTGTATATGTGGTGCTGGGGAATCGAACCCAGGGCCTCATGTATATGAGGCAGGCACTCTTGCCACTAGGCCATATCCCCAGCCCTGTTGAATGATTTTTCTATTCTCAATCAGATTTATTTCTTCTTTAATCTTTGTGATCTCTCTCCTCCTAGTTGATTTAGATTCAATTTTTTCTTGTTTCTCCAGTCGTTTTAGCTGCATCATGAGGTTATTTACCTGTTCTGATTCCATTCTTTTAATGTGTGCACTGAGGGCAATGATCACTTTGTTTTTGAGTGGCTAGTTGGAGATAAGAGTCTCATAGGGACTTCTTTTGCCCAGGATGGCTTCAAACTGTGATCCTCAGATCTCAGCCTTCTGGGTAGCTAGGATTATAGGTGTAAGACACCAGCACCAGCTCTTGCTTATCTTTTTAAAGAAGTAACTGGCCCTTTGCATTATTCTTTTAGTCTCCATTTCATTATTTTTAGTATTCTTTTTATGATTCATCTCCTCACTTAAACTTCTATTTGGATCATTCTTATTTTTCCTAAGATCTCAAAGTATATCATTGGATTATGTAATTGGAGCTCTCTGATATTTTAATGTATGCCCTCACAACTATAAGCTTCCCTCTTAGAACAGCTTCTACGACATTCCAATGGTTTAGATAAGTGATAATTTTGTTTTCATTTGAATGCAGGACTTTTTAATTTACTCATTGATTTAACCAATGAGCCATTGAGTATTCAAAAGTGTATGTTTTCAATCTGCATATGTTTGTATAGTCACTGTATCCTTGCTTGCTCTTGATTTCTTGATTTTCTATTACAATAAGAGAAGAAACAACAAATTATTTCCCTACATATTGAATGTTGCTTTGTGGCCTACAATGAAACCTATCTTGGAGAAAGTTCCATGGACTACTGAGAAGAATGTGTATACTCTGTTGCTATTGGATGTAAAATTCAATACTTATTTTTTAAGTCTATTTAACCTGGTACAATTTAACTCTGAAGTTTATTTGTTGATTTTTTTCTGGATAATGTATACATTAATGAGAATAAAGTATTAAAATAATCTATTATCCAAGTATCTTGGCCTGTTTATACTGTTTGTTTTATGAAATTGGGTTTTTGACATTTGATATATATATTTGTGATTATATCTCCTGATGAATTATTCTCCTTCTTAATATGTAGTGATTTACATTATGTCTTCTGAATAAATTTTGTTTTGAAGTCTTCTTTGTCAAATAAGTACGTCTAATCTATCTTGTTTCAAGGGTGTACTTTTTTGGAAGATCATTCCCATCCTTCCATTTTCAGTCTTTGCTGCTGTTTCTTGCAGACATCAAACCATTTGGTTCTTGACTTTTCAATCTAATCAGCATCTTCTAATTGAAGAATTAGGATAATTTAATCTTGTGCCAGAATTCAGAGGTGTGTACTAATTCCTACTATTTTGATTTGCTGGGGGTATAGTTGTTTTGAATATTGTTTCCTATTCTTTCATCTTTATTTGTCTTAGAAGTTTGTTAGTTTACTGAATTAATCTTCTTTTCTAGTTTCCATCTGTTTTTCTAATCTTGTACTAGAATTTTATTTTCCCTAATATAATTGTGAATGTCTTTCTCCTCATCTATGAAAATCATTTCCATGATCTGAATGCTAGCTTTGTGCTCATGGAGTTCTTTCATTAGAAAGTGTGTGTTTTCCCTTTGATTTTAAATGATGTCTTCACTGAATATGATATTATTGGTTGTTTTCTGCAGTTTTTTTTTTTTTCTGGTAGTAGAGCTTAAACTCAGGAGCCTTGTGCTTCGCTTGACTCCCTTGTTTATGGTTAGCATTCTACTGATTGAGCTATGACTCCAGCCCTGCTTTTTCCTGGATGAGAAATGGAGTCTCATAGATCTTTCTGCCTATATTAGCTTTGAAATGTAATCCTCCAAGTCTCAAACTCCTGAGTAGTTAAGTGTGAGCTATTGATGACTGACTTCTCTTGCAGCTTTCAATATTCCTTCTTTATTCTGCACTTTCGTCTTTATAATATGAAAGAGTTCTTTTTGTGTCCCAAAATTCTTCCTGTACCTAAATTTCCATTTCTTTACAGATATTTAAATTTTTCTGTTGTCTCACTGAACAGTTTTGTTGTGCCTTTAGTCTATATCTCAGTGCAGACACATGAATGATCCCTTGTCTTTTCCTTTTTTGGTGCCAGTCCTGGAATTTAAAACTCTGGGTCTAGGGGCTCTCTTGGTTCTTTTGTGTTCAAGTGTTCAGTGTTTTACCATTTGAGCTACAGTTCCACTTTCTCCACTTCCAGCGTTTAAGTGGCTGATTAGATATGAGTCTCAAGGAATTTTACACCCTGGCTATCTTTGAACCATGATCTTCAGACCTAAGCCTCCTGATTAGGTAGGAGTACAAGCATGTGAACCACTGCTACATGGCATGTGTGATCTCTTAATCATGTCTCCAAGGTTTTGAATTGTGTTATTATTTCTTTGTAAATCTTGACCATGGCCTAATATTCTTTTTCCTGTTGCTCTTTCTGATTTTTACTGAGATTTTTATTTGATTTACTGAACTTTTCATTTGCAACATTTCAATGTGATTTTTCACCAGGTAATCTATGTCTTTTCTGATTTTCTTTCCCATATCGTATACTGTCTTCTTTGCTTTATTCATCTTTGAAATCATTGTTTTCACAATTAGACATTTGATTTTTTTCTTCATTGCTGTTTTTACTTCCTTTTCTTTTTGTCTTGTTTGTTTATCTGTTTTTGAGAGGGCACACTGGGGCACAGAAATGGAGGGGCACAGGGTGAACAAAAGCAGCAGTGATACTCAGTAGATACTGTACGACTTGTGAGTGGGAATGGGAGGGAAAAACTGGGAGAGAGCAAAGGAAGGGTGACAATGTCTAAAAAGAATTGTACTCATTACCTGAATTATGTAACTGTAACCTCTCTGTACATTACCTCTATAAGAACTTTTAAAAATTTTTATATACTTTTGAAATATTTTCAGAATTTTAACCACTGTGATATATTTTAAACTAATTATTAGAGTTATGGACATGCGGAGGAATCATGTTGCCAGGTTATTCATATTACTCTACATATATTTATTGTTTTATATATACTATTAGTATATACTACATAGTATGTACTAATAGTATGTACTATTATATTATAGTGTGTATGATTATATAGTATATATCTTTTGTACACATGAACACACACATATTCCCAATCATAAAAGAAAGGAGCAATGTAATATAAGCTAAGAAGTTTGCATTAGTGTAGAAAAAGTGATAACATTGATTATGATGTTAACAAAAGAGAGTAAAGAAAAAAGAAACATACAGAAAAGGAAGGAAAATAATATAAGATAATGATACAAAGAAAATTTGTTATGGAAAATAAAAAATGTAAAACAAAATAATCAAAAAGAGGTTACAAAATATTCTCCATTTTGAGGAGTGTGAGATGCTGCAGTATTTATTTCCAAGGCTTCTGGTTTTAGACTTTGCCAAGCACAAAGGCATGGCTGTTTGTTATGTTCTTTCTCAATTTCAGATAAGTCAAAGCACATGGTACCATAAGGAGGCTGAGCCCTGACCTCCATTGCCTGCTTACATGACCTAAGATGATGACTGACGAGGGTTTGTATTCATGCCAATGACCTCTACATGTATTCATGCTAGCAACTGTAGGAAATATATGTCAACTATTCTTGACATCATTATGACAAACATAAATACACTCATTTATAAGTATCGATGTTTTAAAGTGGATCACTGAATGCATAAATTAGTTATCTCTACCTAGGCAAGATATGAATCTAGGTTTTATTTTGTTTTCCATGACAAATGTTTATATGCAGTAAAATAGGTCTTTGAGGCTGGTTTTATTTTTTTGAAATACTGGGGCTTGAACTCAAGACCTTGCATTTGCTAGGTAGTTATATTTAACATGAGAATAATATTATGTATATATTATGCTGAGTCGCTAATTGTTTTTAACTTATTATATTCAACATGTCTTATTGGGAGTTACCCGGATAGTTGGGAAGTATGCCTTCCCATTTCTCTAGAAACTTTTAATGGTGGTATTTGAATTCTCTGTATTAGATTCCTAGCACCCAAATCATTAATGGAACACCCCCGGACTAGCACTTAATACAGATGAAGTACAGTATGAAAGAATTGAAAAACTTGTTGCTCATATAAACAGGAAATAGAATATACCTGATTAATTTTTTAATCTGCTTTAAAAGATACATGGGAAGATATGCAAGTGTATTAAATCAAGATGACCCTTTGAAGTCCTCTGAGAGATTAAAGGCAGCTCTTAATAGTTTGTAGCTAAGTCAACGGGTCTTGTCAAAGGGTTTCTAAAAACATTAAAGGTGTCTTCCATTTTAAGACTATTATTTCTCAAGAATAACTATGCATGTTGCTGTTAGGAATGAGAATGAACCCCTCTCATAGAAACCTAATTGTGTGTGTGTGCACGTGCACGTGCACGCATTTGTGGATGAGCACGTGCACATGCTGTTTATAGAACTTGAACTCAGGGCCTAAGCACTGTCCCTAAGCTTTATGTGCTCAAGATTAGTGCTCTATCCCTTGAATCACAGCTCCACTTTGGGGGGGGGGGGGCGGGTTGGCAGTTAATTGTGGATAAGAATCTCATGGACTCTACTACACACCTGGCTTTGAATTACAATCCTCAGATGTCAGCCTCCTGAGTAGCTAGGATGACAGGAGTGAGCTACCAGTACCCAGATGCCTCCTCATTTTTAAGTGGAAGACTTTGACTACCATTACTCACCACTTGGCACTGGGGATGCTGGCACTGGGCTTTAACTCAAGGCTTTGCACTGTTATTTATTTGGCTGATTTTCTACCACTTAGGCTCTGTATTCTGCCCATTTTTTGTAGTGTTGGACATTTTAGAGCTACATCTCACACAGTTTTCTGCCTACTGAATGACTAGGCATGAGCCATGGGCACTCACCTTGTAATTTGTCTTTTAGTATACCATTCTACCATTCTCATAATCAAGAAGTGTCCTTCTTGATACACTATGCTCAAAGATAATAATTGCTAAGACTTTATACAAATCACTAGAACATATATTTTGAGGACCTAGTGCCGCAACGGAGGGTAGTGAAAGATGGGAAGCTGGATTCATTCAGAAATTGCTTTCAGAGACAGCATATAGACTTGGATTTCTTACCAACGCAGGATTGCGGGGGAAAGCATAAGTAGTTCCTATTTAGGCTTGGTAAGGTCTCAGAAATTCCTTCCATGAAATATCTGCAAGCCTGAATTTTTTTTCTTTATTGTCAAAGTGTTGTACAGAGGGGTTACAGATTCATATGAAAGGCAGTGAGTACATTTCTTGTTCTACTTGTTACCTCCTTCCTCATTTTCCCCTCTCCCTCCTCCCCCTCTACCTCTCTCCCCAAGAGTTGTGCAGTTGGTTTACACCAAATGGTTTTGTAACTGTTGTTTTTTGAATAGTTTATCTTTTGGTTCTTTATCTCTCTATTTTGGTATTCCCTCTACCTTCCCCAGTTCTAATAAGCCTGAATTTCTTGCTGGAACAATGTAGAGAGGAAGCCAGAGGATTATCCATTCTCCCTTTCTGACCTGAAGATGTCTTAAAAACTCTGTTAAGAATACGAAATCTTGTATTTATTGCTTAAACAAGAAGCACAGAGTACTGTCCCTCCTACTTAAGCTTGCAGCTGTGTCTCCACTTTTCTGGGAGAAATGTATGAAATATATGGCTGGAGCAAGGCATGGATAATGCCATTTCCATTTATGCTCATAAATTCTGTCTTTTCAATCCCTTCCTGACAGGACCATGGACAGAGGCATTAGTGTTTCTCCTCAGATGGGTTATTCAAGTAAGCAAGGAAAGATATCAGAGGGAGTGCTATTACTTCCACTTAGGCTCAGACTTTTGTAATATATTACAAGTATATACAAAATACTATTAAAACACTCAAAGGTGTACAGAATAGGGAATGGAGGGCAGGGAAAGGAAAACAGGCTGACAGGGATGGGTACTAGTAGGAGGAGATTGGGCTAACAGGAAGGAAAAAGGAGTTTTAATACTGTCAAAATAGATTATTAGACAGGCACCAGTGTCTCCTTCATGTAATCAAAGCTACTGAGAAGGCTGAGATCTGAGGATCACGGTTTGAAGGCAGTCTGGGCAGGAAAGTATGTGAAACTCTTATTTCCATTAAACTATCAAAAGAATTGGAAGTAGAGCTCTCACTCAAATGTTAGAGCACTAGCCTTGGGCTGGGAGTATGGCCTAGTGGTAAAGTGCTCACCTAGTATATATGAAGCCCTGGGTTTGGTTCCTAAGCACCACATATATAGAAAAAGCCGAAAGTGGCTCAAGTGGTAGAGTGCTAGCCTTGAGCAAACAGAAGCCAGGGACAGTGCTCAAGCTCTGAGTCCAAGCCCCAGGACTGGCAAAAAACCAAAACAAACCAAATGTTAGAGCACTAGCCTTGAACAAAATAAGCTCAGGGACAGTACTCAGGCAGTGAGTTCAAGCTCTAAGACTGGTACACACACACACACACACACACACACACACACACACACGCGCGCGCGCACACACACACACGCCTGATTATTAACAACTATTAAAATAATGAAACTGAGTGGGCACCTGTGGCTCACCCTGTAATCCTAGCTACTCAGGAGGCTGAGATCTGAGGATCACAGTGCAAAGCCAGCCCGGGCAGGAAAGTCCATGAGACTATCTCCAAATAACCACCAGAAAACCAGAAGTAGCATTGTGGCCCAATTGATAGAGCACTAGCCTTGAACGGAAGAGCTCGAGGACAGCACCCAGCCAGGCCTGTAGTTCAAGCCCACGACCAACAGAATAATAAAATAAAATAATGAAACTGGCTGAAATTGTTTTGGGAATGAAGGGGAACATGGAAAGTCACAGAGATGGTGAGATTGGAATACAGTGTAAATGTATGGAAATATGACAATGAAATTCTCCTTGTATAGTAAATGTAAACTAAGTTTTAAAAGACATTGGATCATAGTCATAGAGATGTAAATTCAAGTCAAGGGTGCTATAACTACAATGAACTTTCTTAAAGATCATTCCATGAAAGAAAGGCAAAGACTGAAGGTGAATATGTCCTTTATGATAAGCCAACTATTGTGATGACATTAGTCCATTCTTTTTTATTTTTATTGTCAAGGTGATATACAGAGGGGTTACAGTTACATACATAAGGCAGTGAGTATATTTCTTGTCAAACTTGTTACCTCCTCCCTCATTTTTTCCCACCTTCCCTCCTGCCCACCCCCCACCCACAAGTTGTGCAGTTGGTTTACAACATATTGTCTTGTAAGTATTGCTGTTTGATTGGTTCACCTTTTACCCTTTGTCTCACCCTTTTGATGTTCCCATTTCTGTCCCTAATTCACATAAATGTATATACAAAACCCAGGGTACCAAAATCAAATACAGTGACAAGGGTTAAACCATAGGGAAGAAAAACAAAACAAAAAGGTATAAGTTCAAGTAGTATGCTGAAAATAAAAGAAAAAATGGTAAACCACTTATTTCCATAACTTGGAGTTCATTTAAGATAGCATCATCTTATGTGATCATGTGTATGTAGCAATTGAGCTACTGTGATCATCTGTTAGGACTATCCTAGACCTTTAGTACTTATTACAAATGAGGGAAACTATTGAGTCTATGTTTCTTTGGGCCTGGTTCACGTCACTTAGTATGATTTTTTTCCAAGTCTTCCCATTTCCTCACGACTGGAGTCAAGTCATTCTTTCTAAAAGAAACATAGAATTTCATGGTGTATATGTACCACATTTTATTGGTCCATTCATTCATCTACTGAGAGGCATCTGGGTTGGTTCCATATTTTTAATTGTGCTGCGATAAGCATAGTAGTGCTGGTAGCTTTTGTGTGATCTTGTTTGTAATCCTTTGGGTAATTGCCCAAAAGTGGGGTTTCTGGGTTATAGGGGGCTCTGTGATAATCCTTTTGAGGAACCTTCACACTGTTTTCCAGAGTGGTTGAGCCAGTTTACACTCCCACAACAGTGCTGTGGTGTTCTCTCTGGCCACATTCCCACCAGCAACTGTTGCTAGTTTTCTTGATAATGGACATTATTACTGGGGTGAGGTGGAATCTCAGTGTTGGTTTGATTTGCATTTCTTTTATAGCCAGTGATGTTGAGTACTTCTTCATGTGCCACTTGGCCATTCTCATTTCCTCTTCAGAGAACATGTCTAGGATAGTCCTAGCAGAAGAGCTAAATAGCTCAATAGCAATGTACATATGATCACATAAAATGATGCTAAGCGAAATTGGCTACAATATTTGGAAAAGTGGTTTATCTTTGTTGTTGTCATTTGCAACATACCATAGGAAATTATGCCTTTTTCTTTTATCTTTCTTCCCCATGGTTTTACCCCTGATGTCACTGTAACTGACTTTGGTACAATGGGTATTATATGCATGTTTAATGGAACAAGGGAAGGGGAACACCAAAATGGAGAGACAAAGGATAAAAGGTGAACCAATGCAACAGCAATGCTTACAAAACAATATGCTGTAAACCAACTGTACAACTTGGGGGTGTGTGGGGAGGGAACGGGGAGAGGGGAAGGTAGGAGAAAAAAGGAAGGAGGAGGTAACAAGTTTGATAAGAAATGTACTCACTGACTTATGAAACTGTAACCTCTCTGTACATTACTCTGAAAATAAATACTTTTTAAAAGAAAAAGAAGGAAAGAAAAAAAAAGAAAGTCTGAATATCCCACTCACGATATTGACATAATATTTCACATCTAGGCTACTATTGTGAATAATGTTACTATGGTGGACATGGGAAGTTCAAATGTGTCTTCAAGATCTGATTGCAATTTTGGAAAAATTTCCATCAAGCATAATTACTGGATCATTAACAGTTTTTCTATTTTTAACTCTCAGGTGAAGAACCTCCCTCCTATTTAGAAATTTGCATTCTTACCAACAATGTACAAGTGGCTCCAGTTCTACATATCTTCATCAGTCTTTATGTATTTTTCCACTAAATAATAGCCATCTTAGCCAGGTGCTGGTGGAGCACATCTGTAATCCTAGATACTGAGATCTGAGAATCAAAGATCTAAGGTAATCTGGGGAAGACAAATCTGAGAGATTCTTATCTCCAATTAACAAGCAAAAAGCTCAAAATGGAGCTGTGGCTCAAGTGGTAGAGCACCAGCCTTGAGTTTAAAAAAAAGCCAAGCAAGAGCCCAAGGCCTTGTGTCCAGGCCCCTGTACTGACCCAATAAATACACAAATAGCATCCTAAAAAGTATGATACCTATTTCTGCCCCAATGTTTTATTTTTTTCATTATGTTTTATTATAATAACCATCATGTACAGAGGGGTTACAGTTACATGAGTCAGGTAATGAGTACAGAAGTTTGAACGCAGGCCTTGTACTCTTGCACGTAGATAGCCAATTTTTCCAGCACAATTTGTTGAAGAAACTAGACTTTCTTCCAATCTGTATTTTTGGCTCCCTTATCAAATATTGTTGTAAGGTAAATTATCAGAGAAACCACATTTTGAAGGATTGAATCTTGGAGTCTTTATTAGAGCATTAGCAGTCTGCAGTCAGCTAGTTTTTTCAAAGGCCTGCAGCCTGCAGATACCCTTAACACCATTAGGAAACAGGCCAGAGAGGAAAGATAGGAAAAAAAAAAAAAAAAGAAAAAAAACAATACCAACAAACCAATTCAGCTCCAATGGAGAGCTGACTTGGGACACCATGGTGACCAGAGCTAAGCCAGGAGACAGGACACAAACATGGAGACATGTGGCATGGTGTAAATGACACCTGAGCTGGTCTGACCCTAAGTAGGGTCAGATCAGGGACCAGGGTCACAGGAAGCTCCCAGTCCCAAGCACCAGACTGACAGGTTCAGTAACCTATAGGCCAAGTGCCTACCCCTGTCTCCAGGGATTCAGGCTCACCCATCACCTGGGGGTGTGACTTCCCTTCCTCTATGAATTGAGGCACACCCATGCAGGCAAGATGCCAGATCATACAATTCATATGGGCAAGATGGCACTGGCCAGATCTGACCTCCTTACGTCAATATTACGTGGCTTTTTGTCAGTGGGTTCATTCCTTGATCTTCTATTCTCCTCCATTGGCCCTCAGGCCTATACTTGTGCCAGCATTATTTTTATGACTATGTCTATGTAATAGTTTGAAATTTGGTACTGATGCTTCTCCAACACTGTTCTTTCTGCGAGGTATTGTTTTTGCTATTCGGGGTCTTTTATTATTCCATATGAAATTTTGGATTGCTTTCTCTATTTCTTTGAAGGAAGTTGTTGGGATTTTGATGGCTATTGAATTGATTTTGTGAATTACTCTGGGCGGCACTGCCATTTTTACGATGTTAATTCTTCCAACCCAGGAGCATAGGTTTTTCCATTTCCGTAAATCTGCTTTGATTTCTTTTTTCAGATTTTTAAACTCTTCACATTAGAGGACCTTCACATCTTCGGTTATGTTAGTTGTTAGGTATTTAACTTTTTTTTTTGCCAGTCCTGGGCCTTGAACTCAGGGCCTGAGCACTGTCCCTGGCTTCTCTTTGCTCAAGGCTAGCACTCTGCCACTTGAGCCACTTCTGGCCGTTTTCTATATATGTGGTGCTGAGGAATTGAACCTAGGGCTTCATTTATACGAGGCGAGCTCTCTTGCCACTAGGCCATATTCCCAGCCCCATATTTAACTTTTTTTAAGGCTACTACAAATGGCAATGTTTTCCTAATTTCAGTCTCAGTCATCTCATTGTTAGCATACAGAAAAGTTACTGATTTTTATAGGTTTATTTTAAACCCTGATACTTGACCAAAGTTTAAGATCCTCTCAAGTAACTTGGGGCAAGTATCAATATAGTCCTTTAAATACAAGATCATGTAATCTGCAAAGAGAGTATTACTTCTTCCCTACTTGGATGTTTTTTCTCTTGCCTTAATGCTATTCCTAGGATTCCAGTACTGTGTTGAAAAGGAGTAGATGTAGATGTCCTTGTTTCAATTCTGATTTTAGAGGAAATGGCTTTAATTTTTTTTTATCACTGAGTATAATGCTGGCTGTGAGTTTCATATATAGCCTTTATTATACTGAGGAATGTTCCATGGATTCCTAGCTTCTCCAGAGCTTTTATCATAAAGGGTATTGAATCTTGTCAAATGTTTTTTTCTGAGATGATCATATGGCTCTTGTTCTTGCTTCTGTTGATGAGTTGAATTGCATTTATTGACTTATGTATATTGAACCAGCTTTGCATTCCTTGAATAAATCCCATTTTATTATAGTATATGTTTTTTGGTTTTTGGTGTTTTTTTGCTTTGGTGTTGAATTTGGTTAGCGAGAATTTTATTGAGAAGCGTTGCATTGATGTTCATCAAAGAGATGGGTCTATAGTTCTCTTTCTTTGATGGGCCCGTATCTGCTTTTGGGATGAATGTTACGCTGGCTTCATAGAATGAGTTTTGTAGTGATCTTTCCCTTTCTATTTCATTGAAGATTTGAGGACAGGAATGAGTTATCCTTTGAAAGCCTTACAGAATTCTGCAGTAAATCCATCAGGTCCTGGGCTTTTCTTGAATGGAAGGTCTTTTATGGACATTTCTATTTCATTATTTGTTATGGGTCTATTTAGTTGGTTTAAATTTTCTTGGTTCAGTTTAGGTATATCAATGTTCTCTAGGAATGCATCTATTTCTCCTAGATTCTCCAGGTGCGTGGCATAAAGGTTGGCAAGGTATTCCCTTATAATATGCTGAATCCTCCTTGTTTCTGTTGTGACATTCCCATTTTCATCAATAATTTTATATATTTGACTGTGTTCTCTCCTTTTTAGTCAGATTTGCTAAGGGCCTGTCAATTTTAATTTTTTCAAAGAACCATTTGTTTATTCTTCCTGTGTTTTTAGTCTCTAATTCATTCATTTCTGAATTAATTTTTATTATTGTTTCCATCTACTGGTTGAGATTTTTTTCAAGGAGCTTGGTCCATCATTAATATGTTGATTTGAGCTTTCTCCAATTTGTTGATATAGGCACTCAGAGCTATAAATTTTCTTCTGAGTACTGCCTTTGCAGTATTTTCTGTGTTCATTTTTATAAAATTCCCCAAGTATTTGAATTTCTTTCCAAATCTCTTCACTGACCCATTCATTGTTCATTCAGCCATGTGTTGCTCAGTCTGTATGAATTAGAGCATTTTCTGTGATAGCTTTTGCTGTTGGGCTCTAATTTTATTCCTATTGTGGTCTGATAGGATGCAAGGAATAATTTCAATTTTTCTGAATTTGCACAGATTTGCTTTGTGAGCTAAGGGCTGCTGAAAAGAATGCATATTCTAATGCTGCTGGGTGATAAATACTGAAGATGTCTCTTAATTATAGTTGGCCAATGAAATTATTTAGGTCTAAGGTTTTGTTGCTGATAGTTTGCCTGGATGATGTATCCAAAGGTGACAATGATGTGTTGAAGTGGCCAACAATCAATGTGTTTAGAACTATGTGTTTTTAGAATGTTTGATGAAGTTGGGTGCTCCACCATTTGGTTCATGGAATTGTCATAACCTCCTGCAAGAAGAGTTCCCTTTATTATTATGTATTATCCTTCTCCGTCACTTATTACTAATTTAATTTGAAGTTAACTTATTACTAATTTAATTTGAAGTCTATTTTGTCTGTTTTAGAATTGCTACTCTGGCCTGTTTATGGGGGCCATTCACTTGGAAGATTTTTTCCAATGGTTCACTTTGAAAATGTGTCTGCTTCTGTTGGCAAGATGTGTCTCTTGTAAACAGCAGATGGACAGGTCTTGCTCCAACTAGTCACTATCCAACTATGTGTTTTAATTGGAGGGTTAAATCCATTGATAGTGAGAATTACGACTGAGAAGTGTCTGGTAAATCCTGCCACATTATTCACCTTCTTTGGGCTGTGCCTAAACTTTTCTTACTATATTTATCTGGTTCCCTTGTAAGGAGCATTTTGTCTGCAAATGTCGTGTTCTTGTAGTACATATTTATCTTCTGCAGTGGTCATTTAATATTGTTTCAATTTTTCTTTGTTATAGAATGTGTTTATTTTTCCTTTGGTTATGAAGGTAAGCTTTGCTGGGTACAGTATTCTGGGTTGTTTGACTTTGGTGTCTGGAATACATCAAGTGAGGCACTTCTTGCTTTCATGGTCACAGCTGAGAAATCTGTAGTTATTCTAATTCATTTCCCTTTTAAGTAATCAATCTTTTCTCTCTGATAGCGTTAAGGATTCTTTCCTTGGTCTCTATTGATCCTGTGTGGATTATATTGTGGAAGTAGGATGTTCTTTTCTGGTCTGGTTTGGCGTTTTAAAGGCATCTTGTAATTGCATAGGCCTTTCTTTTAGGATATTTGGGAAGTTATCTTCTAGAATTCTGTAAAATATGTATATTTTCCCCTTAGTTGCCTGCTCTTCTTCCTTGTTACCTATCAGCTGCAAATTCATTCTTTGAATTGAGTCCCAAAGTTTTTGCAAGCTCATTTCTTGTTTCTTAGATTGGTTATGTATAATTACCTCCTCTTACTCTATTATATCTGCTCTATCTTCATATAGCCCCAAGAACCTGCCTTATAGGTCATCTATTCTGCCACAAAGACTTTCTACTTGATTGTTTTTGTTTTCTGTTTATTTCTGAGGCCTTTTACTTCTGTGGAAGTAATTTTAGAATTTCTAAGGACTTCTTTAGTTCAATGATTTATTTGTGTTTTCCTTAATTTCCTTTAACTGGGTGGGGGGGTTTTCATTGGACTCATTTGTCCTCTGTTGGACTTCATAGAGCTTCTTGTTTCTGTCTTCTCTGAATTCTTCTATTATTCTTTGGTTAATCTTGTCATGCTTCCAAATATCTTATATATCCTTTCTAACTTTTCATTAATTAAATTTATTAGCAATATTTCTAGTACATCTTGTGAGCTGTCTTCTAGGTCTTGTTTTCCTACTCCATTGTCTGGTTCTTTTCTGTGAGTTACATTTCCTTGGACTTGTATATTCCTAGTATTTCTGTGATATGTTCTGCCCATTTGAAGACCCTTTTGGTTTTATCTTTGGGGAACCTGTGTTCTTAATAGATTGTTTCCTGAGTTGTTGAGTGACTAGGCAGCTGGTGTTCTGTTTCTTCACGGAGATTTGCTTATCTGGGTTCTGGATTTGTGGAGACTGTTGAGTGAAGATGTAGAATTCATTTGTGGTGTAGAGCTATACTGTTAAAATGTGACTATCAGATGAAAGTATTCAGGTTAGGTGAGGTTAAAATAGAGAGGGGGTAGTTTTCCAGGGATATATATGAGTGAGAGAGGTCTAAGTTAATAGAGAAAGGAAGGGAGTAGAGGGAGTGCAATGAGTGCAATGGAGAATGCAAATGAGGAAGAAAAATCCTTGTATTCTACACTAAAGAAGGAAGTTGAATACCGAGAAATTAGTTCAAACACTCTGAGCCCTAATGCTATCTACTCTAAAAGCCTAGGGTTACTGCTGATATCTATCTAATTATACCTCTACTTTTGAACAGAAAAAGGCAATATAGAGAAAATAGGATATTGTATGTGCATATGTAACAAACCTGACAACAGTTCAATAAACCAGAACATTTAACTTGGAGATTTGTATGCTTTAAAAAACGGTGAGGATAAAGAAAGAAAAGAAAAAAAGAAACTCTCTACTCAGTGTGTCAGAGATAAGAGCTGTTCCATACTACAGTTTCTATAGGATTAGCGCCTTCTTGGTTCCCTCAGTAATCTGTAGCCAGCCTCTAAGCCCAAGTTAGGGCCATGCTAGAAGGCATTCCTCAGTTCAGAGTTGTTAGATGACTCACTGCCATTGGAGCTATCCAGATTTTTGTGGCCACATAAGCTGGGTTGGAAGAAGTTTTCAGCTGCCTTTCCCTGCATGGGGGTAGTACAGCGCTTGGTATTGCTTTTCCCTGGTGATGTGCAGCTTCAAGGGGTGTTGCTGTTCACCAGCTAGTGTTTTTAAGACTGTTGGGATTTGTAATTCCCTGGTGCAGGGGCAGAACTGTGTCCCACTGGTCTTTCCTGGGTAGCCACAGAAGGCGTGGGAAAAGAGTATGCTTCTTTGCCCTTTTCAAATATGCCCCTCTTCTTAGGTTGGGGATCCAGTCCAGGTGCTCCGGGTTACCACAGAAGCTGGTCCCCCAGGAACAGGTCTCTAATGTAGTACTCATGGTTTCCAGAGTTGGTGCTGAGCTGGCCAGCAGCCTCACTGTGAGGCATCTCTCCATCTGGATTTGGCAGTCTCAATGCTGGACAGGATCCAGAGCAGCCCCACAGACACACAGCAGTGGTCACCTTGTAATTCTTGCTACTCAGAAGGCTGAGATCTGAGAATTGTGGTTCAAATCTAGTCTGGGCAAGAAAGTCTCTAAGATTTTTCTCTAATAAACTACTCAGAAAAAGCCAGAAGTAGTATTGTAGCTCAAGTGGTAGAGTGCTAGACTTGAGCAAAAGGGATTTCTAGAAATAGAAAAGCAAGTAAATCCAAAGTCAACAGAAGAAAGAAAACCCAGAAATAACAAGAGGAAAATTATTTATTGAACCATTATAAAAGGTTAAATAGGTTGCTGGTGGCTATAATTCTAGCTACTCAGGTTGCTTAGATCTAAGTATCATGATTCAAAGCTGGCTGAAGCAGGAAAGTCCATGAGACTCTTATCTCCAATTAGCCAACAAACAGCCAGAATTGCACTACTCTTTGAGCCAAAAAGCCAAGTGAGAGAACAAGGTCCTGAGTTCAAGCTCCAATACTAGCACACAAACAGACCAAAACAACAACAAAGACAATGTAAATAGATGCATAAGTCTACAAGTTAGAACTAACAGAGACTATATAATACTATAAATGCTTAACTCAAGGAAATAATACAATCCACTAGAAAATGTCAAGACGTAAGCAGTTATTGCCAGAGATAAAATACAAATGAAAACAACCACTGAAATTTTTTCAGCATTTTTAGTCATGAGGAAAATACCAGCTAAAGCCAAAATTTAGCTAGCACTACTATTTAAACCAGTAAAATTAAAAATAGCAATGCCATCAAAGATATCTGAGTATGTGAAGTCTTAGTAGGAATGTAAAATGGCCAAGTGACACTACACTGGAAAGTACTTTAGGAATTTCTGGGTTTCTTTTCTTTTTTTTTTTTTCTTGTAAAAATCTTTTTGGTGGCTGGGAAAGAGTATACATGAAGCCCTGGGTTCAATTCCTCAGCACCACATATATAGAAAATGGCCAGAAGTGGCACTGTGGCTCAAGTGGCAGAGTGCTAGCCTTGAGCAAAAAGAAACCAGGGAGAGTGCTCGCTTGGGCCCTGAGTCCAAGCCCTAGAACTGGTACCAAAAACTAACTAACTAAGTAAGTAAATATCTTTTTGGTGCCGGTCCTGGGGTTGAACTCAAGGCCTAGACACTGTCCCTGACTTTTTTTGCTCAAGGTTAGTGTTAGGTCTGACAGGGAAGGCCCTGTTCAAGTGCCTCTTCCTTTTCTTGGTTAAATCTCTACCCAGTACCTGTGTTACCTAGGTAACTGGCATACCTGGAGGCAATTACCTCCTCCTACTCTGAGGTCACATCCTGGACTGCCCTTGCTATGCCTCCAATCAGACCCTGTGAGGTTCCAGGCCCTGAGTTCACATCCAGTATGGCCACACCTTTTCTCCACCCCTTCCCTCCATAAACTCTGGCCCAATAGCAACCCATCCCTTAGGCCACATGCATCTCCACCATGCACAGCAGGGGAAGCAGTTCTGGAAAATAAAGTTCTATCTCCTGCCTTAATACAATGTATTGTTTTCTTCATCGGCTACCTAATTTAAACCTTCCAGTTAGTGTTCTACCACTTGAGCCATAGCTCTACTTCCAGCTTTTTGGTGTTTAATTGGAGATAAGAGTCTCACAGACTTTCATGGCTGGCATTGACCTTGATTCTCAGATTTCAGCTTCCTGAATAACTAGGATTACAGACATGGGCCACTGATACCCAGCTTGATAGATCTTTTTAATTATGAAAGAAACAGGCCATTGTAGAAAAGTCATTTACAACAGCTTAAAAATTCAAAATAACTGTGTAATAATTGCTAACTTTTACTATCATGTTCTAGTCTCTAAAATCCACATAAAAAAGATATATATGAGCCAGGTGCTGGTGGCTCACACACTCAATCTGAGCTATTAAGGTTGCGATCTGAAGATTGTGGTTTAAAGCCAGCTCAGGCAGAAAAGTCTATTATACCCAATTATCCAGCAAAAAGACAGAGTGGAGATGTCACTCAAGTGGCAGAGTAATGGCTGAGTGAGAAAGCCAAGCAAGAGTGTGAGACTCTGAGTTCAAGGACCACTACGGGAACACATACGTGCACAGGACATCATGCTTACACATGATGAGTTCCTAGTTCACATGCTTTTCTTTTAGTTTTCTCAGTCACCATGCATCACAGACAGCTTCTTGTAACTATAAATTTGCAATATCCATTCTTAAAGTTACTGTCAAGTAGTCTACACTATCTATGGTCTACAAGGTGTTTAAACAATCACATTCACCCTCTTTATAGGTCAGTATTGCATATGGATTTCACGGCCAGCCTCCCCTTTCTCCCTCTGAGCTGATATGCCTTGAGCGTCCCTACTGGGAACACATTCCAGCCTATCAGATTCCCTTTTTCTTAATGAAGGGATCACTGGATTCCTATGTAGAAGCAAGCGTGGAATTTAATTATCAGAAAGGCTCAGTACCATAGCCCTACTAATGCTGTAGGTGAGGATGCTAAAACCAGATATATTTTCCTGAAGAATATTCTAGACTTAATAGTATTGTACTAATACTTTAAAGACCATATCCTATAAACCAACTGTACAACTGAGGCTGGGGAGGAAATTGAGGAGAGGGGAAGGTGGGAGAAAAATCAGGGAGGAGGTAACAAGTTTGATAAGTGTACTCACTGCCTTACATATGAAACTGTAACCCCTCTGTACATTACTTTGATAATTAATTAATTAAAAAATAGTTTGACATACAAGAAAAAAGAAAAGTAATGCACTATAGGAGTAACTTCTCAGATGATTGTTTGCTGCTGCCCTCTACTGGCAAAATATAGTACTATGCCAAAAAGCCTTTTGAAGGCTGGTAATCAGTTCTTTGTCATTGGTCCAATAGCAGTTGTGAATTCCCAAGATCTTTGAAAAGATACTAAATTGTCTCATGATTAGAGAAGGCTTAACAGACTGGCCCAGTGTAAATCCAGTGAGTTGTGCTTCCTTTTTTGGCTGGAGCAAAAGACAATTATTTATGTAGAAGCAAGATATTGTACACATAGTGTAAAGTTCTGTGGCACTGAAATGGTCATGTCAACTCAACCACCAGTTATACACATCTCAGAGGCTTTGTTAACTAATCCTACAGTTTCAGCACACACACACATCCTTTCCTGGTTGCTATCATAACATTAAGAGCTGCATCCCAGAAATACTTAAGACTATTCATTGCCTAATTAATTTTCAGTTCTGATGAGGGGGCGAGAGAAGGGGTTATCTCATATAGGGCCCTTAACCTCCAGTCAATCCCAAACTGACATCTGGAGTCAGAAATCCATACCTCAAGTTCAAATACCTAAGAAACTTTAATTCTAATCAGATGCCGACCCTATAGCTAAGAGATACTGCCAAACTAGTGAATGGATGCTGAAGTTCTGAGTTCTATACCTGAATCTGCAGGAAAACAACACCAAGCCAATTCTGGGCAAGAAAAACTGAGTTCTAGAATACCAGACATCTGAGCTGTTTCCTTTCATGCAGAATGTTGCAAGTAGTGAAATGAAGGAAGGGTGGGCAAATAAGGGAGACACACTGGTCAGTGAGGCAATGTTTCAGTGAAGAGGAGGTGTTCCACTTTGAGATTTCTAGCACAAATGAATGCACTGACTATATGACTCAGAAATCACAGTTTGAGGGACTTGTCACAGGAAAATGAAATTCTTTATTCCCACCAAAGCCCGCAGCAATGATGTTAAGAGAAGCTGCTGGGCATTCATGGCTCACACCTATAATCTAAGCTACTCAGGAGGCTGATTTCTGAGAAATGCTATTTGAAGCTAGTCAGGAAAGGAAATTCCATGAGATTCTTTTTTTTTTTTTTTTTTTTGGCCAGTCCTGGGCCTTGGACTCAGGGCCTGAGCACTGTCCCTGGCTTCTTTTTGCTCAAGGCTAGCACTCTGCCACCTGAGCCACAGCGCCCCTGCTGGCCGTTTTCCATATATGTGGTGCTGGGGAATCAAACCGAGAGAGCTTCATGTGTAGGAGGCAAGCGCTCTTGCCACTAGGCCATATTCCCAGCCCCATCCATGAGATTCTTACCTCCAACTAACCAGTGAAAATCTGGAAGTGGAGCTGTGGCTAAAGTGGTAGAGCAGTAGGCTTGAGCAAAAAAGTTCAGGGACAGAGCCCAGGCTGAGTTCAAGCCCTAGTAGTGGCAAAAAAATCTTCAAGTAGCTATAATTGTGAAAGAAACATATTGAAAACAACCTAAATATCCTTGAATGAATGGTATCATATGTATAAAGGAATATCATAATCAATAAAGAGTAATTATTGATACCTAAACAATGATAGATCAAAAGGAAGTATGATTGGGAAAAGTCAATCTGAGAGGATTACATAATGTTTGACTGTATTTAAATTGTATTCTTGAAATAACAAGACTATAAAGGAGAAAAAAATTAGTATTTTCTAGGAACTAGAGAAGATATGAAGGACTATAAGAAGTTCTTAGCATGATAAATTTGTGGTTATGTAATCTTAATCATGATGGTGGTCATAATGAAATGAAAAGAAATTATATAGACACCAATCAATGAATATAAAAATACTATAATAATAGAAATGTATAGCCTGGACAACAGAATTGTACCAATGACAATTTCTTAATTCCAATACTTTACTAGGCTAGTCCTGAGAGAAAAGGCTAAATAAGTAAGAGCACAGGACTTGAGTTCATAACTCATTACCAGCATAAAACAAGGAAGGAGGAAAGGAAAGAAGGGAGGCAGGGAGGGAGGGAGGAAGGAAGGAAGGAAGGAAGGAAGGAAGGAAGGAAGGAAGGAAGGAAGGAAGGAAGGAAGGAAGGAAAGAAGGAAGGAAAGAAGGAAAGAAGGAAGGAAGAAAGGGAAGGCTGGCTTCAAATTTCAATCCTTTCAGTCTTCATCTTGTTACTGGAATTACGGACCTGGCATGATATTATTTTTTAAAAATTTAAAAATGAAAACTCTTGCCAGGTGTGGTGGGTACATACCTGCAATCTCTGCACTCAAGAGGCTGAGATAGGAGTTTCATGAGTTGAGGGCATCATGGGCTACAGTAGTTCAAGGCCACCCAGGGCTATCTATATAGCTGGAAAAACCATGAAAACATAAAAAATAAAATTTAAAAATCCAATCTAGAAGCCTTATTTTCAATCTCCAATGCAAAACAGCAGCAAAAAGAAACGCAAAAAAAAAAATCAAACAAAAACCTTAAGGATAATGAACACTAAGTCATTTTATTCAGGAGTGAACTTTGCTTGTCTATGCCTTCCAATGCTGGGAGGTTTTCACATTTGGGTTGAGGGTTTTTGGTTTGTTTCTTTACATTACGTACATGATAGGATGTGGCTCTCCCAAAGTAATGGAAACTCTTGGAAGTGCACCTGCATTTTGTTTAAAGCTTGAAAGTTGTGACAGAAGCCTAGAAGACCAATCATATCAACAGAGTAATGGGGTTCCAATTAATCTGTGTGGAAAGTAAAGCAAGTGTGTCAACTGTAACTCCGATGTGTGCCCCTGCTCTCTGGTGCACATGTGAACTCAACTACAAACCTCACCAGCACCCTGGAGTTTTGTAAAGACAGCAGCAGCCAGGAGAAAGATAGATGACTGCCAAAGATTGTCAGTGTGGGAAGCTCTACAAACAACCTGTTCTATGAACATACACAAACCTATGGCTGCAAGCAGTGATTGGTGGGTGGCCTTTTTCTCCCCTGAAGCTGCAGCATCTGCCAGAAAAGACACCTACTAAGACCAACAGAAAGGGAGCAGGCCCTAGACTCATCAGAATTGCCTGTTTCGTGGCACTGTGTGATTCTTTCATTCTTTTGTCCAGATGGGCAGGCAGTACATTCCAGAAAACTTGAAAAAAACTCATAGGTTAGGTCATAAGTTTTCTTGAATGCTGCAAAGAGCAGATCGGTGAGGTGGCCTTGGGAACAGCCTGGATCCATGAGGAGACACTGGGTTTCATCGGCTTTGGTCATGCAGGGCAGGCAGTTGCTGTTGGATTCAGTACTATTTTATGTTCCCTACTTGTGGGGCGGGATAGAGAAGGCTCTGGGCATGCAGAGGGTCTACACCCTGCAGGACCTGCTGTGTCAGAGAGACTGCACTTCCCTGCACTGCAATGTCAATGAACATAATCACCTCATCAGTGATTTTACTATCAAGCAGATGAGGCAGGGGGGTGAGTCTTGGTGCACCAGAACACCTTAGCCCAGGCACTCAAAGAGGGCAGGAGATAAGAGGCGGCTCTGGACGTGCATGAATCAGACCCCTTTAGCTTTGCCCAGTGTCCACTCAGAGATGCACCAAATCTCATCTGTACCCCACACATGGCCTGGTACTGTGAGCAGGCTTCATGAGAGATGAGGGAGGCAGCCAGCATGGAGACCCACAGAGCCAACACAGTTCTCATCCTTTCAGAAAGCTTAAGAAACCGTGTCGGGGCTGGGGATATGGCCTAGTGGCAAGAGTGCCTGCCTCATATACATGAGGCCCTGGGTTCGATTCCCCAGCACCACATATACAGAAAATGGCCAGAAGTGGCGCTGTGGCTCAAGTGGCAGAGTGTTAGCCTTGAGCAAAAAGAAGCCAGGGACAGTGCTCAGGCCCTGAGTCCAAGGCCCAGGACTGGCAAAAAAAAAAATAAAAAAAAAATAATAATAATAATAAATAATAATTAAAAAAAAAAGAAACTGTGTCAACAGGAATTCTTTATAACATCAGCTCCTTGGTCAGTAAAGGACCAGCAAGCGATCCAGCCTGAACTCATTGGTGCCACATGCAGGTATCCGCTGGGCATGGTGGGTGTGCTCACAACCTCCCCACTGTGGCCCACCCTTCCCAGACGCCCTCTCCCAACCAGCCCACAAAACACAAGGGGGTTCGGCAATGGAGAGCACTCCAAAGAGCAACAGCAGACAATGCTGGGAGGTAACTACTCAGAATAACTTGGGACGAAGAGATAGTGGCGAATGGACGAACTAAGAGAAAAGGAGAGGGATGGTCTTTCTAAATGAACCCTGAGTGTAGGCATCATTGACGTTGCAGTGTTAAAGCTACAAATGCTAGGAAACAAGACATCCTCTGACCCAGAGCCACTGAAAGATGAGGACATGATTTATTAATGGCCAATTTCTGTTACTGGGTATTAAGTTTTTCAACTGTACATCCAACCACAAAGAAGAAATGGAACTTTTTCCTTTATCAGTTCCCTGGGCACAGCAGGTCCTGAGCAATTTTCTCTAGAATGTTGCATCAAGAATTCCAAACAATGGGCTGGGGATATAGCCTAGTGGCAAGAGTGCCTGCCTCGGATACACGAGGCCCTAGGTTCGATTCCCCAGCACCACATATACAGAAAACGGCCGGAAGCGGCGCTGTGGCTCAAGTGGCAGAGTGCTAGCCTTGAGCGGGAAGAAGCCAGGGACAGTGCTCAGGCCCTGAGTCCAAGGCCCAGGACTGGCCAAAAAAAAAAAAGAATTCCAAACAAGGGCTGGGGATACGGCCTAGTGGCAAGAGCGCTTGCCTCGTATACTTGAAGCCCTGGGTTCGATTCCCCAGCATCACATATACAGAAAATGGCCAGAAGTGGCGCTGTGACTCAAGTGGCAGAGTGCTAGCCTTGAGCAAAGAGAAGCCAGGGACAGTGCTCAGGCCCTGAGTCCAAGCCCCTGGCCAAAAAAAAAAAGAATTCCAAACAAGCCGGGTACCAGTGGCTCATGCCTGTCATCCTATCTACTCAGAAGGCTGAGATCTGAGGATCACAGTTCAAAGCTAGCCCGTGCAGGAAAGTCTACAAGGCTCCTATCTCCAGTGAACCACCAGAAAACTGGAAGTGGTGCTGTGGCTCAAGTGGTAAAGCACTAGCCTTGAGCAAAAGAACCTAGGGACAGCGCCCAAGCCCTGAGTACAAGCCCTACAACCAACAACAACAACAAATAATTCCAAACATGGAAATAAAAATATTGAGAGGAAACCCCACCTTGACTCTAGCCCCTTTGGTTTCCAGGGGCTTCTTACCTCTTTTTGCTAATAGGAAGACTGAGTTACTAGGAAATGGGAGAGATGCCTGTCTGCATCAGACATCCACATGCATAGGAACAAAGCCAATACAGTCTGGTGCACAGAAATGTCTCCCATCTGAACTGCACACTCGGCAGGCAAGTTGGTTGTAAGTTCAGTCATACCCTCTGAGGATGCAAAAGCAAAAAAAAAAATAGTTTCACAAGTTGTTTGTACTCAAATATATTTTCTCAGTTTCACATCCTCAGCTATTTTTTTGAGTGGGAAGTTTTGAGCTTTAAGAGTTCAAGATTAATTTTCCATTTCCTTATGTCTCAGGAAACACTTTTTATGGTAAACTGTCAGATTACCTATGAACAAACTACTTTCTTTAGACACTGACAAGTTCTTTTCTTCATGTGATATTTTATACAAGAACACTTCAGATGTCATTAGATGTGACTGGTTTTAACAAATCTTATTAGATTTGTATCTACTAGTTATATGTTCTATTCATAGTCTTCTGCCTTTGTGTTTAAAAAGATGGCCTATTTTGAGCCTTCGTATAGGTACATTTCTGGTTTTGAGACAAAAGAAAAACTTTAAAAATAAACTGTTCCAAACAGAAAAAATAATGGCTATCAGAAGTATGCTTTGTTTTGGTGTGAGTAACTATTACTCTATTTGTTTAGTTAAAGGTAGACATTTAACATTCAGTGAAATGTTCAATAAAAAGTAATTAAAATTTGTTTACAAAAATCAAGGCTCTGTTCTCCAGTGATATATTCCCTATATATGAAGTTTTGTGTGTGTGTGTGTGTGTGTGTGTGTGTGTGTGTGTGTGTGTGTGTGTTGCTGGTACTGGGGCTTAAACTCAGGGTCTAGGAGCTGTTCTTGAGCTTTGTCTACTCAAGGCTGATGCTCTATCACTTGACCCACAGCTCTACTTCTGGCTTTTTGATGGTTAATTGGAGTTAAAGAGTCACACAGATTTTTTTCTGCCTGGCTTGACTTAGAGCCACAATCCTCAGATCTCAGCTAGAATTACAGTGCGCCGCCAGGATTCAGCACCAAGTCCTTGTAAATAGTCCTTCCGCTTGCCTATAAAACCAGTCTGTGGGAAAATCATGTTCTTGTAGCAGCTGGGATGGCAAATGACCTCAATAAACCTCAAGGTGTGGCTGGACCTCAATCAATCATCAGAACAAACATGACATGAACATTTAGTCTGGTAACAGCAGGTGGTGCTAGCTACATGTTATTTTTCTTTTGTGAAATTAAAAGATCCTTTGTTGGGGCTATTGTTTTAATAAAGTTGGTTTTATTTCCTGGTAACAGCAACAACAACTACCTTTGACTTTGTTGACTGTTCTCTGAGTTAATTTCAATATAAAAGAAGTCCTTCATCTCTTCAAATGTTTTTTTCTGTGCCCTTCTCACCTTGACCTTGTACTTCTCAATCACAGGATGGAAAGACATTTGATTTTATTTTCACATCTCAGATGTTCTATTTTTTTAATTTCTACTTTCCCCTTTACTTTTTTTGTGAATTTCTAAAACCAAGTTATTGATTCATTCCTGTGTTTTCTTATATCATATTCAGTTCTAGAATTGCTTCCGTGTTTTAAATTTCTATGGCTCTGCTGAAACTCTATTTTTTTCATATATGGTTCTGCCTAAAAATAAACAAACAAAAAACCACATTTAGACTGAGTGCTTGTGGCTCACACCTGTAATCCTATCTGTGAGATCTAAGGATCTCAGTTCAAAGACAGCCCAGGCTAGAAAGTCCTTGAGACTCTCACCTCCAATTATCATCAAAACAGCCAAGAGGGGAGCTGTGGCTCAAGTGGTAGAACACTAGTCTTGAGCAAAAGAACTCAGAGAAAGTATCCAGGCGCTGAGTTCAAGCCTCAGAACTGGCAAACAACAACAACAACAAACCAAAAAACAAACCAACAACCATGACAACAAAAAACTCATATCTAGATCTTTCAGCACTTGCTATCAGTTACCAGTCTCCAATAATTTATACCTTTGGGAATCTCTGAATTTGTTTCTATTCAATACTTCTGCCTCAAACTTCTCTGCTCCTTTTCCTGAGTGCTGGACTTGTGAATCAGGTGGTAGAGCACTTGCCCAGCAAGCCTGAGGCCATGGGTACTGCCCAGTACTGCCAAGTAGTAAAATCTTAATTATAAAAAAAATTTAGTCTGCAAGGTATTTTCTATGAAAGAACAGTACATAAGAAAATAAGTTACCTCCAAAAAATAATATGCCTTTTCTTTTGCCAGGTTCCTAGAGTGTGAGGACAAATCAATCTGACTGTCAGTTGAAGAGCTGGGCTTTACTGGCACTATCATTTACTTCATTTCCCTTCAAATATTATGAGTGGGTAGACAGAATTTCTTCCCAGCAAGAATTTGGATCTGAGCATTGGTGAGATTACAGTGTAAATTTTGTGCTTTTCAGCAGAGTTACTAGCTACTAGCTTTCTAAATAACTTTCTCTGCACTGTTTCATGGTAGCATATTTTAGGCTATCTGGACCCTTCCATTAATCCTACTTTGTCCTTGGCTTGCTGTTCAGCTAGAGAATTCTCTGTCAAGTTACCATGACTTGTGTTAGGTGGAGAAGTGGGGGGAGGGAGGGGTTGGTACTGCCCACGGCCTGGGCACTGTCCCTAATCTTTTTAGCTCAAAGCTCTCTACCACTTCTGGTTTTTGGTGGTTAACTGGAGGTAAGAGTCTGTGGACTTCTCTGCTTGGGCTGGCTTTGAGCTGTCATCCTCAGACCTCAGCCTCCTGAGTAGCTAGGGTTATAGGTATGAGCCATCGACACCCAGCTAGAGTACCATGACTTTTAAAAGAGTAGAATTGCCTATACTATTCAGGTTGATTATGCCTTGTACTTTGTTTTAGGTCTGTTCTACATTCTTTCCTTCTCAGTATGAGAACACCTGTATAAAATCAGCAGTTTGGCCAACTGAAAATACACAAGAGGTACACTGTGATACTTAACATGCTACTGATATTTGCTGAGTGAGTCTATTGCAACCAGTGCAGGAGGGATCAGAAAAGTGGTCTTTCTCATACATTTATTGAGTACTCACAATCTAGGACACCATCCTAGAAATACACAATAGTATCACAGTAACTCAAATAAGTAAACATTAAGTTCCTAAATTATAGTATATCTCAGTTTTGATTTTCTAAATCTGACCAAAAGTAGGTTAGTATAGACATCTTCCACACTTTGATTCTGGTAGCTTTTATACTATTGTTGTCATAACCACCGACTGGAAACAATCTAAAAGGGACCCTTCTTGTTACTAAAAATATGAATATAAAACTAACAAACATATGCAATTTACCTTTTATAATTCAGCCACATGACTATATTGAGGAGGCTAGGAGATATACTGTTGCTGTGTACTAAAAACAAAAAGGAAGCTTTTTTGACCATCAGTTCACAATACCTGAAAACTTTAATAACTTAAGAGCTCATATTCTGAGAAGTGATTTTTTTTTTTTGCCAGTCCTGGGACTTGAACTCTGGGCTTGAGCACTGTCCCTGAGCTTTTGTGCTCAAGGCTAATGGTCTACCATTTGAGCCATGGTTCCACTTCCATCTTCTCTTGTAGTTTAACGGAAATAAAAACCTCATGGGCTTTCCTCACAGGCTGGCTTCAAATTGTGATCCTCAAATCTCAGCCTCCTGAGTAGCCAGGATTACTGGTGTGAACCTGGGTGAGAGCTGAATATCTAACACTAAAATAGAGATTGAATTAAGCTGTTCATTAGCTATTGGCCCTTGATATAGTCAAAATAAGATTGTTTTTGAAGGACAGCAAGCCTATTCCTCAAGTTTAGGGATAAACACATATTCCAAATATCTGACTTATAATCCTTTCTTTAAATGTACAAATATTTTCAGCCTATCTTATAGCTGAGGGTAAAAGTTAATAATGTGATTTGAATACTATCAAAGTCTTCTCTTTCTCTTTTTCTTTTTGGTGCCAGTCCTGGGGATTGGACTCAGGGCCTGAGCACTGTCCTTTTCGCTCAAGGCTAGCACTCTACCACTTGAGCCACAGTGCCACTTCCGAGATTTTCTGTTTATGTGGTGCTACTGAATTGACCCCAGGGCTTCATGCATACAAGGCAAGCACTCTACCACTAAGCCATAATCCCAGCCCCCAAAGTATTTTTTTATTTAAACAGTTTATTTGGGGCCACATACAGTGGCTCACACCTGTAAGTGCTACTTAGGAGAAGACTGGAAAGACTGCAGTCTCAGGTCAGTGCAAGAAAAAAGTTAACA
Organism: Perognathus longimembris pacificus; assembly: GCF_023159225.1. Lineage (NCBI taxonomy): Eukaryota > Metazoa > Chordata > Mammalia > Rodentia > Heteromyidae > Perognathus > Perognathus longimembris. Next base: position 67,956,960 of record NC_063167.1, on the reverse strand, counting down.
GGACTCTATCACAATCAAAAAGGCAGGAATAGTGGTGCACATCTGTGGCTCCAGCTACACAGAAGGATCACAATCTGAGGCTGTCCAGACAAAAATAGGAGACTTACCCCTGCACTCCTAGGTATTAGAAAGCTAAGAAAGGGAGGATCATGGTTTGAGGACAGCCCAGGCCAAAAACAAAAAAACAAAGTTCATATGACTCCTTGTCCCATAGCTGGTCATAGAGGTGCATATATGTTATCATTAAAGCACATGGGAGTTTGAGATCCAAAGGACAGAAGTTCAAAGCCAGCCCAGGCAGAAAACTTTTCTCAAGATTCCACTTCAACAAAAAGAAGCTAGGGACAATGGCACACACCTTCCATGTCAGCTAGGACAGGAGACCTAAAATAAGTTGTCATCCAGGTGGTTACCCATGCAGAAAACAAGACTATCTGAAAAATAACCAGTGGGGAAAAAAGGACTGAAAGTATGATTAATCAGCAGAGCACTTAGCAAGTGTGAGGCCTTGAGTCCAATCTCTAGTGTAGCTAATAAAAACATTCAAACCCTACCTCAAAAATAAAGCAAAAACAAGCTAAGAGCATGGCTCAAAGTATTAGAGCAACTAGTGCAAGACTTTGAGTTCAAACCCCAGTACCACCAAATACAATGTTTTTTTTTAATTTATGGTAACACCTAATTTAGGAATGAATAATTCTAGTAAGTCAATGATTTTTCCCTGAGCTACCTTCCCCTACACATAATTTATAGTTTTATAAACTTTGATTCTATCATATTTCCTTCTCACCATACTGTGGATGTTTCATGATATGAAAGTTTCCTTGACAAGCATATAGCACTCAGAAATGGACAACCCATCCAGGCAAAGGCATAATGCTTTTTCCTATTATGCATTCAACTGTGTTCCAAGTGATTGCCTGCACTCAATCAACATTCTAAAAGATATCCTGTGTTCACTGCTGCTTGATATTGGTAAGAAGTATTCCTCTCCAATTTCTACCTTATTAGCACAGAATACTTGAGAATTATTGTTTACTCATTTCTAAGTACTCAGACCCATCAGTTAAGTATTTTCCCTTAAATTGCTTTACATTTTTTTCTCTCTTCCAGAGCCTCTCTGTGCTCAAGGCTAGTGTTCTACCACTAGAACCACAGCGCCACTTCCAGCTTTTAATAAGTAGTTTATTGAAGATAAGAGTCTCATGAACTTTCTTTCCCGTACTGACTTTGAACTGCAATCCTCTGATCTCAGCCTCCTGAGTAGCTAGGATTACAGGTGTGAGCTACCAGCGCCAGCTGCTTCATATATATATATATATATATATATATATATATATATATATATATATATATATATATATATATATTTTTTTTTTTTTTTTGGCCAGTCCTGGGCCTTGGACTCAGGGCCTGAGCACTGTCCCTGGCTTCTTCGCGCTCAAGGCTAGCATTCTGCCACTTGAGCCACAACGCCGCTTCTGGCCGTTTTCTGTATATGTGGTGCTGGGGAATCGAACCTAGGGCCTCGTGTATCCGAGGCAGGCATTCTTGCCACTAGGCTATATCCCGAGCCCTGCTTCTTATATTTTTAACTTTTTTTTTCAACATCATTTCTTCTCGCTTTCCAACCCTTTCTTCTAAAACTATCAACCTTGTTAATCTTCAAAAAATTTTTTGTAAACCAGCTTGCCACTGGGTACTTTCCAGGTAAACTTTTCTTCATTTTAACCTCATCAAAGATCTACAAACCATTCTTCAATTCATCTACAAAAAGATCCAAGAAGAAACTATACACTCAACTTGAATTTCAAAAGAAAAGAAATGGCATTTTGTTTGTCTTTTGTCCTGGTACTAGGCTTGAATTCAGGGTTTCAAGCTCTCTCTTGGCTTCTTGCTCAAATGCTAGCACTCTACCACTTGAGCTATACCTCAAGTTCAGCTTTTTACTGGCTAATGGGGAATAAGATTCTAGAGGTTTTTGTCTGCCCATGCTGTCTCAAACCTTGATACTGAGATCTCAGCCTTAGGATTACAGGTGTGAGCCACTAGCACCTGGCAAGAAAACTGTTTCCATGCATGGAGGATTCACTATTACTTTGGAAGTTTTTATTTTTGTTTTTAGATTTTTGGTTTTGTTACTCAGAATCTGGGTTCTAAAAAGACCACATTCCATTTAAAAGGTCCAATATTTATCTGCTCAAGAATATTTTTTACTAGTAATTCTATCTGAAAGCTCACTGACTAAAGTTTGGAGTCATTTTATTTGATATTAGGATATTTGTCGTTCTTTAGTAATTTCTCAGCCATGTTTACAAATATAACATTTCATGTTTACAAAAGATGGAAGTAAATTAACCTCTCTTTCACTAGTAATTAAAATCCTCGTACCACACAGCTATCTAATAAGATCAGTTAGTTCACTACTAATATGATCAGTTAGAGATAACTAATAAGCAGAGTAACTGGCGACCCTCATAAGCTATTAGAACTCACATGAATTTAGGTCTACTCCCATTTATTAGTAGATTGGGGTGGGAGGGACACTTAATATTATTTAAAATGTTTTCACATGTTAAAAGTCCAACTTCAAAAATTGCTGACCAATTCTGGTGATTTGAGGTCATGGGAAATTTCTCTCACGTAAGTGCTCTTAAGAAAAGATGTTTTACAATGCATTACAAAATGTGTAAGGTTAGCTGTACAGACTGCTTGATGGACTTCAGATGTTTCCCTTAAAGTAGGAAAAAAAAACGAACCCTACAGTGCTGTAGTTCTTTGGTTTTATTTTGAGATTTTAAAATGTATAGGCATAAATGTTTTTAAATATAGTCTTCTTCATGATATGGGTTTTTATGATTTTGTTTCGTTTTTGGTGCAGGGCCTGGGGCTTGAACTTAGGGCCTGGGCACTGTCTCTGAGCTTCTCTCTCTCTCTCTCTCTCTCTCTCTCTCTCTCTCTCTCTCTCTCTCTTTCTCTCTGTGCTTAAGGTTAGAGCCCTCTACCACTTGAGCCACACCTCCACTTCTGGTTTTTTGGTGATTAATTAGAATAAGAGTCTATGGCTTTTGCTGCCCATGCTGGCTTTGAATTATAATCCTCAGATATCAGCCTCATCCTTGCAGGGGCCATGCTAATCTTCTCTGTATCGTTCCAATTTTAGTATATGTGATGCCGAAGCAAGCACAGATATCAGCCTCATAAGCCACCAGAGCCTCATTTGGTGATGTCCTCTAAAATAACTAATCAAATGGCTTATTTCATGTCTCTTGATCATAAGGATTCACCAGTGTCACTGTCCACCTTGATTAAGTGGTTGAAATTTTCAGAGTGCAATAAGGACCTTTTCCCAATCCCTGAGAATCATGATCACCACAGAAATACTTTATCCTCTCCTCAAATATCTCTGGAAAGTAGTGGTTTTCGTTCATTGGCAACAGGGCACGGGGCAGTGTCATAGAGGGTTAGTCCATGTAAATTGGCTTCCACTCGTAAAGAAATTTTCTGGAATAGAAAAGAAAATTATATTGGGAAGTTTGCTCCTTGAAGAGAGATGATCTGGGTGAAGTTACTCTGTAGACTGTCCTGTGATTAGAAATATACATTCATCTAACAGCAAGAGGGCTATTGCATTTCCAAAGGCATCATCCTCTAGACCAAATGTAAAGAAAAAAACTTTCTCTGTTTAGAAAGCTCCCTATTTTTCTTTTGTTTTTATGAAGAATTAGTAAAACTAAATGTTTGAGGTGGCCTATATAAATGTACACAGATGACAAAAATTCAATGAAAGAATTTCTTCAAATATGTTTGTGTGTGTGTGTGTGTGAGTGTGTGTGTGTGTGTGTGTGTGTGTGTCTGTGTGTCTGTGTATCTGTGTGTCAGTCCTGGGGCTGGGACTCAGGACCTCGGCACTGTCCTTGAGTCTTCTGGCTCAAGGCCAGCACTCTACTACTTGAACTACAGCTCCACTTTTGAATTTTTGGTGGTTAACTGGAGATGAGAGTTTCAGAATTCCTGCCCAGGCTGGTTTTGAACCATGATCCTCAGATCTCAACCTCCTGAAGTAGCTACAATTTATAGGCATGAGCCACCGGGGCCCAGCTATGTGGAAATATACCAACTCAGGAACCACTTCAACTGAGAAGTTATTCTTACACCTATCACCTTTTTGGTGTAAGATTTTAAAGTTAATTGCTGAAAAACCAGACACATGGAACGTTCTGTTATTCTACTTAAAACAAGGTTGGACTGCATAAATCTTACCTGAAAATCGCGAATGTACGTCAGAAAAAAGCCCAAGAAGGAAAATGACATAGACCATTCTGCCACTGTAGTGACCAAGTGAAGCACATAACCCTAAGTGATAGAGAAAAAAAGAATAGTTTTTGTAAAATTTCATTCAAATAATTCATAATATTCTTCAAATTAAAAAAATTAAATTCTCAGCAAATACTGGTGGCTCATACCTGTAATCCTAGCTACTCTTGAGACTGAGATCACAGTTCAAAGCCAGCCTGGGCAGGAAAATCTGCAAGACTTTTATCTCCACTAAAGTACCAAAAATGCCAGAAATGGCACTGTGGCTCAAGCAGTAGAGCATTAACCTTGAGCAAAAGAAGCTCAGTGACATCACTCAGGCTCTGAGTTCAAGCCCTAGGAGACACACACACACACACACACACTGAACTACCTTCAAATTTATAGGAAAGACCTTGAAATTAAAGAGCAGACATTACATATTTCTTCTAAATGATACACGATATTTTAATTTTATTTAGAACAAATGAAACTTCCACATAAATAACTAAGGCATAATAGAGTCATGCAACTAAGGTTAGAAATGTTCTCCATAAAGTTTAATAAGGTCTGTTTTTAGAATTTCAAATATGTGGTTTATAATTAGGAGAATCTAATAAGTTATTTCATTCCATTTTAAAAGCATGTCCTATTTGGCACTAATTCTGAAAATAAATGGCTTAAAATAAAATTAAATAAATATCAGCTTGGGAATAAAGTATTAGTTTGTGAAAACAGATAAACTTGCTTTATCACTTAGAATATATATGTTCTGGGGTTCAAAGACACTGTCTATATTCCCATATCCAGCTCACTGGAACCCAAATGTAGACACCAAAATCAAGTTCTAGATAATAAGAATTGGGGACAAGACATCTTTTTAATTATGAAAGCAAGTGTTTGGAAGGAGAGAGAGGGAAGGAGGAAAAAGGGAGGAAGAGGAAAAAAAGGAAGGAAAAGAAGGAAGGAAGGAAAAAAGAAATGAGAGACAGAAAGAAAAAGAAGAAAGAGAGAAGAAAGGAGACCAGCAGAGAGAGAAAGAGAAGAAAGAGAAAACTTCAGCTGGGCATATTGTATACTATGTCCATATTCTGGAGAGCCAATATCTCAGGAAACTGTGACAGTCACAATTCCCTTCATGCCCTGAAAAGATCCACAAATCTCAGGTGTCCGGAAAATATGAATAAATTCTACATAAACTTTATCTATCTGGAAAATAATCACAGTACATAATTATTTCAAAATAGCCATCTTTAATATAAAGATAAGCTTCATAGACTCTTCAAGTTCTTACTTTGTCCTCAGGGTTCCAGTGGAGTTTCTGTTCTGCACCAGTGCCCAAATCACCACTGAGCAAAATGGATGAGCAAGTCAACACTATAGAAAAATATGTCAAGGAAGAATCTCAGAGAAGATTTGTTAAATTTAAACCTGTAGATCCAAAACAAAAAATCACATTGAAAGTCTAAAAGGGTAAGTCAGACATGTGTAACCGAAACAGTTGTTACAGCCAATCCCACCCATCTTTGGTTGGAAAATGAACAATTCTATCATAACCAACTCTGGCTAGCTAACTTTGTAGGGAGGGTATTAATTCAGCTTTCATTATTTTGAATTGGATATGATTAGACTAAACACTGGCTTTGTTCCTCATTCCCTTACTATATTTCAAGCTGCACTTCAGGTTTCAAGTCCTTCATTTTAGGATTACTAACCCCTCAAAAGCTGCTGCCCAGGGTGCTCACTGAAATTCTGTGATTCAATTCCCCTCCAATGGTAGCCACATTTTCCAGCGAAGGATACTGCTCAGTGCACTCACTCCACACCAGATTGCCAGCAGTAGTCGGATCCAGAAGATTTGTTTACTGTGAATTTGGGGCTGCATTTGGTAGGAAAGGATGGTCTGAACAAACATATACAATGAGCCCATGCTGAAGGTGAGCACAGCTCCACTGATATGCACAACAAAAATAGTTGTTTTCTGAGAAGTAGAAAAAAGGAATATGCCAATGAAAGAGACTCATAATACCGTGGCAATAAACTGATACACCAGACACCCCAATGAAGGAAACTCACAACACTGTGGATATACATTGACACACCAGACATCCTCAAGGCATTCACTGAGCCAAGGAGCTCAGAAGATTCTAGATTATTTCCTTAAGTCATTTTCTCTCACAATACTCAACATGAATCTGGAAGTTACGGCAAAACTTAATAATTACTTCATATTCTGCCACTGAAAATAATGTTTTGCTCACTTAACAATATGGTTTGGATGGTGACTAGTGGGTGTCACACATTGCTGTAAGTCTTCTGATACATAAGTGAACAAAACAGACAGAAATCCAGCCCTCACAGAATTTACATTCTAGACAAGTTTCATAAACAATAAATAGTAAGCTTTAAAAATAAGGAAAATCCCCAGTATGCTACATGGTGATAGGATAATAGAAAAAGAGTAGTATAAAGTAAACACAGTGCTAGTGTAGGTAATTTCAATTTAAATCTAACTTAAATTTCTATGTCAATTAAGGCTTTCTTGTTCTGGTTTGGCTTAGATTATGCAGAAAGGAATACATAAAATACAACTGTTTTCTTCTTTGTCTTATTATTCTTACAGGTATCTACTTATATTTTACTGTTTAACACTAGGTGGATCACATAGATAAAGATAGACAGACAGACAACTTCTGCTTCAAAGTGACAAGGTAATTCTATAATTAGAAAATTTTCAGCTGAGCACCGGGGTATCATGCCTGTAATCCTAGCAACTTGAATAGCTGAACCTCAATTCTAAAATCTCAGCCTCCTGAATAGCAAAAAATTTTTTCTAAAAGTTGAAATGGACCATAGGCTCTATTACAAAGCTTTATAACAAAAACAGGTTGGTATTGGCACAAAAATAGACACAAAGACCAATGGACAGACTAGAAGACTGGAAACAAACCATATACTTACAGTTATCTGACATTTGATAAGGAAGCAAAGATACATAGTGGGGAAAAAGGTAGCCTGTTTAATAATTGGTGTTGGGAAAAATGGGTATCCATATGCAGAAAACTAAAATTGGATCCTTACTTGTTACCACACACCAATATCAGCTCAAAGTGGATAAAAAACTTCAACATCAGACCTAAACCTTTGACATTAGTGCAACAGAGAGTAAGAGAAACACTAGAACTTAAAGGAATAGGCAGAAACTTTTTTGAGACGAGTCCTAGGGGCACAGCAGGTAGAAGACTTGACAACTGGGATTATATCAAAACAAAATGCTTCTGTACACCAAAAGACATAATTACTAAACTAGAAAGGCAGCCAACAGACTGGGAAAATATCTTTACCACCAATACATCTGACAAAGACTTAATATCTAAGATATATAAGGAGCTCAAGAAATAAACCCTTTCTAAACTTAGTAAACCAATCACTAAATGAGCCAGGGAGTTAAGGAAAGACTTCTTAGAAGAGGTAAGAATGGCAAAGAAACACATGAAATTGTCATCATCCCTGGCCATAAAGGAAATGCAAATTAAAACAACTCTGAGATTCCACCTCACCGCAGTTAGATTGGCCAATGGTCATGAATTCAAACAAAAACAAATGTTGGGGGAGGTATGGGGAAAAAGAAACCCTACTGCACTGTTGGTGGAATGTAAACCAGTACCATCACTCTGGACAGCAGTCTGGAGTTTCCTTAGAAAGTAAACACAGCACTGCCTTACAAACCAGTCATGCCACTCCTAGGCATCTTCCCAGAACATCACAAGCTAAGATACTGTAAGGACAATTTGCACATCCATGTTCACTGCTGCAATAAACAATAGCCAAGTTATGGAAACAGCCCAGAGTGAATAAAAAAAATGTGGTGCCTACACACATGGAATTTTAAAAAGTCATTAGAAAGAATAATATTATGTCATTTGCAGGGAAATGGATGGACCTAGGACAAATCATGTTAAGTGAGGCAAGTCAAGAGATAGATTCAGAGAGACAAATGGTGCACGTTTTTTCTCATATGTGTAAGTTAGCTCTAAAATACATGGGGATATGATAAGTTATGCAGGACTCTTGGCATTCACACACAGATTAAAAGGAGGATACTCTTAAGGGAGAAACACAAAGACCCAATACCGCTGTGCTTCTGATCATATAAAATAATATTTATTGAATGAACTCCAGAAAATGGAAGCAATATTTTTGTTTAAATTTGTCATTTCTGGTCATTTATCTGTCTTTGGAGGTATTAGGAAAAGACACAGAAATGAAGGGACAAAGAGTGAACAAATGCAACAGTGGTACTCACTAGACACTATGTTGAAAGTCAATTCTACAACCTGTGGGTGGGGACAGAAGGAAAAAACTAGGAGAGAGTGAGGGAAGGAGTGACATTGTCTGAAAGGAAATGTACTAATTACCTGACTTATGAAATGGTAACTCCCCTGTATATCACCTTTATAACAACAATGAAACTTTCTTAAAAGATGAAAAAAAATTGAAATGGGGGTATACAAAACTGGAGTCCAGTGTATTTAACTTGGTCATTTTAGAGACTAGGAAATCAGGAAAGATCTGAGGCTGCTAAATATCCTGACAAGCCTTTGCAATTAGCTGTCCCTACCTAAGTATGCTTTCATTTATCTTTTACAAGTCTATGTTAGGAACTTCTGTAATACCACAAGTTCAGAAGTTAGTTCACAGAAAGCTAAATAATCCTTACACGTCCTCTTGAATGCAACCAATTTTCACTCTGTGAACTATTCCAAGTTTTCCTAATTTTGCATCAATTTCTAAATTCAACATTCTCTAACTATAAATGTATAGTCCTTTGAATACTCTTTAGAATGAATTTATAGTATCTACTACCATCTTCATTTGTAAGTTCAGTAAAATCTCAAATTCATATGCAAAATTTGTACTATATCCTCTTTAAAATATTTTCTTTAATAAAAAAAATGTATCAGAAAGAATGGCATTGCCCCATTTGTAAGGAAATGGAAGGACTTGGAAAAAATTATACTAAGTGAAGTGATCCAGACCCAAAGAAACATGGACTCTATGGTCTCCCTTATTGGGAATAATTAGTACAGGTTTAGGCAAGTCATAGCAGAGCATCACAAGAGCCCAGTAGCTATACCCTTATGAACACATAAGACGATGCTAAGTAAAATGAACTCCATGTTATGGAAATGATTGTTATATCACAGTTGTAACTACTTTCAACATCCCATCTGTATCTGTAGCTTCTATAATTGATGATGTTCTTGTATCACCTTCCTGTGGTTGTACCTACACTATCTCTGTAATCTTATCTGAGTATATTGGAAACCGTGTATACTGGTATTAGAAGTAGGAAATTGAAAGGGAATACCAAAATTGAGACACAGGGTAAAAAAAGACAAACAACTACAAAAGCAATACTTGCAAAACTGTTTGGTGTAAGTGAACTGAACACCTCAGCAGGGGAAAGGGAAGGGGGAGGAGGGAGGGGGGTATGAGGGACAAGGTAACAAACAGTACAAGAAATGGATCCAATGCCTAATGTATGAAACTGTAACCTCTCTGTACATCAGTTTGATGATAAGAATTTGAAAAAAAAAATGTATCCTTTAAGCTAGGTGCCAGTGGCTCACACCTGTAATCCTAATTGCTCAGGAGGCTGAGATCTGAGAATTGTGCTTCAAAGCCAGCCCAGGCAGGAGAGCCGGTAAGTCTTTCCAGAAGGGAAAAATTCCTGCAAGTGTTCCATGAGATTACTTATTACACTTTCACATTGTTCAATACTAGTCACACACTGCTTTTCAAAGGAATTTGATTTGTATTTTTTACATTGCATTTCTCAAATACCATTTCTTTAAATACAGGAAAACCAGTAATAATAAAATTGTTCAACCTTTTTAGTCCCTTTCACTTCTCTCATTAAGTTTTCATTAATGAGAACATGTTTGTAAGGCAGCAGCTGGTGGCTCACACCTATAATTCTGAGGGTCACAGTTCAAAGATGGCTTGGACAGTAAGTCTGTGAGACTCCTATCTCCAATTAACCACCAAAAACCTGCAAGTGAAGATATGGCAAGTGGTAAAGTATCAGCCTTGAGCAAAATCTAAGCAACAGTGCCCTGCCCTTGAGTTCAAGCCCTGGTATAAGTACACACACAAAAGGGGGGAGAGGGACTTGGTGCAGAGAACATACTGTTGAGGAAAGAAGGAACTTATTTCTTGAGTTCAAGAAAAACCATGAGCTGGGGCTGGGGATATGGCCTAGTGGCAAGAGTGCCTGCCTCATATACATGAGGCCCTGGGTTCAATTCCCCAACACCACATATACAGAAAATGGCCAGAAGTGGCGCTGTGGCTCAAGTGACAGAGTGCTAGCCTTGAGCAAGAAGAAGCCAGGGACAGTGCTCAGGCCCTGAGTCCAAGCCCCAGGACTGGCCAAAAAAAGAAAAAAAAAAAAGAAAAACCATGAGCTAATCTATCAGTTTGTGCTAAGTACTAGGCTAGTTGCTAGAAAAACCATAGTGAATAAAACCACTACACCTATAATTAATGAGAAACATGTCACTAGTATATCACCTTTGTAATAATAGTTTTTACAAATGGCCGGTGTTATATACAATAGAAATATTAAAAATAGGAATGAGGGCTGGGATATAGCTCAGTGGCAAAGTGCTTGCCTATCAAATACAACACCTTAGGTTTGATCCTTAGTACTAAAAAAGAAAAGACCAAAAAAAAAAAAAAAACCCCAAACCATAGTTAAAACCAACACAGAATAGGAATGATGCAGAATGAAGCTAAAGAGTCTGATCACAGAAAATCTTTGAATTAATTAAATATTTGGCAGTTTATCAAATTTTCCCTCTCTTGACTCCCATTTTGTGTGTGTATTTGTGTAAATTTTGAAGCTGTATCGCTTTAAGCAAGAGTGCAGGGAGAAAAGGGTGAGAGGTACACACATTTCCAAAAGATTAGTTTGGCTGCAACATAAAGGACTGATTAGAGGAAAGGAAGAATGAATAGAGAGGCACTACTGAAGAAGCTGTGGCATGGGTCCAATGAGAGATGTTGGAATCTTGCTTGGCTCAAAAGGAGATGGTGTGAGGGAAGTAGAAAGAGAAATGAAAATAAGCAGGTATGTTCAAGAAATACTTAAGAGATAAAACACAGATAAAGCTCTCAAACACATGGTGCTCAACTCTCTTCTGAGCTGTAGTACTCCATGAATAGATTTAGTTGCTACTCAATTTCCCCAGTATAAACCAGCTAGTCTGTCTCTGCAAAATAAAAAAGGAAAAGGAAGAAATGACAATGCATTTACCATTTTAAATAAGCAATAAAAGCTTGCATAGAAAGGAAGAGGAAGGACTAGGAATGTGGCTTAGTGGTAGAGTGTTTGACTTGCATGCAGGAAGCCCTGGGTTTGATTCCTCAGAAAAGGCCAGAAGTGGCACTGTGGCTCAAGTGCTAGCCTTGAGCAAAAAAGCTCAGGGACAGTGCCCAGGCCCCGAATTCAAGCAGCAGTACTGGCAAAGAAAGAGAGAGAGAGAGAGAGAGAGAGAGAGAGAGAGAGAGAGAGAGAGAGAGAGAGAGAAAAGAGAGAGAGAGAGGGAGAGAGGGAGGAAGGGAGAGAGGGAGGGAGGGAGGGAGGGAGGGAGGGAGGAAGGAAGGAAGGAAGGAAGGAAGGAAGGAAGGAAGGAAGGAAGGAAGGAAGGAAGGAAGGCAGGCAGGAAGGAAAGAAGGAAAGAAGGCAGGCTGGCAGAGGAAGCTGAGCACCAGTGTCTTATACTTATAATCCTAGCTAAGATCTAAAGAATGCGGGGGGGGGGGGGGGGGGGAGGGAAGGGGAGAAGGGAGGGAAGGGATGGGATGGGAAGGGAAGGGAAAGGAAGGAGAGTTAGAGATTAAACTCCAGGCTACAGTGAAGGTAAATTTAGCCAGAACCCCTATCCTAAATAGCATCCTGATTCAGTTCTTCAACCTCCTTGGTCACCCTGGTGATGTGTAATCGCCCTGGCTTGTCTTCAGCAAGAATCTCATGAGGTAGATTCAGCCAGAATCCCTTCTTACTCATGTTTCCTTACTCTTACTCATGTTTCCTCTTAGTAATTTTCCATCCTCCAGCTCCCGCTTGACTTCTTGCCTATAAATTCCCTTTCCTTTATAGAGTTGAGCCCAGTATCTCTCCTCTACTGCAAAACCACATAGAATAGTCCCTAGATTTATCAAGTTGGGTCAAAAGAAATTGTGCCTAGCTTATTTTTTAGTAAGTGTCATTGAAGATTTTTGTTTCGGGGTTTTGTTGTTGTTGTTAAGTTTGTTCTACGTATGGAGCTGGTGTGATATTGCTGAGCTGCTCCTCTATGTACACAGGTTCAAAGTTTTAAAATGAAGGTGTGCCCGAATCCCTTGTACTGTTTGAGTCAACAAGCAGGCTCTAGAGAATGACAAATCTTGAAGATGGCTAGAGACCAGGAGAAAAGACACCAATCTGCCAGAAATGTATACTGGATGCATAGATGTATGAAATAAACTAGAGTGGGGACGTAGTACATGCCTAGCACAAGGCCTGGAGTTTGATCTCTAACACTTGGGGGGGGGGGGGCTATTGAAAAAGTTCAGTTTGTTATAGCAGCTAAGTATTAACCCACTAACCACTTGGACTATACAGTACTCATAGAATTTACTACAGATTGAGCACCCCATTCCAGAAATCAGAAGTGCTTCAAAATCTACAATGATTTGGTAGAGTGCTTGCCTAGCATCACATAAACAGAAAAGGCCTGAAGCTGTGCTGTGGATCAAGTGGCAGAGTGCTAGCTTTGAGCAAAAAGGAGCCAGGGACAGTGCTCAGGCCCTGAGTTCAAGCCCCAGGACTGGCAAAAAATAAAAAATAAAGCCAGGGACAGTGCTCAGGCCTGAGTCCAAGCCCTAGGACTGGCAAAAAACAAAATGAATAAACAAAAATAACCTGAGCATGATGAGGCATGCCTATAATTCCAGAGAGTAGGGAAGCTGATACAAGAATATTGTAAGTATAAACTAATCTAGGTATAGGACTAGGAGCTTATCTCAAAAGTGCTTGCCTGGAAAATATAAAAGCCCTGGCATTAATTTCTAGTTTAAAAATGAAAAAAAAATCTACAGAAAGCAGTAGAAACTAATCAGAGGCAGACTAAGATTAGAAGATATTAAGAGACACAATAGTATGCCCACGTATGTATATTCCTATAATGAATGTGGTTTCAAATAACTCTTAGATTTTAAACAGGCTATCATATTATCTATACTGAAACTTTAAAGACTTCAGAGAAATTAAAAACAAAAATACCCCACACCATATACTCAGGATGTAGCCAACATTACCAAGAGTCCTCTAAAAGAATGTCAATAGACAACAGATTGGTAAAGTTTACAAAATAGACATCACTAACACTGCCAGCAACAACTGCAGTCCCAACTAGATGATATTGATTAGGAAAGTCATGGCTGTCTTTGATTGTACTTACAAGTGATTTTTGCTGAAAAAGAAAATGGCCTAACAATATATCTCTTGGAAGACATTCATCATTAAGTTTCATAAGCTTGTATTTGGTGAAAGTTGACTGCTACTGCAATATTAAAAATTCTTTGAGACAGAAAAAATTATATTAGGTGAAATAAACTAGACCCAAAGAAACATAGGTTGCACAGTTTGCCTCATTTGTAATAATTAGAATGCGCCTATACATCTACAAGTAAACTGAATAGATAGTGAAAGACAAAAAAATTTACACTTGGATATGAAAAACTAAACAGGACTCTCAGCATTCACACAGTGAGACCAAAGAAGGATATTCTTAGGAGAGGATCACAAGGACTCAATAGCTAGTGTATATGATCATATAAAATGATGCTTACCGAAATGAACTCAAAGAAATGGAATCAAGAGGTCTTTGATTTTACTGTTTGCATTTCTTTTTTTTTTCCCCTTCTTCTTCTGCTTTTTTCCCTTTTGTTGCTGTTCTTTGTCTTTTTTGTAAGTTTATCTGATTTGGGGAGGATTCAGCACAGAAATGGTGGGACAAAGGGTGAACTAATTCAGAAATAATACTCACTAGACACTATGTTGGAAATTAACTATACAACTTCAGGAGGGAAAAAACTGGGAGAAAATGAGGGAATGGGGTAATACTGTTCAAAAGGAAATGTACTCATTACCTGACTTACGTAACTCTAACCTATCTGCACATTACCTTTACAATTAAAAAGTAAAAAGTAAAACAAAGCAGAGCACTGGTGGCTCATGCCTATAATCCTAGCTATTCAGGAGGCTGAGATCTGAGGATTGAGGTTCAAAGCCAGTCCAGGAAGAAAAGTCCTAACGAGATTCTTATTTCCAATTTCTCCCACGAAAAGCAGAAGTGGCACTGTGGCTCAAAGTGGTAGAGCACTGGCCTTGAGAAAAAGAACTCAGGGACAATGTCTAGGCTCTGAGTTCACGCCCCACAACTGGATCAATCAACCAATCAATCAATAATTCTTTGAGAAAAATCTGGAAAAGCTTCAAAGTCTCTCATACTTCCTCATGTATAGGACTGGGCATCTAGGAATGCAGGCAGTCAACAGAAACAATGACAAAAATATGTAATTGATAGTAGCTTATCAAGCATATTAAACACAAATCAACAGCCAATATTTAAATCAGTATCTGTGCCACTTATTTGTATCAATTCTCTTTTTGGTCTGAAGTAACCGCCAACTACATAGTAATAAAGTCTAGAAACTGTCTTGTGAATCCCAGAAAAAAAATTACAGTGATTTATGTTTGTTTTGATTATTTAATATGAAATTTTTTAGTTGCCAAAGTAGTTCTTTCTAAGAAAATCTAAAAATACTGAAGGCATTAACATGCCATTTTGTTAAGGTAAAGGTAAAAAAACATTGACAGCAGGTAAACCTTTCAGGTTTCCTTACCAGGTAAATAGCAGGAAATGCTAAATATTAACATTCAGGTTTCCTGTTTAACACAGAAAAATACCTACACTGGGTTAAAACACAAACCTGGAAATTTGCCACGACAGAAAGTCCTAAACAACTCAGTATTCCAAGTATAAGGCCAGCCTTGTTTAATTTGATGATAAGGTTCTCTTCAGCATTTAGGGCATGAACTTGCTTATAACGAACATAAATGGTAGCAATATCTGGGAAGAGATAATCAGAAAAACAACAAAGTAATAAATAACCAGAGAATGAAAGTTGCCACTGCAAAGTTCACAAATATCACTGCTATCCAGATCCCAGGAATTTTTTCTTTTTAAAGTTCATGTGAGAGAACAACAAGACAAAAAAATAGATTTTAAGAAAAAAAAACACAAATCAGAATACATCTGTTATGTATCTGGCAAGTCATCTGACCTCTGTGGTCCTTGTACCTATAACTATTTAGTAAAAACTTAAAGAGACAAGTCGAATATCCTCTGAAAAGTCCTCGCAATAAGAGTTATATGGCATGGCATCAGTGGCTCACTCCTGTAATCCAAGCTACTCAGGAAGTTGAGATCTGAGGATCAAGGTTTGAAGC
Organism: Perognathus longimembris pacificus; assembly: GCF_023159225.1. Classification (NCBI taxonomy): domain Eukaryota; kingdom Metazoa; phylum Chordata; class Mammalia; order Rodentia; family Heteromyidae; genus Perognathus; species Perognathus longimembris. Next base: position 67,941,101 of record NC_063167.1, on the reverse strand, counting down.
CAGCCCAGGCAGGAAAGTCTGTGAGACTCCTATTTCTACTAAACCACCAAAAAGCCAGAAGTGGGAGAACTCAAGTAGCTCAAGTGGTAGCCTTCAGAGAAAAAGCTAAAGAACAGTGTCCAAGCCCCGAATTCATGCCCCAGTACTGGCACCCCCCCCCCAAAAAAAGTTATAAAAGACACAAAATACTTTTATCATATGCATAAAAACCAACTAGTTCTAGAATTTAGATGAAAAGTACATAAGCAAAAAAAAAAAAAGCTTATGAGCCTTATTCTCCTATTTCAAATTATTACAACTTGACTCAATCAGATACACAGTCCATTGCACAAAACAATAAAGCCCATTTTGCCAGACTTATTTTTCAAGAAAATGCCAAATCAAACTTTCAACTGCAGAAACAGTGCCAAAGACCTTACGAGTATATAAGACATAATACTTATATATAAATCAAATGTATATTAGATATTATATACATAGGTTAGATTATATATAAATTTTCTGTAAACTGAACTGTTTTCCTGATCCTTTCTCATGTGAATAATAAATTTCTAAAATAATCACACTGGACAAAAATATTTTAGGTAAGTCAGTATAAAACTTTGATTCACAAAGAGGTATGCCAAACACTGCATTTCTTTGGCACTAGAGTATCACTTAAAAAATCAAAAGATCGGAAGTGGTACTGTGGCTCAAAGTGGTAGAGCGCTTAGTCTTGAGTAAAAGAGCTCAAAGACAGTGCCCAAGCTGAGTTCAAGCCCCACCCCAACAAAAAAAAATGTGCATCAAAAATAAATCATAATTCCATCTCTATTTACAAGCTTCTGAATTGTTTATTTCCAAAGGAACTTAGATCTGGTCAATTGCATCTGTAGTTTGTTTCCCCTAATGGTTGTTGAAGAAGTCTATCTAAGGCCTCATGGACTATTTGGTTCTACTTAGAACTTTCACTTGGTAAGTAGTCTAATAGCCCTTACAGATATTTCTTCAAGGTTTACTTTCACAATTTGGCATTTGTACAAATTCTTTTTCTCTTAAAAAGGAGTATACCTGTGATGAATTATTGAGTGACACCATTTTCTCAAGTATTACTAGAAAGAAGTATCATAGTGTTTAAAAAAGAAAATGGTAATTCAGCTATTAATTTTGATTAACCAATACTTACATAAAACTACAGCAATATTTAGCATTGCCCCAAATAAGCATTTTTCTGGAGCTATTGTTCCCGTGTCACTGAAAGATAAAAAAAAAAGTATGCATATTTCTCACTTTAGATAACAGGAAGTATTTCAAATTTTTCTCATTTAAAAGTCCATGAGGGCTGGGAATGTGGCTCAATGGTAGAGTGCTTGCCTAGTGTGCATGAAGCCCTGGGTTCAAGTCCTCAGCACCACATAAACAGAAAAAGCCAGAAGTGGCGCTATGGCTCAAGTGGTAGAGTGCTAGCCTTGAGCAAAAGTTCAGAGACTATGTCCAGGCCCTGAGTTCAACCCCAAGATTGGCAAAAAAAAAAAAAAAAGTCCATGAGCAAGCAAGGAGTTGGTGGCTCATACTTGTCATCCTAGCTACTCAGGAGGCTAAGATCTGAAGATCATAGTTCAAAGCCAGCCCAGATAGAGAAATCCATGAGACTCTTTATCTCCAATTAACCACCAAAAATCCAGCAGTAGAGCCATGGCCCAAGTAGTGAAGCACTAGCCATGAGCAAAAGTTCAGTGACAATGCCCAGTTCCTGAATTCAAGCCCCACAACTGACAAAAATAAGTAGATAAATAGATAGATGGATAGATTTATAAATGTACAATCTATATTAGCATATGTGATGTATTATGTGCATAAATATTGTATGTCTGTAGATGTCAACTTTACATATATATGTATATATGTCTATGCATATTATATATATATGTCTGTGTCTATTTATGCAAAATTAATTGTTGATACTTAATGTATTAGAAATATCTAACCTGGGGCTGGGGATATGGCCTAGTGGCAAGAGTGCCTGCCTCATATACATGAGGCCCTGGGTTCGATTCCCCAGCACCACATACACAGAAAATGGCCAGAAGTGGCGCTGTGGCTCAAGTGGCAGAGTGCTAGCCTTGAGCAAAAAAAAGAAGCCAGGGACAGTGCTCAGGCCCTGAGTCCAAGCCCCAGGACTGGCCAAAAAAAAATAAAATAAAATAATAATAATAATAATAATAAAAAGAAATATCTAACCAGCATGTCATAAAGAGCACAACATCTACAGCCAAACAGCCCAGGTTTATATCTTGATTTCAACACCTACTGAATCACTGTGTTTTATTGAGAAAATAACTTAAGTCACCCCGGACCCTCATATCTTCTGCTATAATTTAGATTTTGAGTGGCCTCCAGAGGTCCATGGTTTAGAGGTTTGGTCTGCAGAGAGGCACCCGGAGGTTGTGGACCCTCTAAGAGGTGGGGCTTTGTGAGAGGTGCTTCCATTATTGGGAGCATGCTCTTGAAGGAATTATCCCCCTTTCCTTACCCTTTTGTACTTCCAGGTCATGAACAAAAGTTTTACTTCCCTATGTGCTACTGACATGATATGCTGCCTGGTCATAGGCCAAAAGCAACAGTTTCAATTGGTCAGGGACTGAAGCCTCTGAAACTGTAAGCCAAAATAAAACTTTTTTCTTATAAGCTAATTATCTCAGATATTTGTTACAGTAACAGAGATCTGACTTACATACTCTCCTCTCTGAAATGAGAACAGACTCTACCTCCTATGAATGTTGTGAGGATTTGATTATCTAACACATGAAGAATACTTAGAACATCACTTTGAATACATTAAGTAGATCAATAAACCTGTTGGTTCTATTACCTTTTCCAATCATCATTGTTATTTGCAAATGTTTTTCATTTTAAGGGGAAAATAATTTCAATTTTTTGTTCTGAGGAAATACAAAACACTTCTCTGCAAAACATAGCACTAAAGAATGACAATCCATTAAACAGTTCATTAACTGTTCTGTGTTTCTCTGTATCCATACTTTTTTTGTTTGCTGCTATTAGGACTTGAACTCAGGGTTAAGGTGCTGTCCACTAGATTTTCACTTAAGTCTAATGCTCTTGAGCCACAGTTCCACTTCTGCATTTTTGTGATTAATTGGAGATAAGAGTCTCGTGGACTTTACTGCCCAGGCTGGCTTCTAATCACAATCCTCAGATCTCAGCCTCCTGAGTGGCTACGGTTAAAGGCATGAACCAGTGGTCCCTGGCTTGTCTCCACAATACTGTATCACAGAGAAGAATTAACTGCAAGTTCTAACTTATGTTCCCTTTGTTGTTGAAATGCCAGTGTAAAAATCTGAATTTTAAAACACTGACATAAAATGTCAGCCTCAACAGAAGCTACGGATGAGTTATACAGATTCTCTTACAAATACATTTCACTGACCTGATATAAGGCAAAAACGGGTCGACATGGTGGAGAGTTATTGCAGTAATGTAGGAAAATATGAAAGCAGTCGATGTCCAAATTACAAGGGCAGAAGGGAGAAAACTGAGGCCTTGCTGAAACCACCACATTTCAAACAGGTCTTCTGAAAGAGAAAAAAAAGACACAATAGGGCTGGGAACGTGGCTTAGCAGTAGAGTGCTTGCCTAGCATGCATGAAGCCCTGAATTCTATTCCTCAGCATCATATAAACAGAAAAAGGCAGAAGTGGCACTGTGGCACTGAGTGCTAGCCTTGAGCAAAAAGAAGCCAGGGACAGTGCTCAAGCTCTGAGTTCAAGCCCCAGGACTGAACAACAACAACAAAAAAGGCACAACAATTCATTCATAAGTCTCCTCCATTCTATATTAGCCATCCACTCCTAGAACCTTGTACTTATCACCCAGACCTGCTCTGCTTCTGAAAGCATACCTCATGCCAACCTAATTCTCACTTCAATAAACAAACCAAAATTCATTCACCCACTAGCCACAGAAAAACCTGTCATTCCCACAAATGACCAAGTACCAATACTGCTTATTCTCCTAAATTTCCAATCTACCTCTTTTCTCCATCTTCATTGCCACTAATCTATCTAAACAATCATCATTTTCTACCAGATTATTTTCATAACTTCCTAAGGTCTTTGCAATATTAAATATGTGGTCGTCTGTCAGTGTCATCAGAAAAATTGGTCCAAACACTTCACTAATACCAAAATATAAAGATGCTCAAGTCCCTTAAGGGGTCTGTGGCCTGCATATTCCTAGAAGATAGGGCACTTAGGGTATGAATGGTGACCTAGCTCCTACCTAAAAGTGTCAGCATAAAAGGGCCTAAATACATATTTATCATATCTTTCTTTCTCTCTTAAATTTCAAACTGTAGGGGCTGGGAATATGGCCTAGTGGTAGAGTGCTTGCCTCTTATACATGAAGCCCTGGGTTCGATTCCTCAGCACCACATATATAGAAAAAGCCAGAAGTAACACTGTGTCTCAAGTGGTAGAGCGCTAGCCTTGAGCAAAAAGAAGCCATGGACAATGCTCAGGTCTCTGAGTTCAAGACCCAGGATTGGAAAAAAAAAATAAAAATAAAAAAATTCCAAACCATAGCTGTTATATAACAATGGGTCAGTAATGTGAATCTGGGGATTAGGAATGTGGCTCAGTGGTTGTGTCACTTGCCTAGCATGCATAAGACCCTGAGTTCCATCTCTAGCAGTGCAAAAACAAACTAAAAATAGCATTAATAATGCATATTAAAAACCATTACATCTTAATACATTAAGTTTTTAAATACAGAAATTTTTAGCTGAGAACCAGTGGCTCATTCCACCTACAGGAGGCTGAGATCTTGAAACCAATTCACCAACAAAAAAATCACAGAAGAGCTGAAGAGCTATGGTTCAAGTAGTAGAGTGCCAGCTTTGAGTGAAAAAGCTAAGGCACAATGTCCAGGCCCTGAGTTCAAGCCCCAGTACTGGCACAGAAAAACAAGAAACACATAGAAAAAACAAAACTTATTCAAATTACAAGGAATTTCTCCCATGGACGCAAAAAAAAAAACCTTAGAGGACCACCTCCTCACAGCTTGATGACCTAAAAATTTTAGTTATATCTCATGAGTTCCTTAAATATCCTCAGGACTGCTAGTCTCTATGATTGATTGATGGTGCTCAACTTCCTCCTCAGATGGGCTTTCTAAACAATGACCTCTCAGCCAGTTTGCACTTGTCATCTGCTCTAATCATCTGACTTGTTGCTCAATAAGGACATTTACATCGTGCTTTGTAAGTTTGTTTTCTTTTGTCCTTAAAATCACCATTATAAAGCTTGATTTGAGGATCTTCCTGCTAAGTTATCATGATCTCCTCTTTCTACTCCTTTTTCCTATTAGTCCTTACCCATTCATCAATAATTCATTTTCTTCTTCTACTTAGTTAATTGAACTCAAGCACCCATAGGTACTTTCTCCAGCAGCAGTTACTGGAAAAATAATTCTCCATTTTTGGGCTGGGAATATGGCCTAGTGGCAAGAGTGCTTGCCTCCTACACATGAAGCTCTCGGTTTGATTCCCCAGCACCACATATATGGAAAATGGCCAGAAGGGGCGCTGTGGCTCAGGTGGCAGAGTGCTGGCCTTGAGCAGGAAGAAGCCAGGGACAGTGCTCAGGCCCTGAGTCCAAGGCCCAGGACTGGCAAAAAAAAAACAAAAATTCTCCATTTTTATTTTAATCATGTCTACTTTTCATTTTCTTATCTCTTTAGGCGCTATTTTAATTTGTTTCCAGTTAATTCCCATGTCCGAACTCCATATTCATTGCTTCAGCCCATTCTTGCATGAATTTTATGGTTTCTAATCAAGACGTTTAAATTTAGAAGACCTTAATCTGAAAGCATTCTAAAAGACTTAATGGAGGGTGAATTATTTTAGGGAGCATCTATATGTCCTTTTGTAAAGCACTTTGGCACATGACTAAAAGGAACCAACTCTGTATTCATTTTGGCTGTCAGTTTTCCTGAATGTAAACTTGAACCTTGAACTTGAGTGATGGCAAACCCTACAGCTTCAAGTACTTAATCAGTATCTTTCTTCTCCCACCTAGACCTATGGTGAAAAATAGGCAAATTTCTTCATGATTGTCCTGTGTGCCAGGAGGGAAATATATTTCTGCCTTACCTTTAACTGAATGTGTAGACTACTTAGATGCTGACTGAATTTGGGAAGTCGTTCTCCAAAGATATGAGTTATATAATTTTAAGTGGAAATTTTTACATTATATTTTCTAAAAATGTTGTCCACTGAAGTATAGGTACCATTTGCACAAACTACCATATGAACAGTGCCTGCTGAAGTATATACTTGAGATCACTTGGGTTTGAGTGCTATCTGCCTACACTGGTATGAACCATACATAGGAAGCCCATCCCTTGGTCCTCCTTGTACTTAATTCTATCAGCCAAATGACCCCAGAGAAAACACAATGTTAACTTGCCACTCTATCTTCAACTCTGTTTGACTTTCCAGCCTTGAGGATTTACCTTTATTTATTTTAAGATCTGCTATACACTTACAAGGATAAAAATATAATTTATTCAGCATTTAGATGTTTTGGCTACAGGGATTTCAAAATATTTTGTTCTTACCACTGGTAGAAGTATTATTTTGTCCCATTTATCTTTTTAGACATATAGATCCTTCCTATTAAAAACAGAACTCAATCACTCTCTTGCACCAACTTTCCCTCTATCTAGAAGTAAGCATCTATTCTTCTGAGAATACTTGATTTGCATATCTGTTACAGATCTTTTCTTTTAGAGTAGGAAAATTTAGGAGGGTGTCTAAAGTTGATAAGGCCTTTGCTGACTCTACTTAGCTGAGTCACTCAGTATTTGTGGAATGAATAAACAACTAACACTAAGCCCTCTTTAATTTTCATTAATGATTATTTTTCTGTTTGATTTTTATTTACTTCAGAATGCAGTGTTATTTTTTTCTTGGGCTATCCAGGTTCTAAGAATATGCAACTATGCAGAGAAACTGTTAGGCTTTCTTCACAAGCCATACCAAGGGATAATGGCATTCCTATTTCTATAACTTGGTAAAGACTATCTTTCCTCCCAGTGTACACTTAATTCAGATTCTCATTTAACTCAGAACTCTTGTTCCCTTGATCTGTTTTTCTTCCCCTCATCTAGTCTATCTTCATTGCCAAGTTACCTTTTCTAAGGCAATTCTTTGGTTAAAAACTTTATTTTATTTTTTAACTTATCATTTAAGTCATTGTACAAAGGAGTTTCAACTTAACACGTCAGTTTTATGAGTCAAACACGTCTTGAGCAATGTCACTCTTCCATTATTCTCCCCCATCTCTCACTACCCCAACAATTCTCTCAAGTTAATCTGGTTTCAAAACATTTTTTAAAATAAAATTATGTAAACTTGGTCAAGCTTCATAACTTCTTTGAAATAGTTTCTCCTATGTAGGCAGCACAGACTGCAGTGTCTCTAAGTAGTGAATAGGAACATGAAGCTATATTGATTAAATTTTCAATTGGTTCAAATTAAGTAAACATTAAAATTTCAGTTCCTCTGTTAAACTTGTCACGTTTCAAATGCTGAAAGCCACCTTTGTCTAGTAACAGCCAGCAGGACAGTAAATACATAGAGCATTTCCTTGTAATGGAGTTTCACTAGGTTGGGGTACATAGTCATTAGAGAGATTGTACTGACATGATAGAACAAGAAAAAAAGCCTACACACTGCTGATGCACAGTAAATGGTAACTATTAGTACTGTGTGTTAAAATGTCTAAAACCATAGCAGCTTCATTGAGGTTTATCCAATAATTAAATGAGATAACACATATAAGATTAGGGTACCATCATAGGTAAACAATGTGTTCCTCAGGGCCAGAATGTGGCTTAGCGGTAGAGTACTTGCAAGGCATGCATGAAGCCCTGGGTTCGACTCCTCAGTACCACATAAACAGAAAAAGCTGGAAGTGGAGCTGTGGTTCAAGTGGTAGAGTACTAGCCTTGAGCAAAAGGAAGCCAGGGACAGTGCTCAGGCCCTGAGTTCAAGCCCCAGGACTGGCAAAAAACAAACAAACAATCAAAAAAGACATGTGTTCCTCCTTTAGAATATGGAGAAATTACCTGTTTTAGGAGTTCACAAAGTTTCAGTCTTCACAACTGTCTAAACTGTATTTTTTCAAGTCTTGAAATCTACAGAGAAATAAAATACAAATTTATTGTTTCTAGCCATGTGATTTTTAACATATTTTTAGCAAATGCACCAAAACTGTCTGTAGCTTGAACAATAACATCTTTAATATCCAGTGATACAATTTCTGGTAAGTCATTTAACTCGTGAGCTACAATGTTCTTATTTGTAAAACAAACAAACCCTCCAAGGACTGTTTTTTAGACTGGTACAAAATAAGCATATGATATGATATGATATGATATGTTACAGTAAGTAACCACCCATGTAACACAACTGCTTTTTTAGTACGTGTATGTACTGGAGTTTTAACTGCGGGCTTTGTGCTCTTGTTTAGCTTTCTTGCATAAGACTGCATACTACCACTTCAGCCACACCTACATTTCTGGCTTTTTTATGGTTAATTGGAGATAAGAGCCTCTCAGTTTGAACCTGTGCTTGTTTTGAACAGGAATCCTCAGATCTCTGCCTCTTGAGTAGCTAGGATTATAGGCATGAGTCACTAGCATCCTATAAAATTAAATTGTTCTGTACGAATTATCTCAATTTACAGCAGGATTTGAGATAATTTTAACATTTCACCAATGAGAAACTGAAGTTCACAGATTAGGATAGAAAGACAATTGTAGGTATTTTCATCCTTTGGAAAGCTGAAAGTAAGGTAGAGTAGTTCCCAATAAACTCAGAATTGTAATGGTTAACAATTCCAGGAACCCCTTAAAAGACTTGAAAATATGTAGGCATAAATTTGACACATCAATAAGAATGTTCAACGAAATATTTTTGTATCTATCCCCTATCTTCTGTGCTTTCTTGGAAGCTCCAGGAGTAAGAACTCCAGTTCCAATTTTTTTTTTTTCACAAACATGCAAAGCCACTGGTAGATGATTTCTTTCTTTTTCTTCTTCTTGTTTTTGCCAATCGTGCGGCTTGAACTCAGAGCCTGAGGACAGTCCCTGGCTTCTTTTTGCTCAACGCTAGCATTCTACCACCTGAGCCACAGTACCACTTCCAGCCTTTTCTGTTTATGTGGTATTGAGGAATCGAACCCAGGGCTTCATGCATACTAGGCAAGCACTCTACTGTTCCAGTCCCTGGTAGATGATTTCTAATGGCATCTTCCAGGGGCAACTACTATGAAATAAGAAGAAAGTAAACATGGATAAAGGAACAAACAAGACAAAAAGAAAAGAAAACAAAAACAGCAACAAAGGAAAAAAACCTCTTGTTGGGAGGGTGGGACAAGGGTAAACAAATGCAGCAGTGATACTCACTAGACACTATGTGGGAAAAGAACTATATATAACTTGTGGGTAAGGATGGGAGGGAGAGAGAGCAAGGGAAGCTGTGACATTGTTCAAAAAGAAATGTACCCCTGGGGCTGGGAATGTGGCTTAGTGGCAGAGTGCTTGTCTAGCATGCAAGAAGCCCTGGGGTTCAATTCCTCAGTACTACATAAACAGAAAAAGCCAGAAGTGGTGCTGTGGCTCAAGTGGTAATGCACTAACATTGTGTACACAGAGACTCAGGGACAGAGCCCAGGACCTGAGTTAAAGCTCCAGGAATGGCCAAAAGGAAAAAAAATTTTTTTTACTCTTTATCTGATTTATGTAACTTAATCCCTCTGTACATGACCTGTATAATAATTTAAAATGAATGAAGAAAAATTAAGCAATTCAAAACTTTTATTAAAGCTTCCCAGCTACCTGTTTAAAAAAAGAAAGTAAATTGTGGATGTTTCAAAAGCCCGGAGCTTCTTTCAGATCATCAGGCAGACAGCAAAGCACAAAAGAAAATGATCATCTCCCTAAACCCTAATATGGCCTCTTAACAAATGTAAGATTAACCTGTAGTTTAAATCCTAAAAGGATATAGAAGATAAACGTCACAATGAAAAAGAAATGAAAATTTGCTAATGTCACACAAATTGAGTTTTGTTGGCTACTGATTCACGAACTAAAATGTTAAAGAACTGGGAAGGTTTATCCCAAGCCGTTTCTTGTTTTGCAAATGACAAACACAGTCCCAAGGACACTAAAGACTTCCTTTCCGGGTGGGGACCACACCCAGCAACACAACTGTGGACAGTAGCGGACAGTTAATGAACACAAGGTCACCAGGATCCCCATCCAGAATCTGCCCAGGAGTGACAAAGGGAACTCTACCAACCCAAATCATAATGTGTTCTTTTGAGGGGCAAAGGTGGGTGGGGGGGGGGGGTCCTCCTTATCCACTGAAACAAAACCCCGCACCATAGTATTTAGACCTCTGCTTTTGCCTTTGCTTTTTCTTTTTGCGCCAGGTCCCGCAAGCTCTGGAGCAAAGGTCCGTTTCGCTTCACCCGGGGCCCCCAGGAAAAGATGCGGGGAGGCAGCTGGGAAAGAAGCACCGCTGTGGGGTGTGAGAAGGGGGACAATCGGGCGGAGAAAGAACCACGGGAGAAGACAGCAAAGTGGGGGCGCGGAGAGCTGAGCCCAGCTGCACGCCCCAGCCCCTCACGGGTTCCCTCCAAGCTGGCCCACGGCCAGGCACACCCCCAGCCCTTCCCGGGTGCCCGCACCACAGACCAGGTACAGACACACCCTGGGGGGTCGCGGGCATCAAGGGCTCGCGCGTCGGCTCCCGCGGTGACTGGCATAGCCCCAGAGCACGACGCGGGCTAGATCCCAATCCGCTGTCGCATTTCCAAACGTCTGCTCCAGGCATCGGGGCCAGACTTCTATCCCCTCACCCCACCTTCCGAACTGCCTTACCTGGCAGATCCTGCCAGCGCCAGCCCAAGGCTCTCCAGCTCGCCCGTCCGCAACAGGATACCAGGGCGGGACCCTGAGGCGCGCTCCCGAGCCGCCCAGCCAGCTCGGGGACGCGCCGCCGCGCCTTCCGGACACCCCCCCCCCATTCCCCGTTTACGGCAGTCGCGAAAGTGTCGTGAACGTGCCGCCGCCGCTCCGAGTCACCCGGGCGGCTGGATCCAGAGTTGTTACTCGTAGGTGTGCTTGTCGGAGTGCGGGTAAGGATGCTGGGGTGAAGTCTCCGGAGAGCGGGAGAGGCCCGGATGTGAAGGACGTGGAGGGGAAGGAGGGCGAGCTGGAGGCTCCGGGCTGGGTTCGGGTTCGCTGAGGTGAACACCGTCTTTCCTCACGCCGGGCGGCCTCGCTCGCTCTCTCGCGCCCGCGCGCGGGGCTCGGGGAGCGCCGGCGGCGTCTGCCCCTCTGGACGGTCTCGGGCTACGGAGGGGACGGAGGGGCAGAGCGCCTGCGCGGGCCGAAGCGGGAGTCGGGGCTGGGGAACCGGGACTGCGGACCGAGGAGGGCGGGCGGCGGGCGGCGGGCGGCGGGGGGCTGGGCCGCCGCCCGGGAGGAACCGAGCCTGCCTGTCGGCTCCACACCCTCCTGCCCCGGTGTTGCCAACTCCCCACACCGGGCATCTTGTGCCGGCTGTATCTTCCCTTCGGAATTGCCATGGTGGTGGTAGTGGTGGTGGAGGTTTCCTGGGTGGGCCTCGCTTCTTGGTCAGCAACTTTTCTAGAAATTTCAGCTCATAGTGACCAGCTCAGCGACGCCAGCGAATGGGGTTTATTTCAGCAGTGTTCTTAGAAGGAGGAAGGACTGGAGGATTGCTCGGGTTTGCCAGGGTTGCCAGGAGTTCTTGGATGAAGGAGATCTTCACCTTTAGCGGTGTTTATATTTTCTGCAATTCGGTTTTGTCAGTTTTGTGTTTTTCTGGTCATTGTGCATCATTGGCATTGCGTGTAGGCTTTTCCTTTTAGTGCAACAGCGAATCTGTAGTAGGCAAATCCGTAGTTGCTCTTCAACGAGTATGTGTTTTATCTGTATGTGGTCAGAATACTCGGTTCCTACTCTCCCAAACTAGCACAGATATGCTCTAAAACGTGCCTATTGAATTGACTCAAAAACGTAAACCAAACTGGGATAAGGCACTTGGAACATTACCGTTTACTACTTATCTGTGCTTGCATAAAATCTCAGAGACTGAAGTTCTAGAACTATTTTGTTGCATATTCATCCTGTGCTGGTGAAGATCCTTGTAGAATTTGTCATCGCAGCTCTTCTTTCAAAGAAGTAAATTAGATAAATCTGCCACGGAGCGCAGATTATATTTTAGCGTAGTTTCTAATTTTCCACATAGCAGTTCTTCTTCTAGGCTTCTGTTTGTTATTTGATCTGGCTAAAGGTGCTGCTGATATTCTTTTTTTTTTTTTTTGAGAGTCATAGTGTGTTCTTTTTAAGAGACTAGAAAAAATATACAATGGCAGCCCCTCGTAGGAGAAAGTTATTTTTGCTTTAAGGAAGACAAGCTTTCAGTTTAGCAAAACACTACTTAGGTTGTATTACACAGTAATTTTTTTCTTTCAAGTCTGTGATAAAAAGGCTTTTGCTTATGTAATTTGTCTGTGTGTATGTTTGCACACATGCGACTGGGCTGGGCAATGTCACTTGCTTTTTCACCAAAGGCTGGTGTTTTACTAACACCATCTTTTGCAGGTTATTGGAGATAAGCGTCTCATGGGCTTACCTGCTCTAGCTGACTTCAAACCAGCATCTTCAGATCTCAGCTTCCTGAGTACTAGAATTACAGGCATAAGCAACCCACTGGTGCCTGCCTTGTAAATTTATATGTCATTTGTTAAATAATGCTGGATTTCATCTAGTGAATCCGTTTTGTTTCTCCCTTTCATGTGTGTGTTTAATGTATATAATTTTCCCCACCCATCCCTCTCCCTCCCATAGTGTCAACCATTGGTATTTTACTTTCATGGTGCTATGGAGTTGGGAAAGAGCTATGTACCAGCAGGTTCCCTGTGAAAGGCTTGTGGATATACTGCTGAATCAGTGCAGATCAAAACTTGGCACCCTTAGACATGGGGGATGGAATTCTGAAATTTCACACAACAGGTTGGATATTGTGCAAGTTTACCTTATGCTTGCTTAGCAGTTGGGAGGAGTTGCCTGTTTTTTTTTTTTTTTTAAATATTTGTTAGGTGTTCCCCATGTCGAAATCTAGGTAGGATAGGTAATGTAGGAAGGATGCTTTTAACCACAGCTACTGTAAGCACAAATGTGGGTGGATGATTAAGTCACAAAATTGCATGTAGTTTTAGTAAACCTATTTATTAAATATCTGATTATACTTTTGTACCTTTGTTGAACTTTTCACATAGATAATCATGTCTATACCAGGAAGATGCTTTAAGCTTGGCACCAGTAGCTTACTCCTGTAATCTTATCTATTCATGAGGCTACAATCTGATGTATGAGGTTCAAAGCCAACCTGAGCAGGAAAATTCCTGAGACTCTTTATCTCCAGTTAACCAGCAAAAAGCTGGAAATGGAGCAGTAGCTCTCAGGTGGTAGAGCAGCAACCCTGAGTGAACAAGCTCAGGGACAGTAGCCAGGCCCCCAGTTGAAGCCCTAGGACCAACGATGAAGGGGGGAGAAGGGGATGGAAGGAGGAGGAAGGGGAGAATGAGCAGGGGGTAGGGAGGATAGGAGGAGGGAAGAAGGGAAGAAGAAGCAGCTTTTGTCAGACCATTTGTTCTCCTTCAGACTCCCCAAAAGTTTGTGGGAAGGGTATTATAACTTAATGGATTATAAGACTATTCTCCTCACCCCCCCTCCTTGACCTGTGGAACTTCTGAACAGTATGGAATGACAGATCTCAAATTTTTTGCTTCTTCAAGGTCTAGAACTACTAAAGTGTTCATTAGATAGAAAGTGAATCATATCTGTTCATCATTCAGTAAGTGCAGTTACTTACATAGTGCTAAGAATGGTATGAGACTATGGGAAAAGAATGTTAGCAGTGCATGCATGGCCTCTGCACTCGTGAAACTACTGAACAATGTGGGGGGAAAGACCCCCTGAAAAGTCTATAAACAAAACATTCAATGTGATAAGTGCTGGAGCTGGGTTGTAACAAAAGAAGGGTACTTACAGATTATAGGTGAGAAAGTTGCAGGAGCCAGAGTACTGCAACCAGCATTTAAAAACTGAATTGAACAGGTGGCAAGAATTTTTTTATAGTTTAAGATACTCAGTCTTATTTAATTTTAATTTTTTTATTTTTATTTTTGGCAGTCCTGGGGCTTGGACTCTGCCTCTTGAGCCACGGCATCACTTCCAGCTTTTTCTGTTTATGTGACGCTGAGGAATCAAACCCAGGGCTTCATGCATGCTAGGGAAGTACTCTACTACTGAGCCATATTCTCAGCCCCCAGTGATTCTTATTATTTATGAAAATCTATCTTCAGTTAGCAATTAGGCTGTGCTCTAATGTTATAGAGTTTTTTTGTTTTGATTTTTCTCTCAAGGCTGGTGCTCACTACTTAAACACTTGAACCACACCTCTGGCTTCTGACTTCTGGCTTTTTTTCTTTTCTTTTTTTTTTTAAGCTGGTTAGTTAGAGATGAGAGTCTTGGGACTTTAGTTAGAGATGCGAATCTTGGGACTTTTCTGTGTGGGCTGGCTGCCAACCTTGATTCTCCTATCTCTGTTCCTGAGTAGGATTACAGGTGTGAGCCACCAGTACCCAACTCAGTTACTTTTAAAAAAATGCTCAATAGTTTTTTCCAACTTCTGAGACTTCAGTCACTCTATATAAAATGTGCACTCCAAACTATTTTCTGTCTGATCAACTTATTTTTCTTACAGTGCCATCATCACAGCCCTAGGACTGTCACACACACACACACACACACACACACAAATTATTTCCATTTGTGAATGTGTTTATAAGCTAGCCAACAATAATTGGTAGATCCTTATACTGGAGAGATAAAGCATATTTTTATGTTTACTCCTTTGGGCATCGTCTAGCACCATATAAAAGTCATACGCAGAGCCAGGTGCCCATGGAGGCTGTAGTCTGAGGATTGCAGTTCAGAACTAGCCTGGCAGGGAAAGTCTGTGAGACTCTTCAGTTAACCAGCAAAAAGCTGGAATAGGAGTTGTGGCTCAAGTGGTAAAGCACCAGTCTTGAGCAAGAAAGCCGAAGTGAAAGTGAGGCTTTTTAGTCAAGCCCCAGTACTAGTGTGCCTCACATACATATACACAAATGTAAGTGGTTAAGTAATTCTTGTAATATTCATACTACCTTTCCATATTTCCATTCCAACATCCTTTATTTTCCTTTTCTCTCCTGATCTTCCTGTTGTACCTATTGTATTTTAACAACCAGGAGGTCCTGTTTTTTTCTGAGATGGCTTGCATGACAATAGACCTTTCAGATGTGATCAGAAAAGAGCATAAAGGGACTTGTGTCAGTGCCAGTAACCTATCCACCTATTTATTGCAGTGTTAAAAGTAAAATACCTGTCTAGGGCTACATGTATTTGAATTTATATTTGCAATATTGTTGCTAATAGCTCACAGAGACTATGTTTCTAAATTAAAATGTTAAGTAAAATCTTAAGAGAAAAACTCATTGCCTCTTTTTGTGTTTTTTGTTTTGTTTTGTTTTGCCAATCCTGGGGCTTGAACTCAGGGCCTGGGAAGTGTCCCTGAGCTTCTTTTTGCTCAAGGCTAGTGCTCTGCCACTTGAGCCACAGCACCACGTCTGGCATTTTCTGTTTATGTGGTACTAATGAATCAAATCCAGGGCTTCTTGTATGCTAGGCAAGCACTCTACCACTAAGCCTCATTCCCAGCCCCATATTTTATGTTTGATGTATAAAAATTAGGTGTGAAAAGCTTCCCAAGATGTAGGTTTTATTCTAAGTGAGAAATAAAAGGTTAAAAGAAATCTAGGTCATGAGGGGGAAAACTCAGTAGGAAAGTATCAGTTTGTTAACTGTTCCTGCCAAACATTCACACTTAAAACCACTCAGATCAGTTGCTTGAGACTGTTCAATGCCAAAAGCAAGTTAGCAGCCCATTTTTTTAATAGTAGGAGGATAAAAGCTTTAACAATATATAAGATACAAATGGAATTGACTAAACTATTTCTTTTCTGTGCAGTTTCATATAAGTGAATTACAGCTTGCTAAATATGAAAATAAATCGTTTGACTACAGAAAGTTTAACTATTATAATGCTCAGTGTTTTGGTGACTACCAGCCTGTCATTTGATCTAAAGTGATACCATTCACTAGTTATTTTACAGGTTTAGGACTTGGGGTATGGCACAGCATAGCTAGCGTTCTTGCTTAGAAAGTTTAGTTTAATCTCCAGTTTTTAAAAAAAAACAGCATGTTGAATTAAAACTTTTTGCACAGCTACTTACAGATTAGTAAATAAATGAAAATGATTAAATTTAAAGGATTAATCAATACCTTTGTGTTGTGAGAAGTAAAATTTAAATTTTTAAATACATACATTTTGTATTTCATAGGACCTCAGGAGCTTAAATACAATACCCAGGGTGCCAAAATCAAATACAATGAAAAGAGGTTGAATCAGATATTGCGATAGATGATTGACCGAGATTTTGGATACCACCTCGGGCCATTAGTGATGTGAATATTTATGAGAGTATGCTTATGACACCACCATTGTATCCTTCTGTGCAGTCTAGATATGTCTGGGTGTTTCTTCTGCCTGGTGCCACCACCTCTCCCCTAACTTCTGCCAGTGGACTTCACTAACTCTTGTTCCCTCCCTTTACCCAGTATAAAGAAACAGCTCTCAGTCTGCGGATCATCCTACAAGACAGAATAAGCTGGATCTTGTCACAGGAAAAATAAGAGACAACAGTCATGCTTTGGTACTAGATCCACCATTAAGATGTCCTAGACTCTGCACCACAAATCACGTAGTATACCATTTCTGGTAGTTTCTTATTGCTTTCTGGATAGTTTTCATTTAGAATGCCAAGTACATTTGTCTTGGTTTATGCTACTACCCTTTCAGTTAAGATTATTCCCTTTTTCCCTTCTAATCTTAGTGTTTCTGTTCCTCCTTCTATTCAGTAACTCTGAATTTCCCACAGGGTTCTTTATCTTTTTCCTTTTTTCTCCATAGTTAATCCCTTCAAAAAACCTTTCTACTTTATAGTTTTTCTCTAGAGTTTAGCTTTTAAGTGGTGATTTGAAATTTAATCTTTTACACAGACTTTAGTCTTTTAAATTTATCTAAAACATCACTATTTAAACGTTAACATGTAGAGACTGGGCATGCTGGAATAAGGGTGCTGCTATAGGCTGTTAGTACCAACTATTGTGAGGCTGAAGCAGGCAGACTGAGTCCATCTGCTTTATACTGGGGAACACAACAAGACACCAATCACATCTTTAAAAAGTTCTATTGTTACTATTAAGGAATTGTACAGAGGGGCTACAATTCCATAAGTCAGGTGATAAGTAGTTTTTCTTGGACAGTGTCACCCCTTCATTTTCCTCTTCCCATCCCTGCCCACAAGTTTCATAGTTTATTTTTTACATGGTATATATTGAATACCATGACATTTGTTCACCCTTCCTAAAAGGAGGGAGGATAGGAAGGTGCTGGGTAGAGTATAAGCTTGGTGGCATATGACTAGCCCTAGGTTTGATCACCAATACTGAGAAGAAAAGAAAGAGATAAACTTTCCTTTTTTTTTTTTTTTTTTTAATAATTGGGAGCAGGGAGCCTGAACCAAGTGCCTAGCAATTATGAAGCCCTTGGCTCAAACACCAGTACTACCAAGAAAATAAAAGTCGGGTATTTGGCTCCTTCCCCATTCTTTTTTCCAGTTCCTCTTTTCCCCCAAAGCATAAAATGTGACCAACTTCTCAACTTTCCCCTTGATAGCAGTGTAAGAACCACTGTTGATTTCTTTTTTCTTCTCTCACACTGAATTCTAAGATCTGCTAATTCTTCCCTCTAAATAGAAATTACTCATAGACAATTGTCTTTCATATTTCCATTTTGCCACCCTAGTGTAGGCCCTCACCACTTAGAACCATTGAGATATGTTAATTTTTAGTAGTTCTCATTACTCTCCATTCTGAATAATGTTGAAAATAGTTCTAATAATTATTATTCTGCTAATTACTGATAGTATTCGTGCTATGTCTAATCTTTTCTAACTCAAGTGCAAGCACTTCAGATGTTAAACTGGAAAGTCCTTCAACAAAAGTTAACAATTTCCCTGTGTTTTCTTACTACAACTTTAGCTTGTCAGGTCACTGCCAAGTACTATTTCTTAATTTTCTTTTTTGCTATTTTCCCCACTTTAATATCATCCATATCCTTTCCGCAAGTAAGAATTTTTTTATTTAGCTTAAATTTAGAAACTTTGTGTTTCAGTTTCATGTATTAGCTATGATTTGGACAGGTTAATTAGTCTCATTTTGTCTTTAGTTTATTTTACTGTACAAAATGAGAGTAAAAAAACAGTTCCTGGGGCTGGGAATATGGCCTAGTGGCAGAGTGCTTGCCTTGTATACATGAAGCCCGGGGTTCGATTCCTCAGCACCACATAAACAGAAAAAGCCAGAAGTGGCGCTGTAGCTCAAGTGGTAGAGTACTAGCCTTGAGCAAAAAGAAGCCAGGGACAGTGCTCAGGCCCTGAGTTCACACCCCAGGACTGGCAAAAAAAAAAAAAAAAAAGAAAAAAAAATTGTTCCTACATTCTGTAGTTGTGGGGATTGAATTAGTTAACATATTAAGAAGTACTTAGTTTGGAATGTAATGTAAGTTCTCAGTAGCAGCTTTTATGAAATAAAAATGTTACATGAAACCCATTTCAGCCATGTCATTGTCTGATACTATTACTAACTTGCTGGACTTGGGACCTGAGTTTCTATACAAATAAAGTATTTGTAACTTTACAATACCAAAGTAGTAGGGAATAGAAAGAGTATGAGCTGCAAGGAAGCACTTGACTATTAAAGTCAGTAGTTTTTCTCACTCTTGTTTGATATTCTATTAGGATGACTTTTAACTTTTCTGGTTTGGTTATATTTAGAAGTATTGGACAAACGTATCTCTTTTTTTGTTACCTTGTTTTCCAGATAAATAGCTGCAAAAAAGCTACAAAATCAGATAAATTGCTGTCTCCAAATAAAAGAAAACCAAGATCCATGAGTGGGCACCGGTCAACAAGGAAACGATGTGGAGATTCTCACCCAGAGTCCCCTGTGGGCTTTGGGCATATGAGTACTACAGGGTGTGTATTAAATAAGTTGTTTCAGTTACCTACACCACCATTGTCAAGACACCAGTTAAAGCGACTAGAAGAACACAGATATCAGAGTGCTGGACGATCCTTGCTTGAGCCCTTAATGCAAGGGTACTGGGAATGGCTAGTTGGAAGAGTTCCTTCCTGGATTGCTCCAAATCTCATCACAATCATTGGACTATCAATAAACATCTGTACAACTATTTTATTAGTCTTCTACTGCCCTACAGCTACTGAGCAGGTAAGAGGGTTTTCTTACCAAAAGTCCCAGGAGACTCCATCACCATAGTAACCAGTAAAATCTAGGTTAGAAGTGTGGTTCAAGTAATAGTGTCCCAGCTATGAGTAAGCAAGCAAGTAAAACTAGCTCAAAACCTGGAAGTTGAAACCCTAGTGCTGAGTGTGTGTGTGTGTGTGTGTGTGTGTGTGTGTGTGTGTGTAAAATTTGGGGTAAAAATATATTCTAGCCTAGTAAAGTAATATTAGCATGAAGCACATGTGAGATTTCAACACTTTTCATAAAAGAGTTTATCTCCACTTCTAGATAGCTGAGAAAGTATTAACAGTTTAAAATGATCAAAAAAAAATCTCTGGTATTTGAAATGGCATGACTGTAAACAAAGCTAATCAAAGCATTTTTTCTCAGCCTAAGTATAATGCTCTACTTTAATCCTAGCACTTGGGAGGCTGAGACAGGATAATCAAAGCATTTTTTCTCAGCCTAAGTATAATGCTCAACTTTAATCCTAGCACTTGGGAGGCTGAGACAGGAGGATCACAAATTTTAGACAAGCATAGAATATACAGCAAGGCACTATCTCAAACAAAAGTCTTCCTCTTTATTCCTTTGAGACTTGTTGAATTCCCCACCCCCACCCCTGTAAACAATGTCTGACTGGTAAACTTCACTTTTAATCTAAAAGGGCAAAATGAAAGTAAGGAAAACTCAAGGTGATATTTTTGTTCCATATCCTGCTCTGGCTGCCATTAAGAAAGGAAGTGTGGTATTGCTTACAAAAACTATTTGCAGATCCTTGCCTCTGATCTGTTCTTATCTTCTGTTGTTGTTTGTACCCACTATTTGAAACTGGAGCTAGAACTCTTCATTCATGAGGAATGGGTATTTTTTTTTTTTTGCCAGTCCTGGGGCTTGAACTCAGGGCCGGAGCACTGTCCCTGGCTTCTTTTTGCTCAAGGCTAGCACTCTACCACTTGAGCCACAGTGCCACTTCCGGCTTTTTCTGTTTATGTGGTACTGAGGAATCAAACCCAGAGCTTCATGCATGCTAGGCAAACAAACGCTCTACTGCTAGGCCACATTCCCAGCCCAGAAAAATTGGTTTCATTATTTCTTTATCAA
The DNA here is from genome assembly GCF_023159225.1 of Perognathus longimembris pacificus. Taxonomy (NCBI): domain Eukaryota; kingdom Metazoa; phylum Chordata; class Mammalia; order Rodentia; family Heteromyidae; genus Perognathus; species Perognathus longimembris. Next base: position 67,920,428 of record NC_063167.1, on the reverse strand, counting down.
ATGGCAAGCCAAATCTTTAATCCTGGGCTATAATTGAGAGAGTGAGGCAGGAGGGTCAAGGGTTAGAGGCCAGCCTAGGCTACGTAATGAGACCCTGTCTTGGTTTTTTCTTGTTGTTGTTGTTTGTTTTTTTAAGGTAAACCGTGATATGTATGAGTTGAAAGAGAATCAGAAACATTTATTCTGTCCATATTAATCAGAAAGTTCCATCTCAAGTGATCCTGAACCAGCAAAAGTTGATCCACAACTTTGTCATCTTTAGATGTCCAACACTGTGCTGTATGAATCATAATAGCCACAAGCTTAAGTTAGCTTGAGTTTGTTCTTTTTTAAAGTAATCTTTCTAGTGCTTTGTTCTTTGAGATAGAGTTATCAACTGTCTTTTCCTTGTGTTCATCATTTTCTTTGTTTCCATGTGTATCTCTTAAAGTGATTGACTAATGAAGGTCATTGTTGCTATAAAATATGTGATTTTTGTTTTATAGATACTTATTTCCTTCCACATACCTTGAATACCTTCATTTTGATTCCTTTTACTATGCAAATATAGTTCATACAAATTGTATGAATATGTTTCTAGTTTCCCTTCATTTCTTTTCTTCTTTTCTTTAAAAAAAATAGAGTCTTGCTATGTATATCACAATCAAGTCTGAAATTATTTTAATTCCTCTTTTAATGGGCAGCCTCCCATGCACTGGGATTATAGGTGTGTGTCTCGTGTCCAGCTGCTTTTCTAACTATCTTGCTGTACCTAATTCAAGACACAAAAACCAAGAGCCAAGTATGCTAATCCCAACACTTGGAGGCTGAAGCAGGAGGATCCAAAGTTCAAGGCGACCTGGATTAGACAATAAAACCTTTTCTCAAAGGAGAAAAAAAATTCACAATGGCAACAGAATCTACAAGACAGCTGTATTATCATGCCACATGTCCTTTGGACTGTTTTACTTGTGGTTGCTTCAGACCTTTACTACTTCCAGAAGAGTTTGGCCTAGTACCTACATATCCTTGTAGGTATAGTATAACATCTGGGAAATCAGTTGATGCAGTGGAAGCCTTTTTTTTTTGGCCAGTCCTGGGGCTTGGACTCAGGGCCTGAGCACTGTCCCTGGCTTCTTTTTGCTCAAGGCTAGCTAGCACTCTACCTCCTGAGCCACAGCGCCACTTCTGGCTTTTTCTGTTTGTGTGGTACAGAGGAATCGAACCCAGGGCTTCATGCATACAAGGCGAACACTCTACAGCTAAGCCATATTCCCAGCCCAGTGGAAGCCTTCTTATCTCAACTAGATTTAGGATAACAATCAGGGAGTGGGAACTGATTCAAAGATAGCTTGGCCACTAATCTCATTTAGTCAACATCCTAGTGTAAACCATGTAATTATGTTCCTTTGTAATACTTTTCCTTGCACATTGTCATTAAGTGACTTGACATTATTAAAGTAACAGATGAATTAGCTAAACTGTTGAGGAGACTTCCAGAACAGTAAATACTGTGATCATGGGGATCTTTTCAAAATTGTTCCTGGGAAATGAGCCACTGGTCCTCATCAAAGGAAGGTAATGTCCTACACAAGATATGCCTGAATGCATTTATAGCTGAGTGGTAGAAAAACTTGCTAGACTCAGAATAGTGTTTATTAAAGTAAGTGATGGTGGGATGGATGTGTGACTCAAGTAGTAGAGCGTTCTAGCAAGCACAAGGCCCTAATCCTACTCCACTTCCACCCTCCCATAAATGATCATTGCTAGCTTCCATTGTAAGTTCTTATCTGTATGCTTTTCAGGAAGGTATATAAATTCTCTAAGTCAGATTTTATCTTTACACATTTTATTGTGTATGATTATGAGAATAAAGTAGGATGAAGCATTCAGGGTGCCTAGAATAGAATGATCTGTAAATTATAAAAAAGTATTAAGCATATAATATATTCTTTCACATAGCCTCCTCCCTTTCCCAATTTTCTCCAGTAATATATAACATATAGAACCACAAGTTCGTCTAACTCATTGCTGAGGATTTTATACTTTTTCTTTTGTGAGCATTTTATACCTCACAGGTTCCATGAACTTAACCAAGAAAAATTTCCATTCATTATAGTTGCTATACCTGTGACCCTTTGCCAGTAGTGACCATTAGTTTTATGTACATACTTTATTAATTTCATATAAACACATATTTTAATATTTTAATGATTCAGGGTTTCAGATAGTATTCTTGCTAATAGAAAATAAGGGCGACATTTTAATAGCGTCAATTGAATTTGATTTTTTATTAGAAAAAGCAGACTAGCACTAAAGAAAATTTTAGTCCTTATTTTTCAAATTCTAAAGATAGAATTGTAGACTCCATTTTTTCATGTAGAATACTAAAATATCCTCTTACTACATTAAGTTTTAGTACCATAAACTAATTGGGTTATGTTTTGTAGCCTGATGTATGTAAATATGTTACACTCGCAACATAAAACAGATAAAGGAAGTGGATGTTATCTATTTTATACATAGGGAAACCTAAACTGAGCAATGCTATTACCAATACAAGTTTTGCTGGTTATATAAATTCTTACAAAAGTTTCTAAGTTTAAGCTTGTTTCTGTTTTTGTATTGCTAAGTTTAATGCTTTGATTTAACTCACTATAAAAAAAAAGGCCCTTTTTTTTTCTGTTTTGGCCAGTCCTAGGGCTTGAACTCCGGGTCTGGGCACTGTTCCTAAGCTTCTTTTGCTCAGGGCCAGCATTCTACCACTTGAGCCACAGTGCCACTTCTGGCATTTTATGTTTAAGTGATACTGAGGAATCAAACCCAGGGCTTCATGGATGCTAGGCAAGCACTCTAAAACTAAGCCAGATTCCCACCCTTGTTAGGTCTTTTTTAACATAGAAAATTAATACACAACACAGCCAATAATTTCCACACCGTTTCCACTGGCAGTCAGAAGGGAAGGGAAAAATTAAAATAGAAGAATTCAAACAAAAATATATAAAACAAAAAGTAAAATACTTTTACTTGTCTTCCTATACTTTCCTGCAGTTCCTTTTCCTGAACATAATATTCAATTAATTTTTTTCACGTATTCTTGCGGGAGGTGGGGGGAATCCTGGCAACCTTAGGTGTATATCTAGGTGAATCCCAAAAGTCTATTTCAGAAGTTCAGAAAAACTGTTCCAAATTCTTCATCTTACGTTAGAACACCTGCAAGATTGTGCAAACTGATTTTCTTCCACATCCATATCTGGGTTAGTGATACCCTGAGTTAGTTATGTTCTTTCACTCAGTGTATTTTACAGGTTCTTAATTTAGCTGAGACCATCCTTATTGTTGTACTGGTGTTTGAACTCACTGCTTATGCTGTCTAGCCAGTTGCTGTAACACTTGAACCATGCTCCTAACAAGACCGTATTTCTTTTTAACATACCTCTGAGAGTAGTGAAACAATAGAACCAAGAGGATATAAATATTAAATTAGTGTCCTATGTATTTACAGTAAAAAAGGAAAATGAAAAGGTGAAAACTGTAGTCGTGTTTCATGTATATAATTATTTTGCCATTTTGTGAGATGAAGTTACCTATGTTGTCATAATAATTCTTATCCATTAAATTCCTAAGTTTAATCCCCCAGAAGGACCCAACTTTTTCAGTTCTCTAAAGCATTTCTGTTGTGGCTACTGGCATTTTATGTCTGCATGCTATGCTTTTGTGTCCATAGCTCTGTGTGGCTATTTGGAAGATGCTGATTTATTTTCATTAATTTAAACTAAAATAGTTACATGGTTAATGATTCCTGTATGGGGCCGTACAATCCCAGAGACATTAGATCCCTTAGGAGCAAAAAATAGTAAACCTAAAGTCCAGAAGAGGGACTACTAAGTCACAGAAGCGTATTTGCCCATTTCATTGTGCTTATTACTTAACCACTGTTATCACTTTCAGGGTTTGTAACTCTAGCTTAATATACTATCATTACTTTAATAGCCTCAATTTTCTAAAATATGAAACATGTTTAATAAAACATTTAAGAGGAGATCATAGCTGAGTTCTAAACATAGTTTTAGCAAAGAAAATGCCCTTTTTAGTACAGAATATACTGAATATTATTTGAAGCCCTGTGTGTTACTACAGTATACCTTGAAACCAGTATCTGAGAAAATATTGTGACTGTAATAAAAATTGTCATGACCTTGGCATGGGAAAATAGTGAAAAAATCCATTTGTCTACATTCTTAAATATGAACCAAACAGAAGCTCTCCTTTAAAATATACCATTCAAATTCAATACCAGTAGTTCATTTTCCTGAAAATGGGACATTTTTAAAAAACAATGTTCTAAGTTCTCCATAATAGATCGTCATTTCTCTAGTGTTATTCTGTAAACTATATTTAAAAATATTATAAATGGGTGCTGGTGGCGAATGCCTGTAATTCTGGCTAATCAGAAGGCTGAGACCCGAGGATCGTGGTTAGTATATTGTTTCCCTTTCTTGAATACTCATAGTATATTTAGCAATATAAAGGGCTAGAAGTCCTGTAGTTAAAAAAAAAGTCTGTCATTGTTTAACCCATATTGTTTAACCCATTGTTTAACTTCCATATGAAGTTAGCATGAAATTTTCTTTTATATGATATACCTATAAACATCTTCAAAGATGCGATTTGGTGAAAAGTGTAATATATTATTAATTAACTCTTAGAATCTGTTAGGAGGAATCATTAGCCAATATCTTAGTGTCCTGGGATTTCTATAAAATTTCTGCAAAGTACAGTTATAAGCAGTTGGTCACCTTGTCACAGATGCCTTACGGTGGGTTGTAATATTTGCATATAAATGACATCCTTCATATACTTGACACAGTATAAATACTATGTGAATAACAGTTGTTTCATGGTAATATTTAAGTAAATGACAAGAAATCAAGTCTGTACTTATTTGGTTCTTAAAGTTTAGTGCTTTGAGTCATTGGATCCGTAGACATGCAACCCAAATATAATGGATGGCACACTGTAGTTAGCCAGCATGGGCTTGGGCCCTAAAGGTAGGAAATTTAATTTCCCTAACAATCCTAGTTAAGTCATTAAGTTCATCCTCATGTAGCACTTTGATCTCTTTCATAGCTTCCAACCAATACTACTCTAGAAAGTGAAGATAAACTATCTGTGAGTAAAAAATGTTCTCCGAGCACAGTGACACATGTGTCTGAACACTGTTCCCTTATTTTATTTCACAGGCACCTCTGTGGGCTTATGTTGCTTGTGCATGTGGCCTTTTCATTTACCAATCTTTGGATGCTATAGATGGGAAACAGGCAAGAAGAACCAATAGTAGTTCTCCTTTGGGAGAACTTTTTGATCATGGTTGTGATTCGCTATCAACAGGTATTGATACATTTTTAATGTTAATGATTATTAACTGATAAGAAAAATATGAGACAGTATTAGGATAAATAAGAATTTGTATGGTTATCAGCACAAGGGGTTTTATATTTAATTTTAGTTTTGTAGGGCCATGAATCTGGTTAAAGTTTATTCATTATTGTCAGTATTATAAAATTTAGTAGGTCTGGGAACATGGCCTAGTGGTAGAGCACTTGCCTCACATACATGAAGCCCTGGGTTCAATTCCTCAGCACCACCTATATAGAAAAAGCCAGAAGTTGCACTGTGGCTCAAGTGCTAGACCAGGCACAGTGCTCAGGCCCTGAGTTCAAGCCCTAGGACTGCCTCCCCCCAAAAAATTAGTAACTAATTTATTTCATTTATTCAGATTATTCATTTTATTTATTTATTTACTTATTTTAGCTGTTTCTGGGCTTGAACTCAGGGCCCGAGCACTGCCCCTAAGCCTGTTTGTGCACCAGGCTAGCACTCTACCACATGAGCCACAGCGCCACTTCCAGCTTTTTCTGTTTATGTACTGAGAAGTCCCACCCAGGACTTCATGCATGCTAGGCAAGCACTCTACCACTAAGCCACATTCCCAGCCTTATCTTAATTTTTAATGTTAAATATTATTTTTCAGCATCTTTTTAAATTCTAGGGCATAATTGTCAGTATAAAACAGTCTCAACCAGGAGATGGTGGCTTACACCTATAATCCTAGCTATTTAAAAGATGGATTTTAGAATCTCAATTCAAAGCCAGCTCAGACATACAGATCTATGAGATTCCTCTCTCTAATTAACAGCAAGAAGCCAGACTGGATGTGTGGCTCATGTGGTAGAACACTAGCTTTCATCCCAAAAGCCAAGCAAGAATGTGAGGCCCTGACTTCAATCTGTAGAACAGCAGTAGAAAAAAATAATCCTCATAAATTACAGATGGTAATACAAATACAGTAGTAGGAGACTAGTTTGGTAATTCATGGTCGTTATATTTAAATCAAACCTATGTAACACTTAAAATTACAAAATTGGATTAAAAATATGTAATGGTGACTTGGATTTTTTAAAAGTTAAGATGAATAAGAACTGTAATTAATAATATTGTTTCACATAATGAAAATTTGCGGAGTTATACTTTAGGTCTTACTACCCAAGGGGAAAAAGTGATGAACAGTCTAATGTGCTTAATTATAGTAATCATTTCACTCTGCACATGTATATCAAAACAGCATGTTAGATACCTTACATACATATAATTTATGAAAGAGTTTTAAAAGTACTAATGAGGTGTGTTTGTGTTTGTTCCTGTAGTTAGAGTGTAGGTGATATGCCCTTATTTGCACTATGTTGTAAATTTTTCAAATAATTTCAGTACATTTTTAAAGGACATAAATGAGATTTAGAGGTTGGGCAAGATGGCTCATGCCTTATAATCCTAGCTTCTCCAGAGACCTGAGATCTGAGGATTTTCCAGAGATCTGAGGATTGTGGTTCAAAGCCAGCCCATGCAGGAAAGCCCCAGAGACTCTTATCTCTAAGTAAGCACCAAAAAAGCCAGAAGTGGAGCTTTGGCTCAAGTGGTAGAGCACTAGCCTTGAGCCCAAAATGCTCAAGGACAGTGCTTAGGTCCTGCGTTCAAGACCCAGGATGAGCATTTAAAAAAAGAGAGATTTAGAACTTACATGAATTTCTCACTAGTCTTCCTGACAGGAATGCTTCTTCTCTAATTTTAATTTGGTTCCACAATTGTCTTACCATTTGACATGGCATTTTAAATATTTTCTTCAAAAAGAAACAAAAAAAACTAGATTTGCCTATATAAGTTAAGTGCATTTTGTAATCATTGCACAAGTACAATGCTGACAGCAAGGCTAACAGCAGCTTGCTTATTAGCGGGAGCAGAGCAGCTAAGCTTTTAGAACTTCTAAAAGCCTGGAAAAATTCGAAAGTGTCACTGAAAAAAAGCTGGTTAGGTAACTTGAATGTCTGCCATAATTTAAGCAGGTGAGTGAGAATACTAGGTGTCTTGTTTTTTTATTTGACATCAATCATTTTGTATTATAATCTGAGTTTTAAAACTTTCCTAGGAAGTCCTTTTCTACATAGAAATAGTCTCTCCTAAATGTCATTATGGCATCTGCTAAATACAGAAACAGCAGTTACCAGTGAAGCAAGTCAGTCCTTTTGTGAATTATTTAGCATCTTTTTTTGTTGTTTCTATTTCCTTTTAGACTTTCTGCTTTGTGACTTTTTGGGTTTTTTTCCAAAATATAGAATGTAATTATAAAAATCTTTAATAAGATATAGTTCCTTTATTTTTTTAATTTTTATTGTCAAACTGATATACAGAGAGGTTACAGTTTCATACATTAGGCATTGGATACATTTCTTGTATCCAATCTTGTATCCAACTGTTTGTTACCTCCTCTCTCATTCCCCCCTTCCCCCTCCGCTTTTGGGGTTGTTGTTTTTTGAGATCTTACTGGGTAACCCAGGCTAGCTTGCAATTTGCTATGTAACTCAGGCTGTCCTGAAACTCAAAATCTTCTACTTCAGCTTCTGTAGTGCTGGAAGTTCAAGCCAGCAACAGCACTCTTGGCTGACCTGTAACTTTTTACAGTTCATTAGTATGCTATCACTGAGTTATGAAAATAGTGCAAAAATAAAAATGCAAATTTTAGTTGCTTTCAAGAACTTTGGTTCTACTAAATAATTTGGTGTAAAAGGGGTTGAAATTATGATATTAAAAGATAACATGAGCCGGCCACAGGTGGCTCATGCCTGTAATCCTAGCTACTCAGGAGACTGAAATCTGAGTATTATGGTTCAAAGCCAGCCGGGGCAGGAATAGACTCTCATGAGACTCTCATCTCCAATTGACCACCAGAAAACAGGAAGTGGTGTTGTGGCTCAAAGTGGTAGAGTACTAAGTTTGATTGAAAAAGCTCAGGGACAGCTTCCAGGCCCTGAGTTCTTACCTCATAATGAACAAAAAGAATAGAGGATAATGTGAAAGTTTATGTCCTACTTTTCTATTGTAGATAATGGAGTAGATTGTACATTCATGGAATAGAATCTTTTTATCTCATTGAAAATCATTTCATGCTTAGTTAAATGTATTATTTGTGCTGTTCAGTTTTTCATTGTGATTTTTTTCCTGCAGTTTTTGTGGTTCTTGGAACTTGTATTGCAGTACAACTTGGGACAAATCCTGACTGGATGTTTTTTTGTTGTTTTGCTGGTACATTCATGTTCTACTGTGCACACTGGCAGACTTATGTGTCTGGAACATTGCGATTCGGAATGTAAGTAACACTTTATGGGGATTTTGTTTTTGCTTTCAACTATAGACAGTGTTGCTTACAGGAATTTGATTATCAAGAATAGATCAACTCACTGAATTGGTTTAATAAAGCTTTTTTCAAAAAAATTAAAATATTTATTAAAACTGTTTGCTCATACGGACTGTTATATATCTATTATTCTTTTGAAAGGAAATATCAGAACCTCCTAACCAGTATTTTAATAGCAGTATCAAAAGTGGTAGCTCCTCTCATTTCCATTTATCTTTCCAGATACATTCACTTTTTTCCCTACACCATTGTTCACCTTCACTCTATGCTTTGTTTTGATAGATAAAAATATATATTTAGGAAGTAAAAGGTAGTTTCTGAGAAGAAAAAAAATCAAATTTGAATCTCTTAAATAAATGCCCTTCTTTATTTTTTCCTCATTGTTTTATGAATTTATTTCTGAAGAATCTCTTAGTAATCCACTTGACATGAGCATACCACATAGTTTATTACTGCCAGCAAAATGCCTGAGAATTAAAAATAAAATACAAATAAGTATCTTTATTCTCTCTCTCTTTGTGTCAATCCTGGGGCTTAAATTTAGGGCCTGAGAGCTTTCTCTGAGCTCTTTTGCTCAAGGCTAGTACTCTACCACTTTGAACCAAAGTATAACTTCCAGTTTTCTGGTGGTTAATTGGAGATAAGAGTCTGCAGATGTTCCTGCCCGGGCTGGCTTTGTTAGGATTATAGAGCCCAAACAGATTTTCTGAAAATATTTTGTTGGCATATATCATTTGTACAAAGGCATTTCATTATGATATTTTCCTATATGCATATTATGTACTTTGATCAAATTCAACCCTTCCTTTTCTCTCCTTATCTTTAGTCCTTTTTTAAACATTTTTAACAGTATTCATTATTCTATGCCATACATATATGTAAAGTACATTGACTGTATTTATCTCTCTCCTTTATCCTGTCCTTTTTCCCACTCACCTTCTGCTGACTCCCATCAGCAACCGTCTCCACAAACCTTATTTAAACAGCTTCCTACCTGTTGATGGATTAATGAGTAAACTAGTCTTGAAATTTCTTTAAGCATGGCATTTACTAACTGGTTTTTAATTAAATAGCACAGATCCTACTTACACTACTAGAGTTATTCATTCTTTTTCATGGCATAGGATTCACAGAGAAAAAAAATAACTTGAGAAAACACTGTATACTTCCTGAAATGCCAAAACAAAAATATCTGATAGCGAATGGCAAGAGACCATCTGAACCTAGTGTATAAAGTAAACCTAGCATATAATTAGGTGATGCACTTTTTAAAAGTTTTAGATCACTGGTAAATTGTCTAGGTCTTTGTAAGATGTACAGATACAAAGAAATTCAGTTATTCGGGTCAGATGATGTTTGCTAAATTTAATATTATGGAAATAATTATTAATACTTGTTAACTTTTAAAAAGACTTAAAATAAAAGAGTATAGACAGTGTGTTTAAGGACCATTTTTAATGACATCTTTATTATCAGAGACTGTTGCAGACACAAGTGTTCATGTGAAAGTAATGTGAATGTGTATTTGCCAGCAATTTATAAAGTGACAAATGCTCAGAAAATGGTAAACAGTTCTGATATAATTGAATATATGTAAATTTGTTTTCAGGATTGTTTTCATAGGCTTTTTTTTTTTTCTGGCCAGTCCTGGAGCTTGGACTCAGGGCCTGAGCACTGTCCCTGGCTTCTTTTTTTGCTCAAGGCTAGCACTCTGCCACTTGAGCCACAGCGCCACTTCTGGAAGTTTTCTGTATATGTGGTGCTGGGGAATTGAACCCAGGGCTTCATGTATATGAGGCAAGCACTCTTGCCACTAGGCCATATCCCCAGCCGGTTTTTTTGTTTTGTTTGTTTGTTTGTTTGTTTGTTTTGCCAGTCCTGGGGCTTGGACTCAGGACCTGAGCACTGTCCCTGGCTTACTTTTTGCTCAAGGCTAGCACTCTGCACTTGAGCCACAGCGCCACTTCTGGCCGTTTTCTTTATAGGTGGTGCTGGGGAATCGAACCCAGGGCTTCATGTATGTGAGGCAAGCACCCTTGCCACTAGGCCATATTCCCAGCCCTCATAGGCCTTATTTAGAAGTATTTTTACAGTCATTGTAAGATCATTTGGTTTTTATTCATTCAATTTTATTTTTTAGCGATGTTCCTTTTTCATAAATGACAGTTTGCTCTATCTGGACTTCACATACTTTATTTTTCATTGGTCATTATCTCACAGTTAACCCTTTTTTGGGGTAGAGGACCTAATAATTGAATCAAATAATCTTGAAAACTTATTTACCAACAGACTTAATGCATTCTCTTCCCTTTTCGAATAATGCAGCACCACCAACCTTATGGTATGGAAACTAAAGGATAGAGAATTAACATTGGAAGTAAGAAAAAAATTAAATAGACAATATGTTTAGGAGGGATTTGATATCACAACTCTCTGTCTTTCAGTTTTAGAATTTCCCTATGATGAACTATGTCTGCAAGCAGACCCATATGGTTGGATCATAAGGTGCTTGGCAGTAGCAGGAGATAAGGCTGGTGAAGATCCAGAAATATCAAGGAGGGCCTTTTTTGCTCTGCCAAGAAATGTGGGCTTATATCTTGAATCTGCAGAGAACTTTTACAAGACCCAAAGCTGGGAAATGACAAATACCTTTTAGGAAAATCAGTCTGGCAATGTAACATAATGGTAAACTCAAGTAGGCTATGACAGAAGAGACCAGTTAGAAAGGCTCAGCATAATTAACTGAGTTCAGTTTTCAGCCCAAACTAACATACATGATGGCAGTACTCTTGCAGAAGAAAGGATAGGTTAGAAAGATATTTTATATAAAAAAAATGAATGAGAGGGCAGAGGCAGGAATGACTTCTATAGTTCCCTCCCCTGGGAGGTTGGATGGAAAGAGAAACCTACCCAGAAAATGTATGCAGGGATATTAGATATCCAAGGATGGTAGAAAACTTAAAAGGAAAGCTTAGAAAGGAACTTGTGAAAATTATTGTACAGAGAAACAGAAGCCATACTAGAAAGAAAAACCAAGAGAGTGATAAAATTCAAAAGAGAACTGCTGAATGCGCCAAGATTCAAAATGAGAACAAAAAAGTGTACATTGAACTTGGCAATATGAGCTATCTCAAGTAGTTTCTGTGTAATCATGGAATAGAAGCCAGATTGTAGTAAGTACAATAGATACTTCTTTTTCTTTGTGAGCCCGAGTTTTGCTATATAGTTCAGGATGAACTAGAACTCACCATATAGCTTGGGCTAGCCTGGAACTTAAAATCCTCCTGCCTCCATCTCCTGAGTGCTAAAAAAGTACAGGTGTACACCACCACATCTGGCTCTTAACTTATTACGCATCATGTAAACTTATGCAATGTGTGGCTATGATAGGAAGGAGAGAATCATCTTTTTTTTTTTTTTTTTTTTTTTGCCAGGCCTGGGCCTTGGACTAAGGGGCTGAGCACTGTCCCTGGCTTCCTTTTGCTCAAGGCTAGCACTCTGCCACTTGAGCCACAGCGCCACTTCTGGCCATTTTCTGTATATGTGGTGCTGGGGAATCAAACCCAGGGCTTCATGTATACGAGGTGAGCACTCTTGCCACTAGGCCATATCCCCAGCCCCGAGAGAATCATCTTATAGGAGAGCATACGTGCTCAAAGGGAATAGGGTTTTGTATTTTTATGAAATTTTCTTTTGTAATAATGTAGTTTGAACTCAGGACTTCTTGTTTACTGGGCTGGTGCGATGCCACTGATCCATGCTTCTAGCCCTGGGTTTTGTATTTTTAATGAAAAAATAGCTGAGGATACAAAAGAGATCTGCTAGGACAGAGATTGAAGATGCTAAGAGAGAGACTGAAAGAGACTGGCTTTGGAGCAAGACAACTGAAGATGACACAACCAGAGAAGTTTTAGAGTAGCAGATAGAGAACAAGAACAAAGAAAACTGAAACTAGCAGGCTTTCTATTAAATTTTTTTTTAAATCTAGCCAAGCACCAGTGACTTGTTCCTATGCTAGGTACCTGGGAGGCTGAGATCTGAGAATCATGGTTCAAAGCCAGCCTGGGCAGAAAAGTGCATGAGACTCTTATCTACAAGTCACCAAACAATCAGAAGGGATGTTGTAACTCAAATGGTAGAGTGCTAATGTAGAGCAAAAAAAGCTCAGCAGCCTGGTGCCTGTGGCTCACACCTGTAATCCTAGCTACTCAGGAGCCTGAGATCTGAGGATTGTGGTTCTGAGGATCGTCTTCACAAGGAAAGTCCATGAGACTCTTATCTCCAATAAATATTCAGAAAAGGCCTGAAGTGTTGCTGGGGCTCAAGTGGTAGAGAGCTAGCCTTGAGCACAGAGAAGCTCAGGGACAGCTCAGGCCCTGAGTTCAAGCCCCAGGACCAGCAAAAAGAGAAAAAGAAGCTCAGGGATAGCTCCCAGACCATGAGTTCAAGCCCCAGGATCACCTTCTTCCCCCACACCCCTCACCTCCAAATTAAAAATCTAGTAAGATTGTGGCTAGTTTAACATCTAAAGGCTTGGTTTTGACTTGAGAATTTATATCCAATGTTTAGGAATTCTGCACTTGGTTTAAAGCTACACTGAATTTCTTTTTTTTTTTTTTTAATTAAAATTAGGCTACAACATTCATAGAAAATACTGTATGTACAAATAGGATTAGAGCCTGGCACCAGTGGATAATCCCTGTAATCCTACCTAATCAGAAGGATGAGATCCAGAGGATTGGTTTAAAGCCACTCCAGACAGAAAAATCCATGAAATTCCATTTCCATTATAACCAGCAAAAAAACAATGCTGGAGGCATAGCTCAAGTGATGCCAGTCAAGCAAACTGAGTAAATGCAAAATCCTAGAACTGTCAAAAAAATACAGATATATACATATACAAGCATAGATAGATAGATAGATAAATGACTTGCATATTTTTGAAGAGTATATTATATATACTCCTTATATATAATTATATATCTACATATAATTATAGATATGTATATTATATATACAATAGATTATCATATATAATGTACAATAGATGTACAATAAATTCAAGTGAAGTTTGTAGCACAGAGAAAGTATAAAGTAAGAACAAGGTAACCTCAGTTGTAATTTGAGTAGAAAATATTAACTTTCTCTTAGAACCTTAAGAACATTAGGAATCTTTATAACATTTTTATGAGGTGGCAAAAATGATCCAAGTACATATTATATGCGTGTATGGGAATATCACAATGAAATCTCTAAATACAATTAATATGCTAATAAAACATGCAGGAAAAATATTTAGTATGAATTGTTTCATATAAAGTTAAATGTTTTGAATTTCTATTTTAAGTTATTTAATAATATCTGGAACAAAGGTAAGTAGACTTTAGTACATATAGCTATAAATAATTTACATTCAAAGTCTTCTATTGTAAGAAAGCATATATGCTCTGGACAAGTCATTGCTGCAACTATGAGCTATATTTTCTAGCACTTTATACTGGTTACAGAGAATTTTAGTACCTTTTTATCTAGACAAAACCCTGACCTCACAGTACTGCTGGGCTAAGTAGGTAAAAACCCAACAAATAAGTACTACTCATAAGACTTTCCCTAACCCAGTTTAGGCCTTTAGGATTTTCACTAGCCTGAATAGGAAAGAGATAAGAGAACTCACAGAATAATTGGATTGGAAGGAGAAGAAAAGTATTAAGAGACAAAGCTTATTTGTAAATATTTATGAATTCTTATAAGGTTATGAGTTATATTGAATGGAAGAGTTCACATGTGGCTTCGCTGTAGAGTGCTTGCCTAGCATGCACAATGCCCTGGGTTTGATTCCTCAGCACCACATAAACAGAAAAAGGCAGAAGTGGCGCTGTGGCTCAAAAGGTAGAGCGCTAGCCTTGAGCAAAAAAAGAAGCCAGAGACAGTACTCTGGCCCTGATTACAGTCCCTAGACTGGCGAAGGCAAGGAAAGGGAAGGAAAGGAAAGGAAAGGGGGGGAGGGGAGGGGAGGGGAGGGGAGGGGGGAGGGGAGGGGAGGGGGGAAAGGGAAAGGAGAGGGAGAGGGAAAAAGGGAAAGGGAAAGAGAAAGAAGAAAGATCCATACATTTTTCTGTAATCATTTTTATAAAGTAAATGCTAAAATCCTAAGTAATCTTTAAAATTTACTTATGCAAAATATATGCCTTTAAAAATCTTCCACCCTATAATAGCAGAAATCATGTTTAAATTATTATTTCAGGCTGGATTTGGGGGTTATGTTTATAATCCTATCACTTAGGAGACTGAAGCAGGAGAATCCTAAGTTCAAGGCTAGCCTCATCTACATAGCAAGCCCCAGTTTCAAAAATCCATACCCTAGGCCCCAGAAACGGAATTATGTCGGCTTAAGGAAGCCTCATACCTTTCATGAGACTAATCTCCTAATTTGTTAATAGTTTTATATTAGGTGATCTTTAAGTTCCTTCCTGTTTATAAAGTCTGTGAATCTGCTGATTTTACAAATAGTATCTCTAGTCTAATTATTTGTAGTTTTAATAGGCAGAAATTGATCTTCACAATAAGTTTATTACATTTTTTTAGTTCACGCAACTAAAGTTTCATATTTACATTAACTAAATACTAATAAATTTCCAGTTTTTCAGGCTGCAGATGTAATTCAGCAGTAGAACTTGTGCCTAGAATGAGGCCCTGGTTCAGATCCCCCCAAACTGTCCCCTGCTCCCCTCCAAAAAAAATCACTTTATTAAGTCATTCTGAAGAATACTTTTTGAAAACTTTTTGTTACTAAAAGATTGCTTGTCAATGTGTAATTAGCTTTCTGTTTAAAAAGTAGGAAAGTTTTTGCCAAATACCTTTGTAGAATGTATATCTTCAAGATGTCACATGAATATTAAATACTAGAGATCTTCATTTTAGTTTCTACCTTTCCTGTGTAGTTTCTTTTCCTGCCTTAGCAGTGAATTTTTGGGCTCTAGCTTTGTCCACTTCACCTTATATATTGTTACAGATAATATTCTGAAACCATTTTTATTCATGTAAGACCTAGACTTTACCTAATTCATTAGGTAAAATTATGGGCATCTATTTCTTTACCATTCTTCACTTAATTGTGATTGATTTAAGATTTGTTTTGTTTTGTTTTCAATTGGTACCAGGTACCACATTTGGTACCCCAAATGTGCTTGGCTGGCACTCTTCCACTTGAGCCATGCCCCCCGCACACCTTTTGGTTAAAGTCTCTGAGATGTTTTTACCCAGGTTCACTTCTAACTGATCTGAACCTCAGCCTCTTGAGTAGCTAGAATTATAGGCATGAACCACTGATATGTTTTTTTGTTTTTTTAATCTGGGGCTTTTTCTGTACTTCTCTTTATATGTTACTAGCTGTGTTCTGAAACTTGTTAAGTGATTGAAGTAGATTTTTTTAATCACTGATAAATAATAGAGAATTGTAATGCTGGTGTGGAAGTAGGGAGAGAAAGTGGGAAAAGGAAGATTCTGAAATAAATTTCAGATAGTGTGATAAGGAGAGAACCAATCTGATTTTTTGCCTCATTCATATGCAGAGAAAAAACAAGTTTTTTCCCCCCCATTACCCTTTTCAAAATGCCTCAGCTAGTTTTTTGAGATAGCAGTAGGAATTGATGAGGTTTAAAGTGATGGAAAGAATAGATTACTGATTTTTGAAATATGTACATAGGGGCTTTGGCAAATAAAAATCGGCTTACCTTTTCAATGTAGAGGGTAAGGACATTTAAAATTCTGGATAAGGAGCTGGGTGCCAGTGGCTCATGCCTGTAATCCTGGCTTCTCAGGAGGCTGAGATGTAAGGATCATGGTTCAAGCCAGCCTGGGCAGGAAAGGCCATAAGACTCTTATCTCCAGTTAACTACCATAAAACAAAGTGATGCTGAGGCTCAAATGTTAGAGCATTAACCTTGAGCTGAAGCGCTCTGGGACAGTGCCCAGGCCCAGAGTTCAAGTTCCATGACAGACAAAAGAAAGAAAAAAAATCTGGGGATATAGCTCCATGGTAGAATGCTTGTTTAGTTTGCACAAGACCCTAGGTTCCCTGCTATCAGTTCTTACAGAATGTCATTTAAATACCTTCATATTCCTCACTCAATATTGAATTATAATTCAAACAAAATGAGCTTGTATATCTGCTATTCTCTGAACGCTGAGAAACAGAAATGAAGCTTGTAAAATAGGACAAGAAGATAGCTCCTGTCTATAAGGATAGCTTCCTGAATCATTTCCTACACCCAGATCCTATGTAGTTGTTTGGCAAGTAGTATTCATCACTCCTAGGTAATTTCAAGTTAACTCAGTTTTTAATACCACTGTTCCCAGCTGCCTACTTACAAATTATTTTTTCAGTGTGCTAGTTGTGGTTTTTTTTTTAATGTTTCTACTAATTTGACTTAAATTAGAACTATGTGCATATGAGTTAAGGATAGGATAATAGTATACAAATTGTATTTTTTTAATCTAGGTGTCTAGAAGGAGAATGCTGCCTTTTAAATCTGTTTTTGCTACTTGTTTTAGGGCTGTATTAGCAAAAGCTCTGAGTGAAGTTATTTTGAAATGTTTGTTTCCTTATGCATAGATTCGATGTTACAGAGTCCCAGATCATAATTATAATATGCCAGCTTCTCACAGGAACCCTGGGGCCTTGGTTCTGGAACTTCACGGTAACTGCTAGAATATTCATGCTGTCTAATGAACAATGGTGTGAACTCAATGAAGACAGCACCTTTGTCATGCACAAGAGTTAATTTCAGAAATCAAAAACCTTTCTGGTGGTATTTTACTGATGAGCAGGTTACTAGAAAATAAATGGTTGTAATATATTATAGGGCAATAAAAATCCACCCTTTTAACAAATTTTTTAAAAAT
Organism: Perognathus longimembris pacificus; assembly: GCF_023159225.1. Lineage (NCBI taxonomy): Eukaryota > Metazoa > Chordata > Mammalia > Rodentia > Heteromyidae > Perognathus > Perognathus longimembris. The sequence continues at coordinate 67,902,796 of NC_063167.1, read as the reverse complement.
TATTTCTGATGATTTGATCTAATGCCAATTCCTTCTTACATTTACATATTATATCTAATATTTTCACTCCATATAGAATTTTTTAAACAAATACCTTTCCACCATTCTTTTTATATATTTTTTAACTGTCTTTATTTTTAAATCAGTAAAAAGTTTTTACTTAGGTAAGTAAGTTGAGAAAAGTCTTTGTATACTAATATGGGAAATATTTGCTGTTTTCCTAACATTATTAGCACACCTTCTAAGCATCAGCATTCTGCTTGGATTAACATGATGCTGATATTAGGAAATGTTTATGCAGGAGCTGTTCTCATTTCTACTTGTTCTCCTCAATGTTTCTCTTGTGTAGTTGTGTTTTTAAATTGAATGTTCTTAACTTTCCAAGTCACATTCCTCATCCTTTGAGTACTTTTCTTTTTCTTTGATAAATGCATATTTTACTAACGAAGTATTACATGTTGTATATCATTTTCTTCTCATATTAGAATTGTAAATTTGACCTTATGACTTACCTTAGAAGTTCAAACATATTTGTTAGAAAATGTTTTCCCAGTAAGGTTATTCTCAACCCTTCAACTGTAACATGAAAGTTTATTAGAGAAAAGCAGGATTTAAATTCATTCTTTTTGCAGTTCAAGGAATATTAGGAAAATGTGACAGATCATTCTGACATTACAAAGCTGCCTTAGGTTTCCAACATTAAGTCCTTTTGCCTCCCTCAAAATAATGAATTACAAACATATTATTATTGTTTCAGTAATATAATAGAAATAGCAAGTCCCCTTGTTAGCATTCTGAAAGGAATATTGCAGCATTATAAATTCAGTTGTTCAGTCTTGGTAATGATGAGTTTGAAGACACTTTTTATATCTATTTTTGAAATAGCTTTGGCATGTATAGAACACTTAAGAAATATTGTAGATATATAGACATACATGTTCTAGGAACAAAAAAAAATCCATTTTTAGTTGAATATATATTGTTTGTGAGATTTATTCTGCTTCTGTTTACCTTTCTGTTTCTGGGACTTTCTCCAAAGTCCTGTATCCTTTGAGCTCATTGTCTTAGGTTTACATTCTTTGGTAGCATGTTTGTCATTGTTGATTATACTGACCACACATCTTTCCGGTTCTTAATGAAAGCAATAGAATATTTACTTTCACCTTATTTGTTTTTAAAAATGAAATATCCTACACTTTTTCTGGGGCTGTAGCTCAATGGAAGAGCACTTGTTTTCTCCAGATGCTAACTTGGAGAGATTTTTTTCTTGCTCCTAATATTTTTCATTTAACACATTTGATCATTGGTTCAGTGATATCATATGTATTCCTCCCCCCCCCCCCTTTTTTTTTTAAGGAACAAAAAGCTTTTAAAAGAAAACAAGGGTTGGGAATATGGCTTAGCAGCAGAGTGCTTGTCTAGCATGCATGAAGCCCTGGGTTCAATTCCTCAGCACCACATAAACAGAAAAAGCCAGAAGTGGTGCTCTGGCTCAACTGGTAGAGTGCTAGCCTAGAGCAAAAAGAAGCCCGGGATGGTGCTCAGGTCCTGAGTTCAAGCCCCAGGACTGGCAAAAAAAAAAATATATATATATATATATATATATATATATATATATAAATGGAAAGGAAACAAGCTGTTAAAAAGTGCTTTTGCCAAGCACTGATGGCTCATACCTGTAATCTTAGCTACTCAGGAAGCTGAGATCTGAGGATCACAATTCAGATCCAGCCCCCAGCAGGAAAGCCTGTTAGACTCTTACCTCCAGGTAACCAGCAAAGAGCCAGAAGTGGAGCTCATGTGGTAGAGGACTAGCCTTGAACATAAAAGCTCAAGGACAGTGCCCCAACCCTAAGTTCAAGCCCCAGTACTGACACCAAAGAGAGAGAGAGAGTTGTTCTAGGTTGTTTTTAAAATTACTAACATTTGGGGCTGGGAATATGGCCTAGTAGCAAGAGTGCTTGCCTTGTGTACATGAAGCCCTGGGTTTGATTCCCCAGCACCACAAATAGAGAAAACAGCCAGAAGTGGCACTGTGGCTCAAGTGGCAGAGTGCTAGCCTTAAGCAAAAAGAAGCCAGGGACAGTGCTCAGACCCTGAGTCCAAAGCCCAGGACTGCCCCCCCCAAAAAAAAATTACTAAAATTTGGTAAAATTGTGTTAGAATACAGAAGCATCATCTTGAAAATGTATAGATATTGTAGCAGTAGGAAGTAAAAACGGAGGACAAATGTTTGCCTCAGTGATTAGTAGACTAAAAATTAAGAGTGATAGCCCTGCATTGGGACAGAACTCCCAAGTTTATCAAGGTTCAAGCTCTCATTTTCTCTGTAACTTTGGAGAAGTCACTTAATCTTTGTAAGTTTCCTCATGTATAAAGTGTTAGTTACATTTCCTACCTTGTAGAGTAGTTAGTAAGATGTGAAGGGTTTTTAAAAAGGAATGGAATGACTACTATGTGGCATTTAGTAAGTCCTCATTAACATTATTAGGATATTGATTTTAAGACTTATGTTAGGAAAGCCCAGTAGTTCTCAGATCTTTTTCTAGAATTTATTGATAGAAAGAGTAAGTCATTATTGATTCCTTTAACTTCATTACTACCAAGTGAGATGAGGTGGTTTACATTTCAGTTCTTCTGTTTCCCAAGGTGATAAAGACAGGCTGTCCTATAGAATTGTGAGGCATAAACTCTATATTTTTCTTACATTAGAGGACTTTTTTTGCTGTCCTAACTTTTGACTGTATTTTTTCCATTTGCTGTTATTCAGTGGGCTTTCTCTTTCTAGAAATTCTGAGGATCCATATAGGCATTCGTGTAGTGGATAATACTGTTTTGAGTAATTAATCTCTTTCAAAAATAGACACTTAGATTTGCCTCTTTATACATCTACATTAAAAAGTTATTGTTTAGCTTTATGGTTAATATCACTTAACATTAATCAAAATTTGTCATGCCTAGTTTGTCCGTCACCAAGGGTAAAATGAATATTGGAATATGGTAGCTTAAAGCTACAGGACTTTGGAAAGTACCAGAAATAGAAAGGTAAACAGAAGCAGAGTAAGTTCTTTTGCCTCCCTCAAAACAACTATAAACATTACAATCCACTAATACTTCACTCCACCCATAGCAGTTCTGTTAAAGTGCATAATGAAGGCCTATTCTGGCTAAGTGCCCTGGAAATTTAGAGCCATTTATACATAAATCTATAGCTAATATCAGTCCTTGAATGTTATTCCTGATGCCTTCAAATTGATAACTTTAAAATGAAATGTTTCTTTTGAACATAAGTTCACAAATTAGATTATATGAACCAGGCTTTCTTAGACATTGTGAATCTATATATAGTATATGTTAACAAACTAGTAGCCAATTAGAATTATACAGAACAATTATGTTTACTGTTTGTGATTTAATAGAAATATGAATTAACTGAAAGTTTATCTTTAAAATGCTTATGTCACATGTAGAAGAAAAATAGATTACCTTTTCATTTTAGAGGAGAAAGGCATTAAAAATTCCTGGAAAAAATGATTATCATGCTTATCAACTCTCACAGAATATTAAATCCCTTCAAGAGCCTCACTGAATATTGAATTTGAATGCAAATGTGCATTTATTAGATATTTCTGAACACTGCAATAAAACGAACTTGTAAAGTGATGTTGCTCAGTGCTAGAGTGTTTGTTTATCTTCTGTGCATGGGACCAGACCCTATGTTCATGCCCAGCACTGCAGGGGGAAAAAGTCAAAATATTTTCTTAAGACAGCTACCTTACATAGTTGGAAGTCATTATACCCCCTTATCAATTTTAAACGCTATTTTATACTACATTTAGCAAAACTGATCTGGTCAGTTTTCTAAGCTGTATATCTGTGCTTACCAAGGCCTCTGCTGTACCCTTGTTTAAGAGTTAAAACTACTCATATTTGTTTATATTCATTGAAGGACATTTTATTCTCATTACATTTTTTTTCTTTGATGTGATGTCTTGATATGTAGATCAGGCTGATCTTGAACTGTGATTCTACTAACTCATCCTCCCTCCGCCTTCCTGTTCTTTTTGCATCATAATCAGCCGACCTTCCATTACAGTGGTTCTTTGGGTTTAGTATGGTTATTAAAGGTCATTTTGACCTTGGCCTACCATGGAGTTTTAGGCCCCACATTGGTTTGCTTTTTTGCCCATCTGTCTTGTGTGACAGTGATCTAAACAGTGTTTGTTTCTGGCTTGAAATAATTTAAATGTGTTGACAAGTTTTCATAATGAGTTATCTATAGCAATTGGAGGAATACTATTTTTGACCTTTGACAACTTATATTAAAGTGGAAATAGGAAATTATTTTAAAGCAATACCAGTCAAGTTGTTCAGATTCCTTTCATGGACACAGACAATTATGTTTTCTCCCTCTGAAACTTCAGTCCATGGAAATCTAATGCTGCCTATAAAATATTTGTTTTTCTATATTTTTAGCCATGCTAGTGTCTTGGTGCATTTATACCATGTATCCTTTATATCTTGATGGGCTTGCTCTCTCTCTTTTTGTGTCTATTTGTCTGAGTAGGTTCTCTGTGTGTGTTGTCTGTGTGCATTTATACCATGTATCCTTTATATCTTGATGGGCTTGCTCTCTCTCTTTTTGTGTCTATTTGTCTGAGTAGGTTCTCTTTGTGTGTTGTCTGTGTGTCTGCCTGCCTGCCTGCCTGCCTGTCTGTCTGTCTGTCTCTCTCTCTCTGGTTCTCTCTGTGTTTTTTCTCTCTTCCCCTCCCACCTCTTTCCCCCATACTTCTTCCCTCCCTTCCTGCTCTCATGCCTCTCAGCATCCCTTCATCCACCCTTCCATTCCTCCCTTCTTCCTTTTTCTTTTGGTTTTGTTTAGTGGTGATCAGTTTCTGTTTTTGAAGACTACTCCTAACCCGTGGGATATTATCACTTTACTTTTTAAATAATAATCATTTTTAAAATAGTTATAGACATGCCAACTTCTTGCTATATGTAAGACCCTACCCGCTAAGCAACAATATCTTTCTTGCATGGCCAAAAGTATTGAAATGAGCCTCTTCCTAGTGAGTGTTAGAACCTGTACTGAGAGACTTCTTAGTAGAAAAGTGGCAAAATGAACTGTCATGTAAATGGGTGTCTTCTAAAGCAACAGTAGCTGTTTTATTTATTGTTAACCATTTCTGCCACCTGTCTCTTTGCTTGCTTTCATTCCCACATCTGGGAATAATTTCATACTGTACTCTTTATTCTCAGTAAAGATTAGAGCCACACTTTCAGGAGCAATGATAGGCAATTTTCATGATTCAGAGCCGAAGGGGCTCATCCTGGAGTTCAGAATGTTACTTTAAATCAGACAAGCAATTAGGAAAAAATGTCACTAACTACCTAACAACTGGTAAGTTTTTCCTGACCCTCTTTCCTAACATTAAAGCAATCTTGGTCTAAATGCAGTGACTATATCTGAGTTGTTCAGGAAGTTTCAAAAAGGTTATTCCATAAAATTTTCCCTAAGAATCCCAATTTGAGACTTTATATCTTTCATGTTTCCTCTTTTTTTTTCCTGTCTGATATTCATCCACAGTACAAAGATAATTGCATGAGGTTCCCTCCATTTTTTAATTTTGTAATTCTATACTTCTGGCCCTTCCCCTTCCAAAAGGCTACTTCATATGCCAGCCAAATGTTGTAAGATGTCTACCCTCCTCCACCCACGACAGAGTCGATCATCTTTGACACCTACCTGCTTAGTCTCCTGAGTCTGCTACTGATTGTAATTCCCCTTATTGGCGACTCCACTCACCAGGTCAGCTCTACAGGTTCTTTTTAGCCTAATTCAGTCCATTTTTTTCAATAAATGTGTATATCAAGATAACTACATCACAATTCGTTTATAGCTAAGTAAGCATCTATCTTAAAAATATTCTTAAGGGGCTGGGGATATGGCCTAGTGGCAAGAGAGCCTGCCTCGTATACATGAGGCCCTGGGTTCGATTCCCCAGCACCACATATACAGAAAACGGCCAGAAGTGGCGCTGTGGCTCAAGTGGCAGAGTGCTAGCCTTGAGCAAAAAGAAGCCAGGGACAGTGCTCAGGCCCTGAGTCCAAGGCCCAGGACTGGCCAAAAAAAAAAAAAATATATTCTTAAGCAAACACAGATCAATTTTTTCAGCTACAAGAGACTGGTTTTATCATGAGCATGAGATCTTACAAATCTAAAGCTCACACAGTAGATTATCTGCCTTAACTACCCATTTTAGAAATAGAGGCTCTTTTCTGTGGAAACTGAACCATTTTGCTATTGTTGATATTTACTTGTCTTTGACTGGTTACTGTTAACAAATAATTCACTTTGACATATATATGTGTGTGTATATGTGTACATATACATGTACATATATACTTATGTATAGCAAATTATTAATAATTACAATTAGTAGCGTCAAAAGTCTCTTTATTTTTATCTCTTAGCTGCCCAGTTCCCATCTTCCCAGTTAGGTAGTCAGTTTGCATAGTTCACAATGGAACCTTCCAGAAATGTGTTATGCTAATGCTGGTACAAAAAGAAAAGAGTACTATTTGTCTTTTTTTTTAACACAAGAAGTAGCTTGTACATATTCTACAACTTTTCTTTCACTTGACAAATAATCTTGTACTTTTCTATATCATCAGTTAGGGAGCTCCTCTTCCCCACTCAGTTTTTAAAAGCTTCAGAATATTCTGTTACATGGAAATACCATCATACTTTATTAACCACTCCTTTATTGGAGGATTTTTTAAAATTGCTATTATAAATAAGTCTGTTCTGTAATACAAGCAAGTGTGTCTCCAGTAGTTTGAGAATGATGATCTGATGGCTATACAGAAGGAAGGGAACACCAGCATATACTTTTGTTCCTCAATCCTTTTTGCCCATATTCTTTTTGTTCTTCCAGACTTTCAGGCTTCTAATTTCTGCTGCCTTGTTTTTGTACCATGTTTGTCTCTTGACTGTCAGATCATGTTCAGCAATCCCAAAGATAATTCCTGGCTGCTTCACTATCTTTTGAAAAATCTGAGGGTAGTGAATCTAATAAGAACAAAAATTTGATTAAGAACTGAATTAAATATTTTTCATATCCATAACATGGCAGGTAGTAAGCTTCACAGGATCTGTGATTCATGTTACTGTAGTTAAAGCTCACTTTTTTTCTTATTTTATACTAGAAAGTAGTCATTTTAAAATTTCATATTATATACCCAAATTTTAACACACACACACATGCACACACACATGTTTTTTCTTCTTCTTTTTGGTGGGAAAGGTTAAACTGTAGGTAGAGCCTACTTTGAATAAGGCAGAAATTTCCTTTGGAAAGGAGGGATTTTTATTGCTCTGTGAAATTTATCAAATTAAATTCAAAAGGTCTGGGTTTTATTTTATTCATACAAGTTTTTGAAACCTCCTTTTCCCCTTGGCTTGGAATTTGAAATTGTTTTCTATGTGCATGATAGAGGAATGCTGCTTTGCTTGCAAATAATTACTGTGAAATTGTTTTGAGTAATTCTGCTTTTTTGGCTTTTTGTACCTAATCAGAATTGATGTGACTGAAGTGCAAATCTTCATAATAATCATGCATTTGCTGGCAGTGATTGGAGGACCTCCTTTTTGGCAATCTATGGTAACTTTGTTCACATTGTGTATCCATATAATGCATGTTGTTTTTGCTTATATTTTCTAATATAGGATATTCCATTTAAAGGTTAATATGTAAATTTTTTTCCTGAAAGCAAAAAGTTACAAGACAATAAGACACAAACTTCTCTTTAGAATATGGAGAATTTTACTGTTTGGAGTTATATATACATTAGATCTGTTCCAGGGCTGTTATTTTTGAAGGCCACTGAGAATCTGAATCATTATTGTCATCCCTTTTACATGTGAGGAAACAGCAGGTAACGTAACAAGTTAACCAGTGACAATATTTAGATTTTTTTATTCTCTCCCTGAAATATGAGTCTGCTAGTTCTCATATGCTCAGAGCTGGATAACAAATTCAAGATTGTAAATTAATTGTGGTACAGAGATAAAAGATTCAATGTTTATTGAATGAAGTCGGTGTCATGGGATTATTTAAGAAGCCAATATAGGCCAACCTAAGACTTTGCAAATTTTACAAACACAGATTCTTTTCCAGGAACCTGAGAAATGGAATGTAATATTGGGCTAAGAATAGATGCCAAGTGTCAGTTGGTCACGCCTATAATCCTGGCCACTCAGGAAGCTGAGATCTGAGGATCCCAGTTCGAGGCCAGCCCAGGCAGAAAAGTCTAGTTAAGTAACAGAAAAAGCCAGAAGTGCTGTGGCTCAAGTGGTAAAGTGCTAGCCTTTCACAAGAAGAGTTCAGGGACAGTACATGGGCCTAGAGTTCAAGCCTCACTACCAGCCAAATAAAAAAATAGAACACATGATTTAAAACTAGACTGCCTTTGTTTGTTCCAGTCTCCACTGCCTACTATGTGAACATAATTCTACTGGCTCAGTTTTCTTCTCTACAAAGTAAGGATGGTGATAAGAACCATGAGGTAATATTTGTAACTGTTAGAAAAATGCCTAGCCAATTAATAGGCCTTCCATGAAAACCAAGTCTACTCAAAAACACAATCTTCTTGCCTTAGCCTTCCCAGTGCTGGAATTACGGGTATGCATCATCACACCTAGCCTCAGTTTGAATATGTTCTTTGAGATTTAGTCAAAGTAGTGTATTCTTCCTGGTCATCAGTTAACTACTAGTCACCATTTCCACCCCTTATTTGATGCAATCTTACTAAAAATATTTACTGAGCTTCAATGAATGTAATTTCTAAAAATCAGATTAAAGCATGAGGGAAATTTACTAAAGTTGTTTCTTTTACTTATGTTACTTTTTAAAGGTAAATAATGTGTTTCAGAAAAGTGGTAAACTTCCATAAGCACTACCACTCAGTCATTTGCCTTTTGTTGCAAGGATGAGCTTGTGAAAAAAGAAGAGATGAGGGAATAAACATAATTTACAGCAAACCAAGAAATTTTTGAAACCATTGATGCACATATTATTACTTATAATATGCCTTAAATGTCACTAGAGATTGATGGCTTTTGAGACTAATGTGTAGAAATACAGATTTAATCCCCTTTGCCTAGTACTAGATTCATTAGGTTTTTATAATTAATAGGAAAGAAAGAATAGATTGTTTTCTTAAAATTAGGTCATAAAGCCTAAATTGTACCTCAAGCTCCACTTAACTATGTTATAATTTTCATAGACTTTGTTGTTTTATACTGAACTTTCCCCCAAAATATTCATTTGAATGTCTTGATCATGTAAATTGCTTATAAAAGCTCAGTATGTAAATTGCTCATCAAAGCTCAGCATACTGGTATCAGAAGATGAGATTTTTGGTTTGTTCTTTTGAAAACAAGTCAGTAGTTGATTTATGTACATAGTTAACCTTAAATATAGAAAGTCATGAAACCTTTTAAATTAAAAAATATATATACGTGTATATACACCCACACATTATGAACTTATCCCTTATTTCTTGGAGGTTACCTGGAGTGAATTGCATCACATATACTTTTTATCCTCCCCACTAGGTTTGTATATAGAACCTATACACATGTACACTTGATAAAATAATATAATCACCCATTTTTATATTTGGGAGAGTTGGTTTCTGATTGGGGTAGTTGTAATTGTTGGAATGTTTTATTTTGTTGCGTTTGAAAGAGTCTTACTATGTAGACTCTGTATTACCATATAGTCTTACCATGTAGACTCTGGCAAATTACAAGGGGAACTCAGATTTAAAACTGAAATGGAGTTCCTATATACCACGCAATCCACGTTCAGAGTTAGTGAGGGAATTGCAGCAGGAAAACAATTTCCCAGCTCCTGTCCTATTATTAGCAAATTGGTTTCTACTATTAGCATCATTAAACTAAACAACAGATCCTTACTTCTCTAAAGATGGAGACCTAGTAAAATAATATGTATGCTTTCGGCATCTCTCAGTACAAGTTCTCCTAAGGTTCACTATCACTAAATTGATTTCCTAGAACCAGAACTATTTTGGAATTTGACTCATTTTGGATTTGAGTATTTTGCATGGACTTTTAACAGTTGAACATCCCTGATTTAAAAGTTCAGTACCTGAAATAATCCAAAATATAAAACTTCTGAACACCAAATTGGATTTTGGAGCATTTCTGATTTTAGCATTAGGAATCCTTTGACTTGTGTTCATTTTTCCTTTTTCCTCTACCTATGAATTATTACTGAGTACACTGCTTTCAATTGCATTTTGTGCAGGAACAGTACAAGTAGTGTCTCATATGTTTGTGTATGAAAATGGAAAAAGCCTATGATAGTTCAGATGTAAATTTTTCAGCTCTTTTAAGACTGAGGCTGTAAATAGGCATTGCTTTCCAGAGTTTCATTAAATAAAAAGCCTCCACTAATTTTTAGAAATCAAATTTATGGTAAAAACAAATGTCTTCATAAGGTTGATTCCAGAAGATTAGCCATTTTTCAAAGGTAAGTAATTTATATCTATTGTATTTTGATTACTTATTCTTTGTTATTCATTCCTCCCTCCCCCAGCAAAAAAAGAAATAGATTTCTACTATAGTAGAATGTAGTTAATGTTGTTGCTGGGTTTTTTTTTGGGGGGGGGTTGTATATTTGATTTTTTTTATGCAGAGTTTATATTCATGCGCAGAATTAATGCATCATTTTCACATTATAAAGAACACATTGTTTGTGTTTGTTGTGAGTACTCCAAAAGAATATTTCCTTTTGAAATGTCTTCGAACTGTTTTCAATCTCCTTACTCTTTAAGGAAAATAATATATTCTCCCTTTGGAGAATTGATTTTTGATTCTTTTAAGTGTAGTAGATGATGATTAAATATAAACACCAGGCATCTTTTAGAATTCAGTTAAAGCAGGCTGGGAATGTGGCTTAGTGGTAGAGTACTTGCCTAGCATGCATGAAGCCCCGGGTTCAATTTCTCAGTACCACATACAGAGGAAAAGCGGGAAATGGTGCTGTGGCTCAAGTGGTAGAGTGCTAGCCTTGAGCAAAAGAAGCTCAGAGACATTGCTCAAGCCCTGAGTTCAAGTTCCAGGACTGGCAAAAAAAAAAAAAAAGAATTCAGTTAAAGCAATTGCTCATGTGCTACAGCAGTTGAAGTTTCAGGATGATTTGCTAGGGCTGAAGACTTTAATATATAATTAAGATATAAAATTTAGTTGAGGGGCTGGGAATGTGGCCTAGTGGTAGAGTGCTTGCCTCATATAAATGAAGTCCTGGATTTGATTCCTCAGTACCACATATATAGAAAAAGGCAGAAGTGGTGCTGTGGCTCAAGTGATAGTGCTAGCCTTGAGTAAAAAGAAGCCAGGGACAGTCAGGTCCTGAGTTCAAGCCCCAGGACTGGCAAAAAACAAAACAAAACTTAGTTTAGAGGAGGAAGTTGGGGGGGAAAGTGGGAGAAAATGAGGGAGGAGGTAACACTATTTAAAAGAAACATACTCAGTACCGCTTTTGGCACTGTTGCAGGCTTCCTGTCATCATGGTTAACATTCCTAAACCCCGTCGTACTTTCTGTAAGAAGTGTGGCAAGCACCAACCTCACAAAGTAGCATAGTACAAGAAGGGCAAGGATTCTCTGTATGCCCAGGGAAAGTGTTGTTATGACAGGAAGCAGAGTGACTATGGAGGTCAGACTAAGCCAATTTTCTGGAAAAAAAGCTAAGACTACAAAGAAGATTATGCTGAGGCTTGAATGTGTTGAGCTCAACTGCAGATCTAAGAGAATGCTTGCTATTAAGAGATGCAAATATTTTGAACTAGGTGGAGATAAAAGGAGAAAGGGGCAAGTCATCCAGTTCTAAGCTCCAACTTTTTGTTATGAAGACAGTAATAATCATAAGGTCAAATTAAAATATATATATATATATATATATACTCTGCACCTTATGTAACAGTATCCCCTCTGTGCATGATCTTTACAATAAAATTTAAATTAAAAAAACTTAGTTGATAATCACATTCTTGAATAAATGAGTTTTCTTTTTGCAGAGCTGAGAATCAAACCCAGTTTCTCAAGCATATTAGACAACTGCTCTACCACTCAATTATATCCCAGTGTTTTAACTAATAGGCATTAAAAAAAGTACCATTACAGGAAGTGACACTATGGCTCAAAGTTGTAGAGTGCTAGCAAAAAAGCTCAGGACTCCACCCAGGCCCTGAGTTAAAACCCCATGACCAACAACAGAAAAGTACTGTTGCACTTAAATGATTCAGACATGATGATTTTTCCTTAAAACTTGGTGGACATTGTAATTACGTTGATATTAACTGTGTTTCCACAGGCTTCGCCTACATTAAAGTAACTTACAGAGAGGCATTGCCACATTTTTTGGAAGAAAATTAAAATGATACTTTTTATTCTTAGGAAACTTGTTGATTTACATGTTGATGTACAATACTTTCATTAGCCTAAATTACTGAACCAGTATTTGTCCATGTAATCTTATAGAGGTACTACAAATTTAAGATTTTTTTCACCTCTAATCTTCTTTTTAAGAAATTATGTTAGGGGCTGGGGATATGGCCTAGTGGCAAGAGTGCCTGCCTCATATACATGAGGCCCTGGGTTCAATTCCCCAGCACCACATATACAGAAAATGGCCAGAAGTGGCGCTGTGGCTCAAGTGGCAGAGTGCTAGCCTTGAGCAAAAAGAAACCAGGGACAGTGCTCAGGCCCTGAGTCCAAGGCCCAGGACTGGCCAAAAAAAAAAAAAAAAAAAAAAAAAAGAAATTATGTTAAATTGCTATTATTTGATTATTACATTCATGTCACAAATCCAGTGGGTTTTCCACTGTTGAAAAGACTCCATAACCTACAAGAGTTCTTAGCCTACCCAGGTTTTAAAGAGTGCAGGCAGCAACTCTACACAGCCTTAAGGTAAAGATGCTTCTTAAACAGCTCTCTATTTCTATAGAGTAATTGCACTTTGGCCGTCTTTGATAAAGTCCAATAAGATGATGAAAGAAAAAAAGAAAATGGGGAAAGCTAGAATGTTCCTGCTCTTCTTGATCTTGAGTACAGATTAAAAACAGGAACACTTTGAATATTTTTTGTAAATGGCTCGTTCGCTGCTGGTCTTTAATGGACTGCCTGCTAAGACTTCAATTTCCTCTGGCTCCAGCTTTCTCTTTACCTTGCCTCATATTTGCTTATAGCTAGCCACCTTTTTCACTGATAATGTTGGGTGTACGATGTTTCTTCCTACTCTCCCAAACAGAAAGTCTGCATATACAGCAAGAAAAAGGGAAAACTCTTAATCCTTATTCAGCAAATATATATTGAGCACCAACAGTAACCAAGACTCCAGAGAGAATATAAAAATCATCTCAAACAGAATCTTAAACTCAAGGTTATATTTGGGTGTATATAGATAACATATGTAACAGAAATCATGAAAACCCTAAAAAAGTATGCTTTGCCCTTGCTTGCTTTGTGACCCAAGCTGTGTGCTAATTTGCTTGGTTTTTCTAATGTTTGTGCTTATTCTTTCTTCATTAAAAGTAACAATTTCCATGATCCTAAAGCCTAACTGTAATGTAAATGTAGTTATAATGTTGGCTCCATTCAGTTGTGACACAAACACCTTAAGAGTGGACATTGTTTAGTACTCTTAGAGGTGCCTCTGAAATGGCATGTGTTAGGCTTTTCTTATGAGCAGGTGTAGCATTTCCTCATTACCAAAGAAGTCCTTTTTCTCTATGGAGAGAAAGGACTTCTTTCTCTATGGAGAGAAAAAGGTGGCAAAGAGACCAGGAGATAGTAAAGTCTCCAGAATATTGAGTTGCAACTAGATACATCAAATTTAGGATTGTAATATCTCTAGTTTTCTGGAGAGCAGGAAAAACATACATATATTTTTGGAGATCAAAGCAACTATGGTGATCATTTTTTTCTCTGTTGAAAACATGTTTTGAATTTGAACTGTAGAGATTGGATTATGAATGATAGAGATCATGGTTCAAAGCCAAAACCAAGCAAAATGTTCACAAGACCCCATCTCCAAAATAACCAGCAAAAACCAAGGTGGAAGCATGCCTCAAGCCAGAAAGTGCAAGGCTGGTGTGTCAGTAGAAAAAAAAAATCCTAGATTTAGTTTTAGGTTAACTTGTTTCATTTTTTGGTAATTAAACATTACTACAGTACAACTTGTAACTTGAACAGTTAGTTTCCTGGGGTTTTTTTGTTTGCTTTTTAGAGCTTGCAATTTTGCAAGAGGTCATGGTGTTGTATAAACAAAATGAGTTCTTGAGAGTACTAAAGAAATGGTGTATCCAAACATTAAGATTTATTTCTGCCAGTTGTACTGGGTTTGGTTTGTCGTTGTTGTTTTGACTCATTTAGTATCTTTGGCTTTTTTCTGCTTTCTGTGAGACAAAAGTGTTACTTACATAACCCAGGCTGGTCTGGAACTTAATTTACACAGTAGCCCAGCCTGGTCTCAAACTTGTGATCCTCCTGTTTCTACTTCCAGAGTGCTGGTACCACCACATCAACTATTGAGATTACTTATGTACTAAAAAAAAAAAAATGGATTTGAACAGTATAGGCAGCCTTACTTAAAGTGTTTTTGTCATAAGAATTCATTGCATGTAGGGCTGGGAATGTGACTTAGCTGTAGAGTGCTTACCTAGCATTCATGAAGCCCTGAGTTGGATTCCTCAGCACCACATAAAAAGAAAAAGCTGGAAGTAGGGCTATGGCTCAAGAGGTAGGTTGAGTGCTCGCCTTGAGCAAAAGGAAGCCAGGGACAGTGCGCAGGCCCCGAGTCCAAACCCCAGGACTGAAATAAAAGAATTCATTGCATGTCAAACTGCTGTGGACCTTTGCAATCTTGTTCCTATAATAATGGGTTTCTTTTACTAGACTAGGTCATTTCTCTTGATGTAGGTTTCTTTTCAATGCATGCTGGACAGATTTTAAAACCAAATAAACCAAAGGAAAGGTGCAGATGAGAATCTTAAATGATTTTCAAAATTCATTACGTCTTAATGAATATCAATTCATTCAGTATACACACACACACACACACACACACACACTTAGTCCACATTTTAATTTATAGACCCATATTTTTCTGAAAAATAAATGTAATATATTAAAATTGAGGTTATATAGTTGTAATGCTTGTAATTGTTTGGGGCAGTTTGAGGAATTTTCTTTTTCTCTCTCCTGAACATGAATACCACCTCTGTTGTACTTGCACTTACTACTTGCCTGTGTCCTTAACAACTTGGTGTTGGGAACTCTTCTGAATAGAATGTTTCTCTTGCATTCTCTACTTTACAAATTTTCTTTTTCTTTTGGAGACACAGTCTGTTACGTAGCCCAGGCTGGCTTAGAACTTGTGATCCTCTAGCCTCAGCCTACCAAGTGCTGACATTTATAGGTTTGTGCTGCAACACCTTGGATTACTGATTTAAAATAATCTAGTTGCAGGGGCTGGGAATGTGACTTAGTGGTAGAGTGCTTGCCTAGCATGCATGAAGCCCTGGGCTCGATTCCTCAGTATCACATACACAGAAAAAGGCAAAAAAAAAAAAAATTGCAAATGTTTCTATACTTTCATGCTTCATATTTTCTTTTACCAAACATATTTAAAGACTTTTGGGGTGGGGGGCAGTCCTGGGTCTTGGACTCAGGGACTGAGCACTGTCCCTGGCTTCTTTTTGCTCAAGGCTAGCACTCTACCACTTGAGCCACAGCGCTACTTCTGGCCTTTTCTATATATGCGGTGCTGAGGAATTGAACCCAGGGCTTTCATGTATGCAAGACAAGTACCACTAGGCCATGTTCCCAGCTCCTGAGATAAGATTTTTTAAAAAATACACAATGATAAAAACAAGGCAAATACTTTTATAAAACTGCCAGAAAGCAGCCTGTTTCACTGTTGCCAGATCTCTGGGGCACTTAGCAGAACCTTTGTTAACTTATAACACAAATTAATTAAGTTAGCTTCTTTTAAAGTTGATATTAGAAGGGTGATTAATACAGCCTCATCCCTTGAGACTTATATTGCTCATAATAAAGAGAAAAAAACTTCCGCTACTTTAAATATTAACTAAATTGGGGGAGATGGAGAATATTTGGAAATATGAATCAAATATTGACTTTACTGCTGTTTGATTTATACATATTTTAATTGTTCTTTCTCTCTGCCCATTAAAGATTCCAGTGCTGAATATTCAAATGAAACTTTTTCCTGCACTGTGTACTGTGGCAGGAACCATATTTTCCTGTACAAATTACTTCCGTGTAATCTTCACAGGTGGTGTTGGCAAAAATGGATCAACGATAGCTGTGAGTATAAATTAAGATTTTCAGTATTTTCCAGCCGTGACTTAATTTCATTGGAAAGGTGTAAAAATATTTATTAATTTAGAATTTCCAATTAGCTTTTTAAGTCTAAAATTACTCAGCATATGTGTTCACTCATACGTACTTTATCATGTGTTTACATAGACACTTTTGTGCATGCACACAAACATATACATACATGTATATACATACATGTATATGTATGTATTTTGCAAAGTAATCACCTAGTGTGTAAAAGATAAGGATAACCTACCAAATGAAATTCTCAGTTTCTGCCTAGCCAATTTATGCTACTGCTTTCCATTAGCTATTCTGAGGTTCAGTTTATAGAATTGTTAGTTGAAAAAAAATAAAAGAAAATTTTAAAAAGAAATTGTTAGTTGGCAGACACTGTGAGGAAATATGTTCCGGAAATATGGGGATGTAGCTGGGTGTGGTGGCCCATGCCTGTAAACTCAGCTATACCAGAAGTGTTGAGTAGGAGGGTTATCTGAGGCCAGCATTGGGCAAAAAGCAGGAGACCCAACCTGAAAAATAAAACAAGAATGACAGTATGCCTTAGATGGGTTTGAGTGTTTATCTAGAAAGCATGAGGCCCTGAGTTCAAACCCCAGCACCACCACCATACCCCCAGAAAAGTTTAAGGCCAGCCTAGGCTATGTGATATCTCAAAAGAAACCAAAACTGGGTTGGAATGTTTTATGATCGAACCATGTGGTGTTTCTGACAAGTATGTTAACTCTTTACTCTGTACAGGGGACAAGTGTCCTTTCTCCTTTTCTTCATATTGGATCAGTGATTACATTAGCTGTAATGATCTACAAGAAATCAGCAGTTCAGCTTTTTGAAAAGCATCCCTGTCTTTATATACTGACATTTGGTTTTGTATCAGCTAAAATTACTAATAAGCTTGTGGTAAGCACCCCAATTTTTACTTGTTTTAATATTCTTACTTTAGTTTATGGGCCGTGTTTTCATTTTGTGACTTTCCCAGCAATCTTAAAGTTTGCAATAAAAATCTCTTAGCAACAGCCAGGTGCTAGTGTGTCATGCCTGTAATCCTAACTATATAATAGACTGAGATCTGAGTATTGCAGTTCAAAGCCAGACTAGGCTGGAAAAAAGTCTCCTAGAAAGCCCATGAGACTCTTATCTCCACTTCACCACCAAAAAGCTGGAAATGGCGATGTGCCTCAAGTGGGCACTAGCCATTAGCACAAAAGCTCAAGGAAGTACCCAAGCCCTGAGTTCAAGGCCCAGCATAAGCACATACACAAAACTTTCTTGGTGTCAACATATAAGCTATTTTTATTCTTGTGAATTTACAATTAAGGTTGCCTGAAGTTGTTTCAACTTGTGTAAACTATCTTCATTCTGTCCACTGATTAATACTCATCAGTCTTAGCCCGAATGTTCACATTGTCTCCTTGTAGTAAA